>NW_009952704.1:1074818-1091856 GCF_000747805.2 Chaetura pelagica
TTCTTTTTAAAAAACAAAAAACAAAACAACCCAAAAGCAAAACAAAACAAAAACTCCAAACCTCTGCAACATTTCAATAATGCAACTTTCTTTTCCACTTAGGTGTTTCCCCAGCACACTGGGAAGCACTTCACTCTATTCTGTTTCACCTGTAGCTTCTCCCTTAAGCCTTAATCTTAACAGATTTTCCACAGTGATAAAGTCCCATTAGAAATCTCAAGTTGCTGTTCAGGACACAAGGATAATTATTTTTGTTACACCAACATAAAAGCAGAGCATGCCTCCTTTCATAACTGCTCAAAGTCATAATCTAAAGAAGGGCAGATTAAGCCAAATTCTTATTTTTCTTCATACTCTGTAGTGCAAATTCAGGCAAGATCTGAAAAAAAATCTGTGATGGTAATTACAAAAGCAAAATGCTATAGGGCAAAAATCATACCGTCTAGTGTTGTACATTTTTTTTGTGAGATGTTAAGTTTTAACAAAACAGGCCATAATCAGGAGCTAGCACAATCAGCATACATCCATGGCAGTTAGAACAACAGATCCACCTCTCATGACTGCTCTGTTCTGCTACCTAAACCTGGGACTTGTGGAAAAGTGCTTCCCTCCAAATACAGGCCCTGAGAGAGTGGGAAAAGGAAACTCTCTTTTGACTTATCCTTCCCCTATGGCCCTGGCCACTCCAGTCTAATCCAGACATTCTCAGTGACAACTGGCAGCAGTTTTACAAGGTTTTGAACTCCAGAAGCTTGTCACATTCAGTTCTGCAGTATTACAGATTTAAACAGGTCATTATGTTGCATGATGCAACTGAAATTTGAAGAAAAACAAAGCTAATGTTCTTCCAAAAAAACCCACAAGCAGCACACACATCTGCACACGCATTCTTTGACAGCTTGCTGTTTGACCCAGCATTACCTAGAGGATTTCCTGCATCCATTTGTGTTATTAAAAACACATCTCAACTGACTTTTAAAAAATTTGATCACTGGCTGCATCAGAGTAAGGGATGGGGCTTGTTTTTAGTTTGTTTGTTCGTTTGGGTTTTTTCTTTTTTTGTATGGAGAGGAATTGTTTGCTCTTCTGAGGGTGGATTTTTGGATCTGAGTTAGCATGTTTTCCTGGCAGTCTTGCAAGAATGATTCACAGCACCCTTTTAAAAGAGAGCATACACATTCCTCTTATCTTGTATTGGCATTCAGGAACTTAGTGCTGTGTTCATGTCAACAGTAGTTTATTGCACAAACACTATCTAGTACATCTCAGCTTCTCCCTAGGCAGTATCAGACTTAAATTGAAACAGGAAATTTCAGGACAGAGATCTCAGCAGGTCAGAAGGAATTAAAAAGTCCCAGGATTGATAAAAATGAAAAAAAAAAAAAAAGAAAAGATAGCACAGGAGAGCCCTAATAGCATTCTTCTGAAACCATTTTAAAGTTTTATTAATAGGCTAATCTGGTGTTTTAATGAAATACTTTGCTAGTACTCACTTGTCCAGTCTTCTTCAAAGCAATATAAGAAGTGAAATCCCACCATGATTAGAGCATGCAGGGAAATCAGTGCTATATACATCTGAAAAATAAAGGATGTAATATAGGTATTAGGTAAGCATAAAGATGAAACTGCTAAATCTTGCAAATACTTTAAATAAGGCAAAGTGTTAAGACTTAAAAAAACCAAAACCAACAAACAAAACCACAAACAACCCCAAAACCCGAGCCCTCCCATCCTGATGAGCAAGCATCCTGCAGCTGGCAAACACCAAGAATACACAGACTCATTCTGGCCTTAACCAAGAGCTCCAAGTCCACAGGAGGGAGACTTTTTAATTCAAAGCCAGCTAGCTGGACACAGAACCCAGCCACCTGCACCCCCATGCAGCCTCCCACACAGCTCACTGTCCTCATCTCCACTGAGTACAGAGCAACTTTCAGAGAACAGCAACTCTCTAACATCAAGGTATCATGCTGTCAGAGCTTACATCCTTGAGAGCACTACAGTTTCCACGAGAAACAACAGCTTATTTGTTTTAACCACAAAAAACACTATTCTGCAGCATGAGTTTCAGAAAAATGACCTTTTTTTTTTAAGAGAGGCTTTTCCTGAGGCAGACACTAGCATGAAAAGTTTCTCTCAAGCTTTAATACTTAATCCTATTTCTTTTAAATTAGGTCTTAGCTTTGTAACAAAAAGCTTTAAACTATACTCAATGCCACACATGCAATACAATATACCAAGACAGAGCTAAAAAGATGACTTTCCAGAACCTTCAGACGCTGACAAAGGCGAGCAGATATTACAAGTGAGAGCGATTTTGTTACAAGAAAACTCCTGTGGAAGCAGTAAAAGATGATAGGAAAGCATTTTGGTTTTCCTTGCAAGTTGAGCATGCTGCCATTCTTCCACCTCCTCAGGTCTCAAAAAGAATACAAGAACAAAACCAGAAACCTTTATGTTGTTTTTCTCTACTACATGAAGTGTTTATTACAGCCTGCCTGAAAGGAGATGTCAGGCTTAACAGAAACAGAAATCCTTTTAATAGGAATAAAATGCCTACCTCTCTCCTCATGGTGAAAAAACTGTTGCTTAAGGGAAAGAAAAGGAATTTGGCTTGTTCTGTAATCCAAATCCTAACAAACCACACTACAGAACAGTAAGGCTTTCCATTTAACTTCAAATCTTTCCCTTTTCACTTGGTAGTATGAGAACACTCTCCCTCAAACCTACAGATGTCTCAAAAGATTTATTAATAAAACAAGAGCATCACTGAAACTCAGTTTTGTAATGTTCATGCTACTCCCACAGGATACTTGAGTTCACTTTGACAAAACCAATTTCACCCCCTGCATATCTACGTGGTATTCAGGTTTGCTCTCCTGTTTGCTTACTCATGAGGCCACAGATATAGCACAAAAAGTCAAACGCCTCCCTGGTTTTCAAGTACAAAAATAAACCACTTGCAAGCAAAAGGTGGCTAATTCTTGCCAGAGGGGATGCAGACTTCCCACTCCTCACTTAGGATGTGGCAACAGATCTTATAATACAATCCCACACAGGTACTCACAGAACGACAACATTTAGGAACCCCGCATATGGCCTGGGGCCCTACCAGCCACAGCACAGTGTAAGTGCTGAATGACTGTCTATGCACACCTCACGAAACCCTGCCAAATAGTTCCCACGATGCATTTTCCCCCCTTTGCAGTGTTGGGTTCGTTCCCTAATCAGCTAAACAAAGTCTGCACTAGTTCCCTGTGAAGTCCTTCTGAAGCAAATGAAAAAAAACAGAAAACAACAAACCAAACCAAAAAAACCCAACCAGGAAACCCAGCTTTGGAGGTGCAACATGCACAGCATTTCAGTGCTGCCCACTGGACAACCTCGAACACCACTTGTAAAATACTTACTGTAAACAGTACAAAGTACTTCTGGTTATTCTCTCCTACACAGTTATTGACCCACGGGCAGTGATGGTCCATTTTCCGAATACACCTCTTGCAAACACTGAAAGAAGACAGGTCTTTATTTACAGCACATTTAATTCCAGGAATACAAGGTTTCATAGGGGTTTGAGAACAAAGAAATGAAAGGGAAGAATCAGAGGTGAAATCTGAACCTAAAATAAATTTACTTGTCAACACATTTATATTTGTGGTTTGCTCACTTGACTATGTCTGTTCAAAATGAACCATCCAATACTAAATCAACATTGTAAAAAAATAATGCCAAGCAAGATACATTAGCATGATATTCACATCACTGCTTCTGCCAAATTATAGTTTACACAATACATTCAGGCAAATGGAAAAATCTGTGATTTGGTTGAGTTTTAACCTACTTGGTCTGTGAAAATATCCACAGATTAAAATCAAACAAAACCAAGAAAGATACTAAAAGCAGTAATGAATAAAGATACTTTCCCAAGCTAGTAATAACAGATTAAGATGAATTACTAACGTTAGCTGGTAGCAGGAACTTGCAAAAAAGAAAATTAAATAAAGCTTTAGAAGTTATTCTTGACATCAAGGTAAGCCACAGACTAGAATAAAACATGTGTGGCAGCCAGTCAGGAAGACACTACCACAATGTACATTCAAGGAAAAATTAGATGTTAAAGCCCTTCACAAAACCAGACTAATAAAATCAAAATGCAAATTCTTGCCAGCATACACATTGTGGCTAGAAGTCAAATAATTAAAACATTATTACTGAACATCATTCTCTTGCTAGTCAGTAACTGCTTTAACTCACATAATAAAGGAAGTCTTTTTCTCTGCTGCTTTCTCATATGATAGGAGACGAAAGGCAGTCTCCTGATACCACATTGCACAAACAAGCACAGAAATCAAATATGAAAAAACACAAACCCCCAAAACAATCAAGCAATAGAATCAGAAAGGAAACAGCCATTCCAAAACAATTCTGGCAGTACTGGAAAGGACTGAGGGCTCTGCTAATCTGATTTTTCTTCTTATAACAAAAAATACGTTGACCTTAATACAAACAATAAACTCCAACTCCCATTTAAATGCTTAAAGGAAACTCAAACAAAAACACTCTTATGAGCACGTATGAATAAATAATAGAAAACCTCTGTCAGAACAGCTTTGCACTCTACATGGTGGGAGGGAGCAATCCCCAAGGAGACATGCCATGCCTGAAAAACTAATGAGTTGCTATACCCCTTGATCCTATATGAAAGGTTGGTCAGGCAGGCCCCAGCCTCTCAGCATGGGGCCAGGTGAAGAGCTGCTGCTTCTTCTCAGGCAGGCTCAGGTACCCTAACACCTACCAGTTCTAGAGGCAGTGGACAACAGGAAAAGCCTAATTTTCCTAGAATAAGTACTATGAAAGTATTTTTGAGCAACATGGGGGACTAAAATCACCTAGCACAGTAAAACCTGTTTACCTGCGAGACAACATCACGCAACACATGACAAGTATCAGTTACTGGCTAAAAAAAAAAGGTGGTGGGGAAGCAGGACAGGTGGTGTAAAGCAGGAGGATGCCTCCCTGTGGACTAATTTACTTTGTGCAGATGTGCACATACTTCCCTTGGGCTCTGGAACAGCTAAGTACCCAAGCAACCTCTTCAGTTGCTCCCAGGTCCCAGTTCCCCAGAGGGACAACCTGAAGCAGCTAAGCCAAAGATGACCTCTGTGAAGGAGATAGCTAAGGCTGAGAGGAGAGGTTTTATTGTATGCATACATACCAAAAGCAGCTGGATGAAAGACAGCGCATGAAACTAGCTAGTGGAAAAGGAAACTCAGAAATCATGACTGAAAACTACAGGCAGCAGGGACCGCCCATACTCAGACATGGTCCCCCACCCCCTGCTCAACCACTCAGCTTCCAAATCCTGGCAGGAGTTGTTTGCTGGTCATGGGGGACTCACAAAATAGCATATGAATGAAAAAGCACTCTGCTCCCCCAGGCACAGAGCTAGCAGTACCTCCTACTGATGCATATGCACAACCTTAATGTGTGAAAGTCCTCATAAATACCCGTATTCCACAAAAAGATGTTTGAAGATACTCAACAGCAGTGGTGCTCAGTGGAACTGTTTGTCAAATCTTAACGTCTATAAAGTTATCTTAAAGCACAGAAATAAGGACCATGGAAATGAGGCTTTGTGTTTAACCAAGAAGTCTTTTTCATTTACCTACACTGTGAGTCATCAGCAACACAGCATTTTAGATGCAAAGTTTCATTCATAATTGAAGAAGTGTCAGAGGGGACTTTACAGTAGCATTAATAAGTGATAGGCAAGATCACATTGCTCCTGCTTAATAACCAACTCCTGACTTTGATTAAAATATAAAACAAAACAAAAAAATGTGCATGGGTCTGAAAATAGATATGAAAAATGCAAACAGCAGGACAAGTTTGTTCAGTTCAACACCACATATTCCCCTGCATGAATTAGCAGTAACCATGATACAAGCTCTCTCAGAATGAATTGGGTTTTGAGTAGATAAAGAAGGGACACCAGTGCAAACTCATTAACTACTTACTAGAAAGCAGGTTCAGTTGTTTTAAAAGTAAAAGAGAACTTAGGAAGCAGTTATTTTTTTGCTCACAGCCCTTGGCACTAAAAAGCTCACTACCAGTTACTTTCTTCAGGCAAGTTTATCTCACCAGAAAAAGAAAGGACATGACAGATCAGCAGGCATACTGATCTATCACACAGCACAAAGCAAAGTCACAGTAATCAAAGATAATGTGAAAGTCAGAACTCTTAAAATTACATATAATTAATTGAACTTAAAATTTAACTTAAATATTTGCTCCAATCCTGGAGGTCTTTGCCCTCTCCCTGGAGGTCTTTAAAGACCAGGCTCGATGGGGCCTTGAGCAATCTGATCTAGCAGGAGGTGTCCCTACCCATTCAGGGGAGTTGGAACTAAATGATCTTTAAGTTCCCTTCCAACCCAAACCATTCTTTGATTCTATGATCACTTTTAGATAGAACCTACACATGGGTTTGTGCATAAAAACAAAACCTGAAAGGACACTGACCTTATCAGAGACATCACATTTTAATGTTTCTTTTAAAGTAACATTTACACAAAAATTTATGGAATGTCAATTATATATCTGGGGTCAAGGCACCATTAATTTTTAAGTGTTTCTCATTGTGCAAGAAACAGCCCTAGCCTGCTATGGATGAAAACTTCTCAGACCTGAGAATTTTTCAGAAAAGCCTGAACATGTCTGGCAAGTTCTGACAACAGAATTCAGATGTTGGTCTCTCAATTTAACCACTCCAGGCTCAGACTCCAATAACAATTTAGATCAAGGCACACTGGATAAATCTTGAGGTCTTGATAAAAGAGGAGTCCTCAGAAGAGACTTTACCTGCAGTGATGTGCTCTGTCAGGTTTGATGCTACAACACTTTGGGCACTTGTAAACCACCTGTCCTGGCTTTAGCTGTAAACTCTCGATGAACTCCTTTGTGGCATTACCTTTGGGTACAGCACCCTGCAGGAAGAAATAAAAAGGAAAAAAAGAAAACAAATAAAAAACCATCACACCAGAAGATCAACCTTGTGTACATTATGATGACTTTAAACTACAGGAGGGGAGGAAAGAGAAAGAAATAAAAACTTCCCTAAGATCACCAGGGTTTCAGGAAGAGCAAGAAGATTCAGAAAAGAAATTAAGTCCTAATATATGGAACTACATACTTAAGACATAATTTTGGTGTTTTTTATTTTTTTTAAACAATAGTAAATATTTGCTTAAGAAATTAGCCTTTTGTAATTCTACAGTAATTTAAAAAATAAGATTTGTACCCTCTCTTCATGTTTATCAACACGTTTAGCCCATGTTTCATAAAACTAACTAGAAAGCTCAGATGTTGTATTCCAGTAGAAGCAGCTACTTCCAAAGTATCATTGTGTACACTAAAGAGTTGCTGGTAAACACCTCATGCATATTTAGCTATGACTCCATTGGGTATTTTTAATTTCAATTAGGGTTCAACATTCAGACAGTAAACACCAAGAATCCTCCCATCTGAATAAGACTGGGTAAAACACTCTTAGCTGTGCAATTTCCACTTTAAAATATGTGTCTTTAAACAGGTAATGGTACTGCTGCTGCAGAAGCCCGAGTTCAACAGTTTTCAGCATTTCTAGGGCCATAAATTTGCTCAAAACCAAGCCAAAACCCACGCTAAAACAGGTAACTAAATGTCCTGTATGAAATCAGTGCTGGTACACTGGCACAAATGCACTTGTGTGGATGTTAGGCTTTTATATTGAAATAAAACCAGGACTGTGATATTTTCACAGATTTCTGATTGAACAGTTTCTTTTTAACACACCTATACAACATCCCAACAGCAATAAAAAGGAAAAATAGACATCAATGAGAGAACTGCACATTAAACCAGAACTATAAAGCTTTCTTGAGCAGTCTTTGGGCTTTTCCACAGAAATCTCCCAATAGACCTGACCAACTTAAAAACTAACAGGAAAAATTTCCACAAAATGCTACAGATCATGTTCTCTCTTTAGCACACAGCAAAGCTCAAAACCTTAGGAATGTTTTTAGCAAGTTCCTGAAAAACATGACACACAACATTAGTTCTGAAGAATTCAGATGTGAATGTGTTTATAAGAATTCTACTTGTTTCTCTTAACCGTGTTATTTCATTCAGATTCTGGACTTGCCCCTGATTCTCCATGTCCCAGCACTTTCCTTCATCCCTGACTTGTACTGTCTGCAAGGTGTTGCTGCATCCTCTCACTTTATCTTCCCTCCTCCATTTTGTTTAGCTGATTTCCTCATAAAAAGATAAAACAAAATCCCACTGGCTCTCACCATCCACACACATAAACCCCACTGCACACTACAAATTAACATATCTTCTCCCAATTACTCTGTATATAGATTATATCTGCTTCTCCAACGCTGCTTGCCCAGCCTGCTTTAGAATACAGCTTTTGTTTCAGCGTTCCAGCTAACTCTGCAAAATAATTCCAGTGACCTGAAGGTCCTTAGGCATTAAAGCCACACAACATACAATAATTAACAACAAGAAGAATCCCCAGGATATAAACTATACAACAAATTGCTGTGATACTCTATTCCTGAGTCCAACAACCAGAAGTTCCAGAGCCTCAACTACTGCTTACAGTTCTGCCCAGCAGCAGTACCTGTGGCTTCTGGGAGAGATGGAACTAAGAAACAAAGATTACACTGAAGTTTTAATGGCATCTAACAAGGTTTCAAGTAGGGTCTGACATTTGAAAAGAATAATAACAGTATCAGAGGCACACTGCCATTCCAAACAGCAACAAGAACACGCAGGAGGAAAGGGCCAAGACAAGTCTAAGCTTGTTTTTCCTTCCACTGACTAGTGGAGATGGGGTTTTGAACAGAGTATAATGTCCAGAGGTTAATAAGCAAAATTAACCATCACAGGTCACTCAGAATAAGCACTATGGTAGTAAAATGCACCTTCTCACTAGCTGAAAGACAAGAAAGCAGCAGACCAGATGTCTCATAAAGCAACGTCCTACAGAGACATGCAAGGGGTATCTCAGACCTCTGACACCTTCCCCCTGCCTAACGATTGTCAGCCCTTAGCATGCTCATATAGTATTTATTTCAGCATGGTTCAATAAACTAAACTAAATCAGTAGTTTGAGAGATGGTGGCTTTTCAAAACAACACACATTCCGCTCCATTCTGCTGAAGCAATTACTTGCCAAGGCACACAACCAAAACCAGCTTTTCCAGCTTTCCTGTTTGTCAAGACACAACAAGCCACAAACATGAGATCTGCTACCAGGGAGAAAACAGTCAGAGAGAAACACTCTCCTACCCAGAACAAAAAGAGGAACTGCTCACACAATGGGAATCTAAAGCTGGGTACTTGACTTTACATCTGACTTGAGTGGGATGAGAAATTAGCATACCACATCAGCAGCCTCACTCAGCAGGCTGACACACAAAAGTTATTTAAATCTGCCACTCACTCAGCAGCTGAGTTACCCAACATCTAGCAGACAAGAAAAACACCGCCTGCTTCTTTCCGAGCCATACAGAGAGAGATATACTTACTGGATCTGTCAGCATAGCACGAAAATGTGAAGCCAAAGCCAGGAAAGCCAAGGTGTTGAACACTGTGCCGTTGATGACACTATAAACATAATCTCTTGACGGAACTAGCATGACAAGAAGGACTACAAAGTCGGCATAGAACACCAGCATCCAGGTGACGACAGCACATGCAATACCACAGCCATCTCGAATAAACCACATTGTTCCCAGGGAAGCGCGGCTAGGAGGTGGAACACACTTTTCTGGCTGGAGGTATTCAGGTTTCCTTTCAATATCTCTGAAGCGGTGGACTGGAGTAATCATCATAGGCTATTATGTCCATACTTGCATCTGAAAGAGAGTCAGAAACAGGGTTCACCGCTTTGTAAGACATGCAGAGGTCCCTTCGGTTAATGGCACAGGAATAATCACGTGGGGAGATTCCAAATTGCAGAAAGTGAGTTGAAAAAGCAAGAAAGATAAAGAAATCAAACACAAAATAATGGATTTGGAAACCAAACTCATGCACTTATCAGAACACTTCTTACTCAGAAGACTCTCTAAGTGCTTTTAAGGCTTGGTTAATTACACATTGAATCCACTAGTGTGCCACCTCCACCCTTCCAGATGAAAGGCAACAAATACTTTAATGAAGAGAACAGTGATAAGGTAGGTGCCAAAAGGAGTAGCCACAGCACAGACTGAAGCAAGAACTGGACTATGTCATGTGGGAAAAAAGACCTGATACAGCTGGCAGGATCCCTTATTGCTGTATCAGACCTGGGGAAGGGAAGTGTCTTTCCTACAGATATTGGGAAGCTTAGAAAGTCCTTATCCATAAACTTACATTTTGGGGGATAAAACTTAAAAAATACAGTGCTGGGACGTTACAGTGGCAGGAACTGCTGAAGCAGCAGGCAAAGTTTGTTATAGGAATTTCTAGTCTTCTCTGGAGGATGCTCTTCCAGAACAACAGCTGCCTCCCACTCTTACCTCCTCCTTTGGTTTTACATCCCTCTCTTAAAGCCTTCTGCTTTGCCATCCTTCTCCCACCACCTTTCCTCCAACCCTTGATGGCATTTGTTTTACCTCCCCTTTAGCATTCCCAGCTAAGACCACTCCATTGCAGTAAGGGTACTACCATGACATTTTCTGCCACTGCCCTGTTCTCTCCACTTCTGCAGGCATCTTCGTCTATTCAGAGATTAAGGTCCATTCTGGAGCCAGAAACTGCCCTACTCCAGGAATGCACAGCACTTACTGTAGTTTCAATGCAACTCCCACCAAATGTAGGCATTTGAGAAAACAAAAAAGTGCTCATAAGACTTTGGCAGGGTATCAATCAATCCACACTGTGAACACCACTCAGTGTTAGAGCACACCTAAAACCCTACACTTTGAAAGCTGCTCTTTATACCTCCAGCAACTCTTCTGAAGACGCTTCTTAAAGTATTTGCACAATACTCTAAATGCTCAAAACCATTACAATCTGTACATCATGACCCACCTTCCACAAAAATGGATACAGTGATTTTGAACCAAATACAGCGAACTACATATACCTAAGCAGAACAGTTCAACCTCCTCTTATTTCAACATATAAGGATTAATCTCATTTTTTCACTCAAAATAGAGCGTGTTTTTCCATTTTAATTCAGAGAATGTTGACCATTAATTGTTTTCTGCCACAAAGGTTCACACTGAAGCTATTGTTTTGTGTTTCACTGTTGAAAAAGCAATACTGTCACGTGGATACACGTCACAGAAAACGTAATGAAAGATCACAAAAGTATCTAGGGCCTTAAACTTCTCTCATAGATTTTATGGCTAAGTTCTGCCAAGTACAAGAGGAAAGCTCTATTTTGCATAATACTGATCTAAATGGAGACACTAATGCCCCTACCTAGACAGGAAAGGAGATGGTAGCTTGCTTTCTAGTTGTTTTTTCAAGATGACCGAATTCATAAGAGGACAATTAGCCTTTCAGAGGCAAAGGTTAAGGTTATTAATGAGCAGGACGATTAATTAAATACAAGCACAGAGGTGATGAGCTTGTGCATGTCAGTGCGAGTGACATGAAAGAGAGGTGACAGGAGCTGCTAATGCCACAGAGACAGGCACAGGTCAGGAGACCAAAGGAGTGCACAGATGTGGATAAACCATTCACAACTTTCGTGGTCTAACATAACTGGTATAAATAAACTAGGTTGTATTTCTGCTTTTAGTATTTAGTACGCTGCCAAGTGAGGCAGTTTCAAACGTTCTTTGAATCCGAAGAAAGTCATGTGAATTAATGTTAAGGCCTATCAGTCTTATAATTATATATACATCACCCAGAACAGAAAAATCAAAATTAAAACGTGCATGTGGAGATCTCTTTTACTTTGGTGAGAAAAAAAACACAAAACAAAACCCACTTCTTTTCCTCATTCACAAAATTCGCATTACTGCATTGCAATAATTACTTTGTATTTTAACCACAGCTATAATTTAGCCACATGACTCCTGATACTTAGGCACACAAGCTCTATAATTTTCAGAAACAGTGATTACCCAAACAATCTGGTGCTCTAAGTTCAGATAAATCTATACCTATTAGTAAATCCACACTTTTTCCCCAGTTCTTCACGATTTCTGTAAGGATGCTTATGTATTCATAAATTCACACAGACTTAAAAAGTATTTTAAAGACACAAACCCTCCCCCAAGGAAACAGGTTAACCTTCATTGCATTATTTAATAATCTTATTAAAATTGTTATGCTGGTTTGCCAGCTCAAAATAAAGCCGACATAATGAAAGATTCATGCCTGACACCAGTGTTCAGATGACAGTAACACATTTTACCGCACTAAAAAATAGGAAAGAAAACAGGAATTCAGGTGTTTTATTTTCAACCAAAGTTTTAGACTTTACACATCAAGGGTATTAAACCAACGGAGGTAGTCCTGAACACACTTTCAGGATGTTTTGCCTCTGATCCCTTTTTCTTTTTTCACCCTGAAGTTTTGTTTCTCAAAGCAGAGGAATGATACGGTCACAGGAAAAGCAAACTAGTCTATTGAACAGCTGAATTAGTTTGACAAGTCATGTTAAGGTCAGTATTAGTAGAGACTGACTGAAAGCTGGACAAATACATAGTGATTATAAATCTGTGGGTTTAGTCCTAAACAGCACATTTCAGCAGTCAAATAAAAAGTCATGTCTATTGCAAATGGAGGAAGTGGTTTCACCCCAGTAAGAGTTCTGCAGCTCCTTCTGAGACACATTACTGAACTAAATGGGGAAAGGAAAAGAATAAAAAAACAAAAGGGCAATTGGAGTGGAGCTGCGTAAAGAGAAACTGAAAGGAGCCTTGATACACCTCGGTCTGAAAGTCTGGGGCCTCATTTCTGCAATGCCGTAAGGAAGCAGTTAAGAGCACACAGCTCAGGCCTCCAATTCTGACTTCTGGCTGGAGTACAAGTTTGTTACTTCATGCACTTTGTTACTTAATGCTTGCTTTAGAGGCATCATCAGGCAACAAAATTAAAAAGCAGTATATAAACACCATTCATTATTTCAGAAATACATTTGTAGTTTAATGTACACTACCCTAAGAGTCAAGCTCTAGGAGCTTAGTTAAGAGAGTGAGCTTCTCTTCTACATGACCTGGTTTCTTGTGGGTTTTTTTAATTCCTTGTTCTTACACACATAAACATCCATTTTGGTTTGTATTGTCCAATCTAGAGTTTTCATATAAACACTATCCAAAATGAAAAAACAAACAAACAATGAACTGGAGAAGGAAGAAGCAGTAACTTGCCCTAACTAGTCTGCCCTTGAATCATACCGCATATGAACTTAATTTGTAACGCTTAGATGGAGTATGTCAGTCCCTCCTGCTCTGCAGCAAACAATATGTAAATAATGAAGGCAAAGGGCTGAAGGAGTTAATCATGGTGTCAGGCTACAAGAGAGGCCACTAGGTAAGTGTTAGACACAATGACTACACACACATCAATTTAGCTTAAAAACATGTCAGAGCAAAGACCTTTTCTTCTTTTTTATCTGGAAGGCATTTGGCATTACAGGAACAATAAAAAAACCAACACATGTAATATACACATTAGAAGTGTAAACAAAACAAATTAAAATCAATTTCCTGCTACAATGAATACATAAACTATGGTATTGCAACCTGAATGAATGAAGTAACTGTCTTCTGACCTGCCATCAGCCGTGTTAAAAATTCATTTTTTTAATGGCCTGTGATGGCCAAAGAATGCATTAAAAATGAACTAACGAATGATGTGGGTCTTCACCCAAGTTGTACCTGAAAGCCACCTGAGGTCTTGAGGTTTATAAAACTTACACTATGCTCAATGCCATCATCATCACTATCACCTGGCTGATTTTTACTAGTAAAGTCAAGCACATGGGTACAACTTGCAAAACTACAGCATTGCTATGTACACTGCAACTATTTCCTCTATCCTCTGTCCATTGACATTAAACAAGTCACACTTTACATTATGAACCAGGTGAATTTCAAGTTACAACACTCAAGTTAGTGTTTTGTAGCCATCAAAAGGAAGCAAATGTCCATTACCAGTCATGTTATATTCATGGCAGCTAAACCAGGTGATCTAGATTCACAGGACAGGATGCCCCTCTAAATAAAACCAACAAGCTCCACATAGCGTGTTTTCTAACAGGATATTTACCTGTGTTTCTCCTGCTATGCTTTCATACAGCCTAAATCTAACAACAAGCCTATCAAAACTTCTCAAAGCAAGTGGAATAATAAGTAAGTATCAGTATTCATGTATTTTTCCCTAATGGCTTCTGCAAGGCCTAAAAAGCTTTATCTGATCAGGAGGAGTGGAACCAAACAGCCCAGCTATGCTGAGAATTTTTGGCCTACTCCTGCAGATTCGTCCAGATATCCATCAACATGGCAGTTTCCAAACCCTGGTTTACAAAACCCCGAAGGGTCAAGGGGACACTTCTAACAGGTCTGTGACAGGCAGCTAAAAAAAGCAAGTCTATTATTAGTAGGCTTAAATTTGCTACAGAAAGCTGCACTTCCACTGGAGTATTTTTGGGACTCCACATATAGTTAAAAAAACATAAACAAACACAAAACACAAAAACCCAAACAAAACAAATCTTAATCCAAAAGCCCGAACAGGTCAAAAACTACTTCTTCTTGAGTTAAAATTGCAAAAGCAATAGGAAGGATCAGGCACAGGGCTTAACACTGCACTGACGGGACACTCGATGACTCAGATCAAAATGTCACAGGGCAAAGTCAGTCCTGCTAGACCTACTTCAGCCACCTCAGGAGCAGGGTAACAGGATTATGCCTAGTGTAGATAATTTTTCTTTTTTCTTCTGGAAATTCCAGCCATATTAAGCAGCACAGTTTCAGCCTAACTGCTACATTACCAGCTATGCTTTTGCTTCTAGCAAGAGGCTTGCAAACATCTCAGATTTCCCTGAACACTTTGGCTACTGAAATCAAGCAATTTCAACGGTTTCAGTTCCCATACTGAAGAAAAATGGCCTCAAGAAATCAGGATGCAAATTATATTAAATTCATTAAAAATTACAAAGCTTAAAACACACTTGTGTTCTCTGGGGATGAACGCATAGGCTTGTATTACCCACCTTGGAAAGGGGCTAAAAACAGCATACAAAACCAGACACCAACCCACTTATAAAATTTTTCTATACATCAAGGTAGTAAGTGGCTATGTTGCAACATTGCTTTATAGTCACAGTTTAGAAAGCTGTTTACATCATTCACTATTTTGATGAATCATAATTTATTACTTTTTAATTTATTTATTATTTTGAAGAGGCCATGAACAAGAAAAAATGGATTGCAGTAACTTTTGTTAATTTTACTAGAAGCATTTTATTTGAGGGGAAGATTTAATTGAAGTGTTTTTCTGAATAATACATTTGAACAGGAGTATGAATATGTAGAGGGAACTTCTCCCGTAGGAGCGCAAGGGGACGTGGAAATTACCTCAATGACATCTTGCTAGAACTCCATCCTGAGGGCTGGGATGGGGCTGAGGTGGGTCTGAGATTGCTTGGCTCAAAACAGATAGAGCCACTCAAGGAACAAACCCCTCAGTTCTCCTCATTTACATCTGAGCAAACAAGTAGCAACTTCAACAGTGCCAGAAGAATTCCAGTAGTAGAACTGTAAGGAAAATAAAGGTCACGATTTCTCCATTAAAAACATGGTTTTCTCCTATGCTAATGTTCATGGCACACAATCTCTCAGGACAGATGGTAACAGCTTCCTGGTTAATGTCTATATAACTTCCCTTTAATTAACGGAGATGTTTGTATACATAAATCATAATGCAATAAAGACTGACCTAGAGTCTCAGTTCTCTGGTGATTGTACTCCCACATGCAAGGCCTGTCAGCTGCTAACCAGAGCAAAGGAGAGAAGACAAAGACACCATCCCAGCTACAGTGACACTGAACCACTACAGATAAGTGATAAAACTAGGGCAAGGTCTAGAGTCAGGACACAAGTCACAAGTAACAACAGAGACTAAGGTTAGGCTTGGATATGACTTCAGATGATCACAACATTAGCGACTGCAATAAGGTTTTGACCAAAAAGCTTCAAAGATGGAAGGTGTCCCATAAAACTGTAATTAAGTACAAACCATTACAAAATAACTTATGGTTATCAGAGTTGCAAGGGCAACAGAGACATTCTGTCACTTCAGTCTTACAGTTTCCTGATAGTCTAAATACACACAAACTACTTATGTAAAAAGAGAAATATTAATCCTGAACATTTAAATACAAACCAGCTTTCTGGCATTGCCACTATCTGGAGTAAGCATCAGAAGGAATGAGCAATCTTGCAGAAAGGACCGTACTGAGAAACAAAACAACAACTGGGGGTGTCATGCTTTCCCACAGCATTGCAGTTACCCTGAATAGACAGCCTTATGAGAGACAAAACAGTAGAGGCTGCCCTGGTCTTCTAGACAGCTTTGCAATTTTGATGCTGACTCAGGACTTAAAACTAGCAAATCACTGGATTAAGGGAAATTAAATTCTTAATTTGCCCTATGTCAATTTTTTATTTTTTTAAAGACAAAAATTAAGGAGAAAGGTTTGTCTGTATGACTGGTATTATTTTTAGCATCTATTTTAAAACTATGCTGCTTTCATGGCTTAAGGAATGTATTTTCCAGAGAAGAAAAAAGAGTTGCAGCTTTAATGTTTTAAGCATAGTAAGAAGCTGGCAGAACCATCCTAGTTTAAAAAAAAATAAAATACACTGAATATTATCTTTCAAGACAGAAAGAAAACCTTAACAATGAGACATACCTCTCACTCAGGTGGTATAACTCAGGATTTGGCTTCTACTACAGCCCTCTCTTCATATGCATGAATAAGTCACTGAGTCTCTCTGCATTTTATACCCCACTTCTAGTCTACACTTCTTCCCTACCATAT
>NW_009952704.1:1092010-1095248 GCF_000747805.2 Chaetura pelagica
TGTAGGGAAGACACAGGTATGAAGGCTACAAGGCATTTAGATTTTAAATCTGAACACTACGCCTAAGCAGGCATATAAACCAAATATAGAAAGACACCAGGCATAAATTAAAATAGTGTGTTAATAAAACAAGAACAACCAAAAAATTTCACCTTTACCCTGAAAAGGCCTGAAGTGAAAACGATGTTTGTCAAGATCTACTTCTGTGATGTTAAGAGCTAGCCTAGAAGAAAACTATGCTGTTACTTCAGAGAACTGGAAAAACCTCCAGGTTCAAAGTTGCTGTATGTTAAAGCTTTTGAAATGTAGCAAGACCTTCTGAGCTGCCAAAGTAAGCATTTCTTGTTTTGCTCACTGTTGCATTAGTAAGCCAAATTGATCCCCATCTCCACAAAATGTACCATTTCTGTGTGCAAACATTAAAAATCCTTCAGAAATACTTGAAAATACCAGAGGAGACCAGACTAACTGCAATACACAGCATACTGCTTATGGACTCTATGATGCATTGGACATCAGTGATTCAAACAGCCGTTGCAAAGAACAAAGACGTGTATTACATTACTATCCCTTCACTGCCTGCTGTAGCTCTCTGATCTCTCTATCTATGGCATGGTACTACTGCATTCCCACCCGGCAGCAGTAAATGCCTCATTGTCTTCTTTTTTTAACAGCACCCTACTGCACACTACCTCTATTCACTATTGCTGTTTCCACCTGAGCCCATTTATTTTAATTTCTGTACCATGTTTAAGATTGGTCACCCCTGTCAGTTCTGCATTATTGCAAAACTCACAGCAGAACTTCACAAACATTCCATCCACCACCAGGCTTAGAAGAAAAACCATCAACAAGAGCCTGGCATTTCCTCCCATTCAACATTCCTGTCTTGTCCAAGGGTATTAACACTGAGTTTTCTGTGTCCATGTTTTACTTGCTATTGCAGTTCCTCATTCAGCAATTCCCAACATTTTCCAGGTGAACTCTGCTGCTGTAGCCTTCCTCCTCATTTCCTTTCTTTCCCTCCCCTATCCTCTGCCTTTCTCTCCATCCTGCCCCTTATTCCTTGTACTCCTTTTCCTGTAGCAGCACCAGTTCCGTACGGTCACCTTGTATCCTGGTGGGGTGAAGAAAAATATGGCTATAAACCTAGACAAATCTCTCTCCAGTCTCCAGAAGCATACCCAAACACACCCGTCATGGGTTCACAGCCAGAAGCAGGAGGCAGGAGTTAACCAGTCAGTGTTCCTGCAGAGTAAGAGCCAGTACCAAGCTGCACCTTGCTCCTCACTACTTGGGAACTACAGCTGTTTGAGGAGGCCTTTGGCACCCACCATCTGCAGAGACAAGCTGGCTCGCTCTTTTGTACTCCCTCTCAGAAGGACAACATGCAAAGTGTTACTGGCAGAGCTGCTGCACTGCAGTCCCAGTCAAGGTGCAGGCTATCTTTTTTCCTTTTTGTCTGCACAACCCAGGAAATATGCAGCTCAATTAAGACAGCTCTGACTTCTCATTTTCTCTAACACAACCTTATGTTTCAGATTAGTTACACACAGAAGTCAAATACAATGTTCCAGGTACCACGGTTCACGTCTCGTTTGCTTCAACCAGCTACGCACAGGACAGGGAACAAAGCTGACAACAAGCTTTTCTGTCTTGTCATATTTTACATTGCCTACTGTCTTCTCTCAGGAAGTCAGAAAAGCCAGAACACTGCCCTAAGAAAAAGGTGATGTCTACACTGCAGAGGGATGAGAGAAAACCATAAGCTCAGTCAATTAACATGGGCAGAGACCAGGTGAGCTACAGCCAAGCCATTTTCAGACTGACACCAGTATGGGTGCCCCTTACCTACCCTGTAGTCTCCTCTATAGGAGAGGAATCCCATTACAGACATATGGGAAACGCCTGCACAAGCAAGCTTCATGGCTGCATGAGGATGTTTCCCTGGAATAATGCAACACATGGGTTTAAACTGCATTGACTATGCAACACTGCTAGCTCCTATTCTGTCTGAGATGAATAGCAAACCACCCATCAAGAAAAGCAAATTCATATTAGATAAGAGATTCACCAAAGCTGAGTTAACATTGCCCAGGCTACACACATATTGCCAGTTGTTCTCCTTTGCTGACCCAAACAAACTGCTCTCAAGACACATAACTGCTTGGGCACAGCAAACCAGCAACTGCTGAGGAGCTAAGCATTCATCTTCCTGCAACCTGCTCCCAAATAGTTGCATTACATTACACTTCAACATTTTTGTCAACTACCAAACAAGCAATTTAAAATAGAAACACACACCTTGTCTGCAGGTAGAATACTTAAAATAAAAACTAAAAAGGAAGCAGAAATGCATGCAAAAATACCCAGGAGTGTTAAGTGTTGAAAAAAAACCAAAACATTTTAGCTTTTAGGCAGGCTTTACATTTGTTGTTTTATTAACCTATAACCACACAGAGCTTCTGGTCACACCTTCTAAAACTCAGTGAGCATTCAGTCAGACACAACTTACTACCACAAGCAGCTCCTGCTGGTATGACAAACACCATTGCACAATGAGAGAGCACTGAAGAGCCACACTGACAGAGTCAGAGTCTTGGAAGGACCGGATCTTTATTGCACACGGGGCTGCATTTTTAAAGACATATGAATTAATGATGTGGCTTCCCTTATAATGACTCTTATCACTGAAGACTTGTTTTTGCTAAGCAAAGGAGAACATGGTACTCACTAAAGCCTTGCTACCTGCACCATCCAGCACTGGAGGCAGTCACTCCCTGCACCCTGCCAACCCCTTCGCTGTTACTCCACTGGACCAGAACCACCACCCCAATTTGGGCTCCTGCAGGTCTGACATTGCCCACCTTTGCTGCGCCAGGAGCCTGCCACGCTACCTCTCTCACACGCCAAAAATTGTCTCTTTTCTGACTCAGGATCAAAGGAAAAAAACTTTAAACCAGCTCTGGAGCCCACCCAGCATCCCTCCCTGGCCGGCAGGCAGCAAGAGAGCACACCAGGGACCAGACTGCTGCCCTTGTCTTCTCCAAGACTGTGCTCTCACAGGCCCCTGCTCACTTCTTCCTGAAACACACCTGTGCAGAAGCACGCCAGCACAGTCACAAGCTGGGAAACAGCCCTGATGACTTCCCACCAACATGTAACTCACCGCCCATTCCAACCACACCCGGCACCGCACAGCGCAGCGGTTACCACCCGCAGCACCCCCCACGGGATC
>NW_009952704.1:1097041-1098995 GCF_000747805.2 Chaetura pelagica
GGTGGGCTGGGTGCTCGCCCTTGCAAGTCGCAGCTTCCAAGCATTCCCAGCCTGGCCAGGCAAATCCTCGCGTTCCAGGTGGGTCCCTCCGGCCGGCTGTGTTTCAGCCGACGCATCTCGCCCGTTTAGCAGAGTGAGGGGAGAGGAGAAGACGTTGTTTTGCCCTTGTTAAGAAACATCCTTTGTTGAAACAACCTTCATAGAATCACAGAATGGTGAAGAGTTGGATGGAACCCTAAAGATCATCGAGTTCCAAGCCCCCTGCACGGGCAGGGACACCTCCCACCAGACCAGGTTGCTCAGAGCCCCATCCAACCTGCCCTTGAGCGCTTCCAGGGATGGAGCTTCCACAGCTTTTCTGGGAAGCCTCTTCCGGCGTTCATGTTGCCTTGTGTTGGGAGATAGGAATTTGGAAGCGCTTGGAAGTGCTCTTAGAGCGAGGGGATGCCTTCTGCCATCCCTAAGGAAAAACAATCCAGACCTGGTCTTGTTCAGCCTTTGGGAAGCTGCTGTGGGCACGTACATGGAATCACAGAATCACTGAATCATAGAAAGGTTAAGGTTGGAAGGAACCTTAAAGATCATCAGGTTCCAACCCCCCTGCCATGAGCAGGGACACCTCACACTAGACCAGGCTGCAAAAAGCCTCATCCAACCTGGCTGTAAACACCTCCAGGGAGGGGGCTTCCACAACCCCCTGGGCAACCCATTCCAGTGCCTTACTACCCTGTGGTGAAGAATTTCTTCCTGATGTCTAACATAAGTCTACTCTGTTTCAGCTTAAAACCATTACCCCTTGTCCTATCACTATAATCTCTGATGAAAAGCCCCTCCCCAGCTTTCCTGCAGCCCCTTTCAAGTACTGGAAGGTGCTATAAGGTCTCTTCAGAGCCTTCTCTTCTCCAGGCTGAACAGCCCCAGCTCCCTCAGCCTGTCTTCATAGCAGAGGTGCTCCAGCCCTTTGATCATCTTTATGGCCCTTCTCTGGACCCTCTCCAACAGCTCCATGTCTTCCCTGTGCTGAGGGCACCAGAGCTGTACACAGTGCTCCAGGTGGGGTCTCACCAGACCAGAGCAGAGGGGCAGAATCACCTCCCTGGCCCTGCTGGCCACACTTTTGATGCAGCCCAGGATGCAGTTGCTCTCTGGGCTCCAGCACACACTGGCAGCTCATGTCGAGCTTCTCATCTACTACCACCCCAAGTCCTTTTCCCCAGGACTGCTCTCCAGCCATTCTCCCCCCAGCCTGTATTTGTGCCTGGGGTTGTGCCAACCCAGGTGCAGGACCCTGCACTTGGCCTTGTTGAACTTCATGAGTTTGGCACTGGCCCACCTCTCCAGCCTGTCAAGGTCCCTCTGGATGGCAGCCCTTCCCTCTAGGGTGTCAACCACTCCACACAGGTTGGTATCATCAGCAAATTCGCTGAGGATACACTCACTCCCACTGTCCATGTCTCCAACAAAGATGTTACACAGCACTGGTTCCAATACTGACCCCTGAGGGACACCACTCATCACTTGCCTTTACTGGGACACCAAACCACTGACCACAAGGTTTGCTAGCTGGGCCTCTGAACTATGCAAGGATTTGACACACACTAGGTAGACTCCAGGCTGGGATGGCAGGAGATTAAAAAAAGGAAATTATTTTATTGCAGTTTGACCTGTTGGCTGCAGGTGGGCTAAGCTGTAAGACAGGCAGGGCTGGGACCTGGAGCATCACCTCCCTGTTCTCCCGGCGGGAATCACAGGGTGCACCTGCATTAACTTACTTCTGCAAGAGAGCTTCCAATTTATCCATAGTTCGTCTCACACTGTGGAACACGAGGACACAGAAATCACATTCCGGGCCAGACGAAGAGCCCATCTGTGCTGGACAGCAGCACCAGCAGATGCTGTATGGGGACAAGACACCCTCGAGGCCCCTTTCCCGCCCAGGCACTGCCTTTGCCCA
>NW_009952704.1:1099041-1129515 GCF_000747805.2 Chaetura pelagica
TCAGCGCCCAGCTCAGCACCCAGCTCAGCTCCCAGCTCAGCTCCCAGCTCAGCTCCCAGCTCAGCTCCCAGCTCAGCTCCCAGCTCAGCCTGGCTGCACTGCCTGCTCTGCCTGTTAGGAAGCAGCAAGGGATTCCCACGCAACAATTCCGGCACGCAAAAACAGGGCTCCTGCTGGATGCAGGTAACCCAGGCGCTGCATCCCGGGAATGCACCCGCCCTGTTCCAGCTGCCCGGGGACGCGCAGCCCGCCAGGCCAGCCCTGGCCCGAAGGACAGAGCCTCTCACTCTCCAGGCGGCAGCGGAAGCGCGGCAGGCGGAAGCGGAAGCGCGGAAGCGGAAGCGGGGGAGGCGGCGCCGTCCGGCGGCGGGAGGGATGGCGGCCGTGGTGCTGAGCGAGGCGGAGAAGCTCTACATCGTACACGGCGTCCAGGTAGCGGCGGCGGCGGCGCGGGGGGCGCTGCGGGAGGTGCCGTTAGCCCGGGAGGGCGTGGGGGCGGCAGCAGCCTCCGCCCCGGGAGCGGGGAGTCGGGTCGAGCCGCCCCGGCCGTGCCAGGGAGCGGGAGCAGCGGTGAGATGTGAGCTGTGAGCTGTGAGGTGTGAGATGGTGTGAGGTGTGAGGCGGGGCTTCCCGCTCCCTGGTGTCCGGGGGGAATCTGAAGTGGCGTCCCAGCACCCTGGGAACGGGGCGTCAGGACAGAACACGCGGGCTGAGGGACAGGACGTCGGTTTGTCTTTTCGGTTCTTGTGTCCGTCTTCTCGTGTTCTTCTTCCTCAGTTTCTTTGCCGTTGCTTAGAGTCTTAGCTAAGGAACAGTGGGTGCAAGATGGAGGGAGAGCGAGTGATGTGTTGGGAGAAATCCCCGAGGGAAAGGACTGTGCTTTCTGCATAGAATAGGAACTGTCTCTTGCTGCAAAGAAGGCTGCTTCATTGGCGATAAGCTGTGTGGTGTCTGAGGAGGCATTATACTTGTTTTTAAAAAAAAGCAAACCAGATGAAAGCATTTAGAAAGCTGGTCGTATATTTTTGTCTGCTTGGCCCTAATTGCACATATAAAAGTACAGAACTTGAGTATACTGAAAAAGACCCATGTTGTGTTAGTTAAAATAACTTTCAGAGCCAAGACCTTTATGCTTTTGCAGTCTGAGGCTTTCTGTTGAAACAGGGTGGAAGGGGATTAAGTCTGTCTGCAGAGAGCTTGGTGCAAGCTTTAGATAAATAGGATGGAAAAGTACAGTTGGTTCTGCAGCACTCTTCAGGGAAAGTTAGTGATAAAACCAGGAGCTCTTGCTACTCTACTTTTACAGCTGTGTTTGGGGTAGGAGAAGAAACTTTAAAGTCACAGGTTGTTCTTTTGCTTTTCATTACTGATTCCCTTAAGCATGGTATCTTGACTGTTGTTCTTAGGAGGACCTTCGTGTAGATGGTCGTGGCTGTGAAGACTACAGATGTGCAGAAGTAGAAACAGATGTTGTATCAAACACAAGTGGATCTGCAAGAGTAAAGCTGGTTGGTACATCTCTTGGGGATCGTGTACCTTGCTGGTTTATGTTAAGTGTTTTCAGACTAACCAAGGTGACTTGTAGATCAGTCGGTGTGTGTAATAAAGTTTGAGTATATATAGCACTAACTGAAACTATGGGTTAAGGAAACAATGACAGGATGTGTAATTCATTCAGGCTGGCTTAGGCATTTAATCTTGAAAAAACGAAATTATTGTTGTGCCTAATCATTGGAAAAAATATTTCTGTACCTTTACAGTGAAGCAAAACTACTTCCAGCATTTTTTGACTGTGGAAAAGGTAAATACACTGTGCAGTATTATTAAGGTTCTGCAGATTCCAGAACGAAAATGATAGGAAAAGTGCTGGATATGAAGAGTGTTTTGTTTTTTTTTAACCTAGAGAAAGCTAATATGTGTGGTAATTATTTGAAGAAACCTTAATTTTTTTTTTTCTAAAGCCTTTCCTTCTTTAAAAATTGCTGAGATGATTTTAAGTTCACTGTGATAGTGATGGGTGCAGATAACAGAAAAGTAGAAGTAGCAGCTTCCCATAGACATTTAAATTAAACAGTATTTTTGTGAATATAATTCTATTAAACAGTATTTTTGTGAATATAATTCTATTTGTTTGATGTGTTCTTGTTTTAACAGGGACACACTGATATCTTGGTGGGTGTAAAAGCTGAAATGGGGACACCAAAGTTGGAGAAGCCAGATGAAGGTTACCTTGAATTCTTTGTTGACTGGTTAGTATTCTAGAAGAGGAGGAAATAGATCTAATACTTGGAATACAAGGGCAATCAGATCTTACCATTCTTCTGAAGTTTATACATTTATTCCACATTTGAGTAATAGAAACAAGTTACTCTACTCTCAATAATGGTAAATGTCCAGAAACTTTCTGCTTGTTCTACAGACCTAAAATAAGCAAAACTTTAGGAGTTAAAGAATGAAATGAGGTTAAAAAAATAATCCCAAATTGCATAGTATGATTGCTGCTGGAAAGGTAACAGTTCAGTTACCTGTGCATGTAACGTGGCTTCATGACTACACTGTCAGTTATCTTTTTTACAGTGATAGAATAGAAAAAATGTCTCTGGAAAACAAAGTATTCCAGAAGAAAAGAACTGACTGTTACAGATTTTACTTCAACTCTACTTAAAGGATTTTGCTTACTCTGTCTTTGAAAGCAGTGGAAATAATTTGAAATGTGTTTAAAAAATAAAATCCTTGCTGTAAACTTCAGATAAGTTGATAAGAAAATTTACATACTCTATCTATTAATTGGTATTTCATTAGCTACAAGGGTATTTGTTTTTAATCATATTGCTGGCTTTGTGCTACAAATGGACTGTTGTTTGTCCTTGCAGTCTTTATAGTGGTTGAATTATGAAGGAAGGTAGAAGAAAACTGAGAGCTCTTGTGTTCAGATTGCTCTGAGATACCAT
This sequence comes from Chaetura pelagica, assembly GCF_000747805.2. Classification (NCBI taxonomy): domain Eukaryota; kingdom Metazoa; phylum Chordata; class Aves; order Apodiformes; family Apodidae; genus Chaetura; species Chaetura pelagica. The sequence goes on from NW_009952704.1 coordinate 1,101,993, forward strand.
AGTCACATTTCAGCGTTATTCCAGACTGTCTGCTGTCTGAAACTACAGTATCCATGTCTTGCACATTTTCTTTATGAAATAATATGTTTTGGGAACCTCTCACAAAAGCCTTGGCGTTGTCAAGTTGGCTGTTCTGCATTTTTTTATTAAAAACAAAAAATGTTGCTACTTTGACGTTAAATTGATACACTATTAATAAAGCCACGGTGTGAGAGCTGCTGAGTAAGTGTAGACCTAAGTGGCCAAGTCTGCCTTAACATTTGTATCTCTGCCACGTTATGCAGCCTTATCTAATCTTTCCTTTGCATATCATGATGTACTTTTTAACTGTGGAAAAGTGTGGTTTGTAGAGGGAAGGAGTCACCTATGAATGAATGGTTTTTCTGCAATGACTGCTCAAAGAATTTAAGAGAGAAAGGTGATTTCAACTGTGGCCCTGCTGTTAGAGAAGATCTGAGCTGGACTGCTTTCTAAAACTCATTAATGAAATATTTGGAATAGTACCCACTTTATTCTAGTGGCTTCTATATGAAGTCAGTTCAGTGTCAGCAGGGATATTTTCTTAGGGAAACAAGCGTTCTGTGGAGATGTTGCAATTCTGTGACACTTATTTCATTGTAAATAAATGTTAGAAACACTTCAACTCGTTAGATTCATGTGTCTTTTCTAGCTGCTAATCTACTTTGCAAGATGATGACAGGGAGATGTGCAGGAATATTGTGCAAGATGGGTCTTGCCAGTTCTACAAATAGTTAATCCTGGCAGCAGAGCACAAAAGCCTGATTTTAGAGAGAGGACTCACTTCTCACATGCTTGTGTTGCCAGGGAAAGGTGACCTCTAGCCTCCCAGAAAGATCCAAAAGACAAAATGTGAAGTGGGAACAGCTTGCTCTGTACCCAAGGAAATGAGATGCTGTTAGTGCTCTGATGCTTTTCCAGACTGCCACTGGGTGGTAGTAACTGAATGTAGTTTGATATGCTGCATGTCCTGGTGAAGTTCCTGTGTGCTCTACTTGGCTTTTATAGTGTTGAAACAAATAGTAAAAACTTAGACTGCAGTGTTTGCTCTCTTAAAATCCTTTCTTCCTGAAGCTTTCATGGTTTCTAGAACTGCTGAATAGAATTACGTGTTGGATCATATATGCAATGATCTGTCCCAAAACTCATTTTTTCTGCATTCTGTTCTGAGTCCTTAACCTAAAATCTGAGAATCACATTTTCTCCAGTTTTGAGGCAGCCTTTTGTGCTACTCTCTGGAAGAGACTGCTTTGGGGGCACTGATTTATTGTAACTAGAAATTCATTATCATAGAACAAATCCATGCCCTGTGTGATGTCCTTACTGCCTTGTTAGCACTGGAGAAGACACTCATTCTGGCCATTGTTGTTGAAAGACTGCTTTGTCTGCTTTTCTTATGTTTGAGTTTTGTCCTAATACTCACGTGTTAGGGTTGTTTGGCTTTTGACTGAATCAAAGATTTATCATTTTCGAAGTGTAAGAAATAACAAACAGAAAAAAAGCAGACATCTGAATTCCTTAAATGCATGAGGTTTTGTTTGTGGAATTAGAGAAGCAAGGAATATATTTGTCCAAATTTGGCCATCTGTTTCCTCACTTTGAAGGCCAGAGATGCTTTTCTTCCAACTGGAAGAGTGGGCCTATTTCACTGGTGCCTGCATGGGATTCTCTCTCAGGTAGGATGTTAAATATTATAGATGAAACAAGGTCCTCCAAATCATAGAAGATAGTATTGCAGAACAGCCACATCAGCATCCTCTTAGGTGATCCTCAAGTGCTGTTCCTTTGTGGTTTGTGGGGAAAATGTTAACTTCAAGTAAATTTTAGTACAGTCACTGAAGAAATTGCTTGAATGGTGGCTGCAGGAGAGGGACCTTCCTTCTCCTTCTCTCTCCTACAGCAACTGTTCTTTGCAGAGTCCAGAGGCAAACTAGTGAATTTTGAAAGAATTAAATGTTTTTACATTTTTGATGGTACTTTCTCTATTAAAGATGGTCTGTAGTGGATTTAGCTCAGTTTTCAGAGAGAAACACCCTCTGATGCTTGAGTAAAAACAGTTTCAAAGGCTCTTGAGTGCATGTTCCTTTTGGATGGGCCGTGTGGTTGCTGTTCCTGACTAGACAAAGACCTGAATTGTAACATCCAGAGTTACTAGTTTGACTAGACTAGATCCAGACCCTGGTTAGCCAAATTCTTTGTAAAGTCATAAGCCTGAATATCACCATAATAATATTAACACAGTTCAACAGCATTTGGGCCTGAATTCAGGTCTGATTTGGGACTGCCTTGGTAGTTCAGATATGTCATAAATGTGATACTTTCTGGTTGCTTTCTGGAGAGGTAGAGTATTAGTGAGGTGGTTTAATGTACTGCTGATTATGAATTTTATGCTTCTTTTAGTGCAAGAATAGAAATCTGGCATTGGTTGCTTAAATAAATATAATTTTTAAGTGAAGAATACCCTCTGTGTAATGAAGCCCTTATGTACCTGGAAAATAGCTGTAAGGTTATGTTTAATTCACTGTTTTATCTCTGTTATCATTACTTATATTATAGATTACAGTATATTAATGGCCTGAGCAACAGATGAGAAGTACTTAACTACCCTGATAAAAAGGTTTTGACTGGTTTTGAAAGTAGAGATCTGTAGTAGAAGCTCATTTAGCAGTCTTGATTGTTACACAATGTGATGCTGAATTGGTCTTCAGAGTCTTTAAAATTACATTCTGTTCAGGAGTAGAAATTCCTTGCTCTACTTGACCACTACTAAGTTCCTTCTGTGCTTCATAAAACAAGCATTTTGGCATTTTTCCTTTGTTATTGTGTTAGAAAACCCTTTTTCAAATTTTACCCAGTGTAAATTACTGCAATAGTCTGTGAGCATTGGGTGGCAGTATTTACCATATAATTATTATAATCTTACCCTACTAGCATTACTTTTTTTATTTCACATTGATTGCAAGGAGTTGAAGTGTAAAATAATAGTAGAATTAAGATGCAGTGAAATTTGCAATAATATTCCAATTGAGTCTTACATTCTTCTCATCCCCTGTCAAAGACAGCAGCCATTTGTAATGAAAATCTACGTTTGATAAAACTTAATGTTTAGAAGTAATAATGACATATAGACAGAGGTTTGTGTAATTCTTTTCAATTTAGCATAGGAGTCACAAAGCTTGCATATCCTTACTTTAAAGAGAATGGTTTAAAGATAATTGTTTTGGTCAGTGAAAGCTGCTTTTCCTGGGAGTGCTTGCTTAATACAACCTAAAGGCCCAACTCAGCATATGTCCAGATGTGAGTTCTACTTAGATACGGTCCTGTCTTATAAAATTGGTGTCTAATATCAACACAACTGCAAATAATATGTCACACTTGGAGCTCTTACTGGAGTGGCAGATGCAGTTCAGAAGAATAGGTCAGGGTTTGGCTGGCAGTAATTAATTTTTTTAAGGATGCATAATGCTGTCTGGTTATAGAAGCAGTAAATAACTTCTGTAAAATTCAGTAGCTCTCCCTGGCGCTCTTGGGTTTTCATCAGTTCTGCAAAAGAACAAGTAAGAATTACTGTGAGGTAAGGACTTCCCTTGCAGCCTCTGCAGTCTTGATGTAGCTCACTTGGTGGTTTAAGTCATACCAAAATAACGTGGATCCTCAGTTGCTGGGGTTTTTTAAGGTGAAGGGATTATATTCCAAGACTTTGTTTTCTGCTGTATATTTGCATTCCTGTGGTGTTCTTTTTGGAAGAGCTGAGAGTTTCTATCATATAAATGCAAAATATATGCCCAGTCAGGAGAATACAAGGCTTTGCTATTATAGATTTTGAACATATCAAACTACTTCTGTGGAACCACCTCCGTTCCTGTATTCTGTAAGGAGAAATTAATTTTGGGGAGGTCTGACCAGTTTATTTAAAAACAAGATCTGCAGTAAGTGTCAGGGATCCACTGCTTGAGAATGCTCTTGCCTTCTCTATAAACTAGAATATTTGCTATTTTGCTGTATATACATCTTTGGACATTGCTGCTCTATGTCATTGTGAATTGGAAGTGTGGCTTGTTTAATATTTTTTTTGTTTGTTGTCCCCTTTTTTTTTTGTTGTCTTCTTTTATTGTTCAAATTTTGTTCTGTGTACAGAATTTTTGGCTGTGTAGAAGGTCCCAGCACTTTCTTGCATGGCTGCTTTTAAACAAACTTAATTATGTTGGAATCAGGGAAGTAAAGACCAGACTCTTTTGTCAGATCCCTTCTGGAAAAAACATTCTTTAGTTGCTGCTCTCCATAAGCTGCAGTTGCTGAAAATAATGAGCTGTTGTCTGTAAGGGGCTGGATAGCAGGCCCCATACTCAGTAGAGGGCAGTCATGTCACTTTAAAAAGAAAGTATATTCTACTTGTTTTCTCAGCCACTTTCTTGTCTTAGTAATTTAACATTGAACTCTTAATAGTCTGTCTTGTTAGCTGTTCTGAACTTAGTACAGATTTCTCTCACTTTTTAAATTTTGAAAAGGTTGAGGTGACAGAAGATGGGAGTGCTTAAGAAATAATCCCTGAGAGGATTCACCAATTTTAAAGTAACTTGGAAACTGAAGATACTAGTGGAATTCAATTAGTATCAGAATTGGTAGCAAAATGTAGGTATACTATCTGCATTAAGACATCTTAATATGCAAAATGGAAATAATTTCTTCAGGGACAGGAAGCTTATTCTTACACAAACAAATCCTTAGATGTTTCTTATGCTTTATATTTAATAAATGTGTTTTGCTTACTGGCTGTTTCAAGTGAAAGTTGTGTTGTTGTTTTTTTTTCTTTAACTAGTTCTGCAAATGCTACTCCTGAGTTTGAAGGCCGTGGAGGAGAAGAGCTTGGCACAGAGATAGCAAATACACTCTACAGAGTATTTAGCAGCGAGAGCAGCGTAGACTTGAAATCACTTTGTATTAATCCCAGGGAGCACTGCTGGGTTCTCTATGTTGATGTATTGGTAAGTAAGGAAATGAAAACTAAGATTCAAGGAGGGTTTTCAAGGCATGGACTGACTTAGCATAACTGTGTGCATTTTCTTATAAAAAAAGCTTTTCATAATGTGATATAGTGCTTCACAGTATGGATGGCCATCTTCTTTTGAATCTGCCTAATCATAGTTAATCACTACTTCCAGCTGTGTCTTTTTCTGCTCTTCTTGATGCTGCTGCTCCACTGCAGAGCTAATAAAACACTGAATACTCCAAATCGTGTCTCAGATAAAAACCAGTGACTTTGTACTGACAAGGAAATTGCCTCTAAAGAAGGTTAAATGTTTCTGCAAGTTACATATAACTGCAGATGTATCATTCTGATGAATATAAGTTAGCATGGTGTGTGTTAGCCCTTAGATAACCATCCTGTCTAGCTCTTTACACCATTATTGTAGTAATTCAGTAAAGAATTAGTAAAAAAAATACAAAAAAATAAAAATAAAGTTTTCTGGCAAAAGTGATGTTTGTCCTTGGCAGGTTTTGATGAAAGCTGTATGCAGGTGTCAAATGTAGAATTTAAAACTGAATATTTGTTCCCATTTAAAAAATGGAAACTGAATTTTATGCATGTAAATCTTATCCGTGCAGCAGCTCAGTTTCCAAACTATGCTGTATTTAAAGCACTCTGTCATGGGAATTTAATAGAAGTCTGCAAGTCAGACTCTCCTGAGCATTATTTCCAATTCTTACTGGTGCAGAGTTGGGTTTCTGTCTGTCAAATTTGAAGGATCTTCCAGGAATCCGTTCGTGTCTGTGAAGTGAGTTGCAAAATGTTAAGCTGTATTGCAAAAAAAATTAAATACAGGATTTTGTTAAACAAAACAGGAACATTTGGACTAAGACCTAAATAAATATGAAAATTAGTCCATTAAGTGTTTAAAAAGCTATAGTATTAGCCTGATTATGGTAGATACAATATATATTCCATGACTTAGTCTGCATACAGAATGATGAAATGTATAAAAGTAACTGAGTACTTTAACAGTCCTAGTCACCAGCTTATTGGAGCTTGGCATAGTTTAATAGTGAATGAAGTGTTGGTTCTGAGAAATCACACTGGGACCTTTAGTTACTGGGTAATTACAAGCAGAGGTACAGAATATTAAATGCTGTGCTTATTTAAGCAACGTACTGCTTAATGTTGCATAAACACTGCATAAACAAAGACTCTCATAAAGCTGACTGCTGCAGAAGTAGTTCTGTGTAGCTTTGTATGAGGTATAACTGGCCATTCTTCCTGGACAAATCTGCTGATTGTCCACAGCAAGAGAAAAAAAACCCGGTACTTTTATGCTGCTAGTTGTATCAGAATTATAAATTTCAAGATCTATGCTATGTGATGGATTATACATTCAGCTTTGTTTACAGTGCCGATAAAAAAATTGTTGTAGGTTCGTAACTAGGACTCTAAACTTGACGAGTCTATTTAATGTCATGTTCTGCAGAGGTTTTGTATGTGAGCCATTGAAGAGCTGCTGGTATAATTTGAACAAGATACTGTTAGTCTCTTTATTCTCTTCCACACCCTCACCCCACTTTTTTTTTTTCCACTCCAGACCTCTGTATTTTCACAATTTTGAGGTATTTGTGCTAGTTTCTCTTCTAACTAGAAGACCTGTATATCACATGTGATAATTTATGCTTGATGTAGGTGTGTGATGCTTACTGAATCATTTCTATAGAGCTCTATTTTAATAGTACATGGTGGAAGTATGAGATGTGCTAGTATAAGGCACTATATGCAAGTAATTTTATTGATTGTTTGAGGAAGGCAGATTCTAAATATAGAAACTGCTTATCGAGATTCCTTTGGGTGGTGTTTTTCCTGGGAATTGTTTACATTCGTGTTTATGTTTACATAAGTTTGTCCCTGCTCATAGCAGGGAGGTTGGAACCTGATGACCTTTAAGGTCCCTTCCGACCTTAACTATTCTATAATTCTGTGATTGTGTTGCATAGTTAAGTTGGAGAGAAAATAAGCCTTAAATATGTCATGAAGCTACTGGTACTTTGTTTTCAGGTGGGAAGGTAAGCATTTTCAAGTGTCTCAGTCCAAAAGACAAAAACTCAGAAAGAATGTTGTGAACCTGGAGATACTCCATTGCTGTGTCATTTAGCTGTGTGCACTTCAATTGAAGCATCCCTCTGTAGTCAGCTCCTGTGTATAAACAAAAGTTGAGATATGCAACCAAAAAAAGATATGTGTAGGTGTAAACAAAATGTGAGATACGCAACACTCCAAAGGAGAGGATCTCAGTACAAGGTGCTTAAGCTGAGAAGAATGTTCATTTCTTTTGAAGGGATTGTACTGTCCTTGATACAGGCTGTGTTCCTAGCCTGTAGGTGCCACTGTAATACTGATCAGGCTTTAGAAAAGCAGCCTGAACAAAAGCCTAGCAACAGTGCTTGCATATCCCATTGTGTTTTAATAATAAAGATTTTATGGGGCTTATTGTGTTACCTGGTAAAATCCAATAATAACTGAAAGTGGCAAGTTAACCTCTCTGTATCCAGCAGCTGTTTTTAAAGAAACAATTTGATGGTCTTTGTATTAAGTTTTCTAACCCAACTTTTTGCAATTTTTTTAAACACAATTCAGTCTGTCTTCATAAAAATAAGCTGTCTTTCTAGAATATCTGATTTATTGTTTGCTCCCAGTGCGGGAGTTTATCTCGTTCTTAAATAGATTTTGAAGAACAATCAATGCAATCAGTGTTTCAAAACTTGCTTTCCTCTCATCACACAGCATAGATTGATGTAACAGAGAAGCATCTCTATATTCTTGCCAAAGTAGTTTCCAATGCTTTCTGAGGGTATGTGTTCACAGATTAGTACTGGCAGCTGAGAGTGGAGCTTTGAGTTGCCTGTCAGCCTATAGAAGGTATTAGAAATTATAGGAGCCCTGCCTTTTTATCTAGTATGCAGTGCTCTTTTCTGATGTTCGTGAAAAGAAACTAAGCTAGACTCCTTCCACACACTTTTAATTCGAATAATAGTGTTATCGACAAGTAGACTTTGACATTAGGATTTCCTTAGATCTTTTTCAGCTACGAGACAAACCTGCTGATGACTCCTTTTTTCTGTAAGAATAGAGAATAAATAACAATGTGCCTTCATTATTGTGCCTTCTATAACTACCTTTTCATACCATGTCTTGGGTGGCAACTTGCATTGCTTCTTTGAAAACAATTCTACCAATTGAGTTTGTCCAGCTGATATTTAAAAAAGACTCTAGTTTGAAATGAAGTATAGAAAATAGTTTGGCTCAATTTAATATTAAAGAATGAATGTGGAGAGTTTATAACAAGTATTTTGGTCATAGTCTGGTTCAGGACCTTAGCAAGAGAAGAGTAAGAACAGCAGTGATTTCAGTTCAGCTTCTACTATTATATTTTATCATTAACTTTATTAGGAAGTGCAGTAACTCTTTTATCTTGCATGTCTAATACACTCAGCTGAAATCTTAATTCCATATCTATTATTTATTTTCATAGATAGGCTTTAAAGACAATTTTGTTATATTTTTAAAAAAACCTGTCCTGGTTCTTAATTTTGTGCCTTTTTCATGTAGATTTAAGTAAAATAATGATTTAGAGGCACTAGCCTGATTTATTTTTTTTTTCTCAAAGGATTCTTTTTTTCCTCCTCAGTTATTGGAATGTGGTGGGAACCTCTTTGATGCAATCTCTATTGCAGTGAAGGCAGCTCTCTTTAATACAAGGTAAAGCACAGATCTCATTTTGTGTGAGTGGAAGTGGCATTGGAATTGGAAGAGATGTGCTCTCTGTGAGCTATATGCATTTTTAGTACTTAGTTATTTAAGTTAGGAAAACCCAAGGCAACTTGCATTCAGATACAGGGCAGTCCATTTGCATGCAAGTAGCATGAACTTTAACTCAATTTCTAATAAGTCTCAAATTGCATTATATGCACAGCTAGGCTTATTATATAATTTATTTTCTGTAGCCAGGTTCAGAAAACATTATCTTGACTGTATTGTTTTGTTGCAAGTAGTTTGCCTTTGTGTTGATGCCTTGTGCTTTTGAAATAAGAAGTATTTAGTGATATGTAATGCTCCTGAATAAGAAGCTCTCTATCAGGGTGACTTCAGATGTGTAGCTAGCCCTGTTTTCCCACTTCTTCCTTATTAACTGTTAGACCAGAATTCTGTTTAAAACTAAGAGGCAAAAATGGTGGTGAGAGATTGTGAGCACAGGGACATGATTCATCTTTTAAAGGACTTTGCCCTGTGCATTTTAATTCCAAAAAATCCAAGAACAAAATCTAGTAGAATGGATGATGCAAGTGCTCTGTGTGTGCTTTAAAGGTAACATTCAAGAATATTTTTTCTATTCCACCTGAGACTACAATTTGTATATATTGCTGAGAAATTCCCCATGTTCATCAAGTCTCAATAGTAACTTTAACAGTAGATTGGTTTTGTAGCAATAAGTAGTCTTGTCACAAACATAATGGTTCATAAAAGAGTTGACAGTACACTAAAAAGAAATGCCTTGATCTCTGCATGTGAGCTGCCAGGATGGAAGACTCATATGGATAAAACAGCTTCTCCATTGCAAGTTATTTTAACCATATCCAAGGCATGTACTTTATTTGCAAGATAACTAGGTCTTTTTTCTTATTTCAGCTAGAATCCTAGTTCTGAATAAAGAGAAAAGATAATATAAAAAGTAATTAAATAAATCTGTTGCTTTGGGAGTATGGGCAACATGGAAAGTGTAATTGTTTCCATGATTCTGCTGTATTTTTATTCATCTGAAAACTGTATCTTTGATGTAATACTTAATCTGTGAGCAAATATCCATAGTCTTCTGGAAGTCTGATACGAAATAAAAATGTGGTACAGTGTGACATAATACAGACCCTGTTGATTTTTGACCTGCAAAAAACTTGTCTATTGATTTAAGCAGGGAATGCTAGTACATCTGATCTCATATGAGCTCATAAAGTCAAGAGGTGAAACTCAAAATTGAAAACTTGTCCTCATTTAATATTCCTTCTCCCTTTCCAGTGGTACCTACAAAGTTTTCTTTGGATTGACACGAGGTTGTTTACAATGGCTGCCAGCTCTCCATAAAATATTATTGTCCAAGCAGGACAAGATGTCAGTTGGAAGATTAAGTGTTCTGAACTTTGCTTGACATGCGTGTTCCTCTTTGAGTCTTACTTGCCTTTCATAATCTGTTTACAACCAGCTTTATTTTGTTTTAACTCTTTTCAGATCTTTGTCAGCCTTGACTGCAGCCTTGGAATCACGAACAGGGAGCTCAAGCAGCTTTATTTTTTCTTTGAAGCTACAATTTTTAGGTATTCAGCTAGGCTTTTGAACACCTCAGCTTCATCCCTAAAATCTCTTACCGCTTCTTTAATAGCTATGAACACAGTTTTCTTTTGCTTTAAGTAAATCCAAAATCATAACTTAAGGAATTTTTGCTGAAGAATTATGGGATTTAAATCTTTTTGACCTGACTCACTGCATCACCTTCAGGCATGAAACAACGACAATATGACTGACTTTTTTAGGGGGAACCATTTACGCCTTGGAATTTTGTATTGTTCATTGTGTTTTATGAACTATATCGAGATCATGTGCAAAAGATAGCAGATACCAAACTTTCTTCTTTACTGTGTTTCCAAGGTGTTTAAGGCTGGGTTCATCCATGATGGAGGTAGATACTGCAAAATGCACACTTGGCTACTGTGTAAGGATTTAAGAGTAAACTTGATCCTGTGGAATGTGCCTGCTTGCACACTGAGACAATAGAAATTAGGCAGTTATGAAAGCTACAAAGTTTATAACACAAGAGCCTTGCAGGTATGGTGGCATTTTGCTGGGCAGCAGGGTAGAGGCAGAACTGATGCTTGCTTGCAAGCGTAGAGCTGGTTTTGCAGCTGTGAAGTCTGGGTCTGCAGTACACAGGAAAGAACATTGTTCGTTATGTGCCTTAAGTCCTGCTGTACAGATTTCTGCCCTGATTAGTTGCAGGAATCAAAACAGAAAATTTAAAGTTGCAAAGTAAACATGCACAGCTAGTTCTTGAGATAAATCTTCACAAGGCAGAAAAGGAAATCTCCAAGTTTTTGGAAATGCTTTTTGCTACACTCTTTGTCTAGTTTTTGTGTGTATATACCCCCTTTTTCTGCAACTGTGATGCTTGATCAACTATCTTTTTGCCACTGCAGTAGTTCTAATTTGTACCTCTCTCATCTGTTCTTGGCCAAAACAGCTCCTTGCAGGCATTTTTCAGGTGTTAATTCTGGCAACTTCTTGCAGACCAGACATTGCTCTGGTTTCATACCTATTTTAGGATGGAGTTAAAAATCACGTAATCTCACAGATTTTCTTGAAATCCTCCTCCTTGTTAAACACCACTCTGATATATACTTCTTGTCTAGGCTGTTGTCCAGTGTTGTCCATTGTGCTGTGTAGCTTGAGGGGTAGTCATGTTGTGACTTTTTTCTATCAATTTTTAATGGACTATTTTTAACTTGAAAATAGGCTTTGATGCATTTCCAGTGAGTTGCAAAGCATTTTGAGTTTGATTTCATGAAAAAGTACACATGGCAGTTGTTCTCCGTACTGAAAGTTTTGGTTTTAGCTTGGCTCAGGCCAGTGTTCTTGTAGGGAATTTGTTCTCACTGAAGCAGGGTTAGCAACCATGAAGTACTCACCTCTAGGACTCTTAGCCACAAATAACTAAATTACTCTTCTAAGGAACAACAAAAATCACTTTGCATTGGTGGGGGAAATGTTCATTAAATCAGTCTTCCCCTTCTAAAAGAAGTTTGGTACAGAATGCATAAAAGAATGTAACCTCCAGAGTCTAGATATAAAAGACAGTGCTAATGTGAAAGTACTAATATAAAAGCATATTGTGCTTACATTCCACATGGTTACCAAAGGTAGCTTTGTAGGGACATCTTGAAATATTTTATGTTTTCAAGTGCAAATGTGTGAAAGTGAGAGTAGTTGGTTGAGCTGTGTGTGGGTTTTATTGGCCAGTAGAAGCAATTCTGTCAGTCAGTACTCCAACCTAGTAGGCACCTGGATAAAAGAGGGTATGTAAGATGCTGATCTCCTTGGTGCCTTGAGAGACACCATCTTTTACTAAATTGTTTTAAATTACTTTATTCATTATACTAAGAAAACTGCGTTAATTCATGCTGGAAAAACTCTCATTAAATGGCTATTATAAATACAACATGTGTATCACTGATTAGGAGACTGTCTAGCTCATTTCTGAGAGCTCATCACTCACAATTGACTAGAAAGCATTTCTTGGATTTCTGCCTGCCACTTTTTATCTCTGGTCGTTGCTTTTGTGTACCTGTCCTTGGAACAATAGAGTCTTCTGGCTCTTTAAAGGATGAGAATATTTTGCCAGTCTTCCCATCTTGATAAAAGATTTTACTTATGTTATCTTTTACCTTTACTTCTTAGTGTTATTCTTAGTGTTAGTCTTCTTAGTGTTATTCTTTCCTGAACAGCTTTATTACTTGTATTTGCTGATGTCACAACTTTGCCAAGCAATGCAGTTGCTGTAATTCTGACAACTTTGCTGTTGCTTCAAGGTTGGGAACCACAGTATGAATGGATTTAGTCTAGCTAATTTATTTCCTGTGCATCCATGCAGATTTACAAAGAATGTGTCAGAACTGATTTGTACAAATTCCAAAAGAATCTCTCTCCATATATTAGTGTAAATAACAGTTCAAATTCTAATAGTTTGAAATACGTAAATATAATTATGTTATCCTAAATGGATGGTGACGAGCACTAGGACAAGAGGAAATGGGGTCAAGCTGTGCCAGGGACAGTTCAGGCTGGATATTGGAAAAAATGTTTTCACAGAAAGAGTGATGAGGCACTGGAACAGGTTGCCCAGGAAAGTGGTTGAGGCACCATCCCTGGAGATGTTAAAAAAAGGGGTAGACATGTTGTTTAGTGGTTAGGGGTTGTAGGGTGGATGGTTGGACTTGATGATGTTGAAGGTCTTTTCTAACCTTGATGATTCCATGGTTCTATAAATATCTTCCCACTTAAAATGTTTTCTACCTGATCTCAGTGAGTGAGTTGTTAACACTTTGATAACCTTCTGGAATGATTTTCTAAACATTTAGCCTCGTTTATAGGAAAGGGCACTTGTACACTTGAGACTGTATTACAGTAGTATTTGTTACCTGTTCTTACAATGATTTTGCACACCTTGTTCCCACAGAATACCCAAAGTGCGTGTTCTGGAGGATGAAGAAGGCTCTAAAGAGATTGAGCTGTCTGATGACCCTTATGATTGTATTCGACTTAATGTGGATAATGTGCCCTGCATTGTCACACTAAGCAAAGTAAGCCTGACAAATTTCCAGCTTTCTTAGAGACTTCAGTTTCTGTTAACTTCACCAGCTGTTTATTTTTTCCCTAGAGATAAAACTTACGTTACAGAAATGGTCAGTGTCCACTATGTATACATTTGTTCATCTTTGGTCTCCTAATTAAGCCTTTTTACTGCAGAAGGGTTTTTTCACCACCTCTGACTTGAAGTTTCCTACATGATACATTCTTAAAATACATCTTCCTGCATGCAGATGGGTTGTTTATTATTTTTCATCTGCTCCTTGCTCAACATCCAGAGCTGCAGATACTTCAATGTGTTAAAACGAATGGTCATTGTTTTGAGGCACAGATGTTGCATGATCTGCCTGGAGTTAAACCATGAGAATTTGTTGCTGGGGACGGACCTGAAAGAGTTACTGCTCAGTTTAATCTCTTAATAAAGAGCTTAGAGAACTGCAAATGAGCATGTCACTTTGTCACTAACTTGCAGATTGGATATAGGCATGTGGTGGATGCTACCCTTCAGGAAGAAGCCTGCTGTTTGGCCAGCCTGCTTATTTCTGTGACCAGTAAAGGCACCCTCACTTCTATGAAGAAAGTGGGGAAAGGCAGCCTGGATCCTGAGAGTATTTTTGAAATGATGGAGGTAAGAGTTTTGAGCAGTTACTGTCTTTGATGATACTGGATGAACTTGGGTATATAGAAAGCTGCAGTAAGGACTAAGAGCAGAGGTATTGGTGCTTTTCTTAGCTGCACAGGGGGCTCTCTGAAGGTCACAGGCAGTTCCTTTGGAACAGAATCTATGTGGTATTGAACAGAAACAGAAAGAGTGGATGTTATCTAAAATTTTTAGATGCCTGAAACGTGTGGGACTCACATTTATTTCAGTCAAGTACTTCATTGATGTAAGACTCTAAAGTTTAATTTTATAAACTTTGAGAGTATTTTTAAGGAACATGTTCTCTCACTGTTTTCCTTAAAGCCTGAAAGAGCAAAAACTTGTAACGTGGTAAAGTCCCTACAGAAGTAGAGATGGTATTTGAATTTCTAGTGCATAGTGTTCTCTTCTAGCAAAACTCATTTATTTTGTAATAAGCTTACTGTTCTCATTTTACTGTTGTTTTTCCTTGTGTCTTTGTTGGGTTTCTGATCTGCCCCTACTGCATGAAAATACTAGTATCTGGATGTTTTCATATCCACATAAGAATTCAATTTTAAACCTCTCTTCAGGCTCTTCTTAAATCTATCCTCTAGTAGAAATTCTCATGCCTGGGTTTGGCCTTGAGCATGAGACTGAAATGGGTTTTGAACTTGGAGTCAGAATGAAGATTAAATACTTCAAACTGTCTCTGCTTCCTAGAGATCCAGAACTAATTTCAGCCTGGCTGCAGTGAGGAATGCAGAAATTGGAGCCAAATCTGAAAACAGTTGGTCTCAAGTGGAAGTTACATGCTGAGTGTATATGCTACTTCACTCTTTAATTATGTCAATTCAGAGTGGACTTTTTATTTGTATTCCAAAGTGTCAGTTATCCTTCTTATCTGGGATCCTAAAGAGGTTACATCCTATGGACATCTGGTGTGTCTTCCTTGATGGATTTTGAGTCCAGTTCTAAATAAATGTCGTAGAAGACTTGAGGTTTTGGCTCTAGGGCTGTCGTCACGAAGAGATGGCTGCTTAAGTCAGATACAGGCTCATGGTAGAAGCTGGCCTCTATGCAAATTATCTGCACAAGGCTTTGATCAGAGCCTCACTTTTGATCACTGTTTTCACTCTCTATTCAGCCCTAAAAAGAAAACTAACTTCTGCAGTTCCATTGTGTAGCCTACCCCCAAAGGCTGTGCTTGGGATTGTGTAATGCTTGTCTAAACACTAGTCAGAGATGCATATGGAAGGTAATCATGGGAAATCTTCAAACCATCTTACTGTGCTTCCAAGAGCTTTAGTGAATTTGCACCTACTTGTTGGTGCAAGGAGTTAAAAGCTGAAGCTGATCACCCAGAGAGTTGTGCTGTCTTTCACTTGCTTTGGAAAGCATCTTCCCTCCTGGGTGGTGAGCAATTTGAAGGAGTGGGGGATAAAGCTGGTCAGAATAAACCAAGATGTTGTCTGGCAGGCCAGAGATTATCTGTTTGGCCCTGTCTCAAACTCAACAGCCTGATTAGGATACCAAGAAAAACAAAGAGGCCTGGGAATGTCCAGTGGAGGAGCTGCATAACCCTTGCTTGACACCTCCATCCCCTAATGATTTGGCTGCAGGTCAGAGAGTGTTCAATTTTCCCTGCCTGGTAGAGAACGGATGTTCCTAGGATGTATCTCTTAGGAAGGCAGCTTCATGGGAAAGTTTTGGGAAGCTGCCAGCATTAGGCTTTTTTTTTTACTGAGTTGATGATCCAGCCATAAGAGAGGAAAGCAAGAAAAAGAGGGCAACAATGTTGTGTGTTGTGTCAATACCCAAAGCTCTGCACTATTCCAGTTCACTTTTACCTGGTATGAGTGATGTTGTCCTGCACTGAAGAAGAGTGCACAAACTATATCACCCCTCAGAGCTCCAGGCTGCTGCTGACATTGTGTAGCCAGTGCAGAGCTGTAACAATTCTTATATGTGCCCCCCTTTACTTAGCATGACCTAGAGTGTCTAGGATTGATGGCATCAAAGCTCTTTCCAATTTTCCTTTGGGACTATGGGCCATATTCTGTCTCCTGGTTCTTCAGCTGGAAATGTACCTCATTTTGAGGTTCGTGGAGAAAAGTGTCAACAGGGGAAAGAGCACTTTGTGATAACCTGTATGTCAGGCATAAGCTTTGTTGCATAAATCAGGAGCTAATAAACTCAGTTTATTATAATCTGTCTTTGGCTCTTTAGGGACAGGTGGGCTCTCTTCATCTGTGCATGGATTCAGTATTTCAGGTCATTTAGAGAAACTCCAGAAAGCTCTAACAGGCGCCTTAAGGTCTTTATTTCAGCATTGCCCAGTGTTTTCCTGTCCTACAGCTTACAGGGTACAATTGTGCATGTGGGAGGAGTAGAGACTGGTGGTTTTCCATTGGTGGAGTTTATTTCTGTAAGGAAAACCTTCTGTTAACTCCTTTAAGGCCCTTGGACAGTACAAAATTGCACATCATCATGAAGGATCCATCTGTAGACTGATCTGGTGATGCAGCCAGTGTGCTTTTTTGGCTTCTCTGGCCACGTGACAGGGTGTTGAGCTGGTCTAAATTCAGTCTCCTCGTTCTGAGCACTTGCAGAAGAATTCACTGAACTTTGTGTTAGTAGGCTGCTTTGCTGGTCAGTTATCTCCTGTCGTCTGGCAGCATAGCATATTGTGTGTGCTGGCTAATTTGAATGTGTGCTTGTGCCTGATTTAATTTGTATTCCTGAGTGATCCAGCAGTGCACAGATCTGGTGCTAATGAGCATGGAATGCTTCTCTGATGAATGGGAGCACTGCCTTTAGGTGTTCGTTTTTCCAAAACTCAATAAAATTTAAATGAAACTTCCACCAACGTTATTTTTCTTAATTAAGATTACATTTTTAGGATACCAGCTGTTGTGTATTAATCACTGAAGAGAAAACACTTGTCAAAAGGAAGTGTTCCATGAAGTGTCGCCTTCCTGTTAGTAAGCATGGATCTCAGATTTGTTTTGCTTTCTTTGCATTGCAGACGGGAAAAAGAGTTGGCAAGTTACTGCACATCGCCCTTCAGAAGATTTTGGATGAAGAAGAGAGTTTGGGGACCTCCCGGCAGAAAGTTGGGTTTCTGGGATGAGTTTTTATTAAACGTTCAAAACTGGGTTTAATAGATTGTGCAATCTTGTCAGTTTTTAAATAGAAAAAGGATATTTTTTTGTTCCAGTACCTTTATCCTTCTGGCTAAGAGGCTTTAAAAATGTTACTAATCCTAAAGAAAGCTACAGTTAAATGCAAATAAGGGAATTTGAGGTGCTTTCCATGTGGGTAACTGTCTGCACCAAGGAAATGCACCAGCAGCAAATGGTTCAATTGCCTGGGAAGCATCTAAGTCTGTTTTCAAGAGTGAATTCTGTAGGTTCCACTTAATTCTCTTTGCATATGCTCCACTTCTGCAGACCAGCTGCTGTGTCCTAGAGCACACATGGGGAGTCTCAGTATGGCCCAAGCCACATTTTGGGCCTCTTAAATTATTTTTCTTGTTCACCAGCCAGATGAGAACAGCATTTTGTAGGCTTCCTTCAGATGATCTTACTTTTCTTTGAATAAAATGTGGTTAGATTTTACTATAAATACAATGTGGTCCAAAGTTTCTAATTCATGTTTTAAAGCAAGGTTTATTTGCTTACTAGAGCCTGTCCCTTTTGCCAGTAATCCAATAGTAACCTAGCCACAGTGGCTAAGGAGAAGGGGCATGGCTATGGTAAAAAGGAAAAAAAAGTTCATTTTCTAGGAGTTTGATAATTCAGCTAGAAAAGCGTAGCAGCTGGCAGTAAAGATCCTTTACAGGGAAACAGAGAAGTTGACAGATAAGGTACCCAATAGAGTTGTATCAGCAGGTCTTCAAAGCAGTGGATTCCCTCCTTAAACCAGTTGGCTGGCCCAGCAAAGAGTAAGGGCTATTTGTTTAGCAGGATAGGAAGAGACAAGGAAGGAAATAGTTGATTGACAAGAAGTTGATTTATCAGATTAAGAATATTGTCTGCTCTGGAACATGTTTGGTGGGGAGAAGGGGAAGCTTTTTGCTGAAGGAGAACTGTAGCTATAGGGCAAAATATATTACAGTTCAAACTACTAATCATGATCACATTATGAATATATGGTGTACTTAAGGTGCTCATATCTCTTCCTTTTACTAGAGCTCACTCAGATAATTATTCAAGGTGGCTGCAATACTACTGTGTATTTCACTATGTGTAGCCACTACTATAACAAGCAGGGAGGTTGAAAAAAATATAAACATTTGTCCCACAAAACTTGCCCCAGATGTCTACATGGAAGAGATGGCATTTTTTTCCGTACCTTAGGTAGTGGGTTAGGTATGTTATGATAGTGCTACCTCGTAATACAGGCAAGAGGTGACAACGTATCTATTATCTTTAAACACTCCAGCAGAGTGAAGCAAAGACTAACCTGACATTAGCATTACAGTTGATGTGATCCATTCCTTGCCACACAAAGCTACTTGTTAGAATGTGGAAAGAAGGAAGAAAGGAAAGGGAGAGAGAGAGAGAAAGAGAAAAGAGAGAGGAAGAGAGAGAGAGAGAAAAGAGAGTGAGAGAGAAGAAAAACTGAAGGGAGAAAATCCATTTACAGTACTTTAGACTTACCACAGAACATTTTTGTTTGGTCATGTATTGTTTAATGTTTCAGAAAATGGTTAATTTAAGTGAGGATTACAAGTCTTAAACCACAGCCATTCTCTGAATAGCTGTTGCCTGTTTTACTACAGATTTGTGGTTAGATACCAAGAGGCTGCCCAGAGTTACTTCCAGGGTGAATTTTGTATCATGGTAATGATAGTGTATTTCTACATAGCCTTCTAGATGAAGGATCTTCAAGTGTTTCACAAGTTGCATCATTTAAGATGCTTCTTATCTCTTCTCCAGATCCTTTTCATTTTAAATTTATTGTTATGAGAGCTGGGGTAGAGAGTGAAGAAACCTCACTCCTGTGTTTCAAGTGTGTTAACTGGCACCTCTGTGTAGGTGATGCTTGTATTCCCTTTACACTTCTCACTAAGGATGGCAAATATTTAGCCTATCTGTGATCAAGATACCTGTGTGGTGGGTTGACTCTGGCTGGAGTTGAGGTGCCCCCCAAAGCCCTCCCCTCCTAAACTGAAGAGAGGAGAGAAAATGTAATTAAAGACAGGGAGTGATCACCAGTTGTTGTCATAGGCAACACA
The DNA here is from genome assembly GCF_000747805.2 of Chaetura pelagica. NCBI lineage: Eukaryota > Metazoa > Chordata > Aves > Apodiformes > Apodidae > Chaetura > Chaetura pelagica. Next base: position 1,121,262 of record NW_009952704.1, read on the forward strand.
GACTCAATTTAGGCAAAAAACAACTATAATTGATGGGCTCAGCCAGTGCGGGGTCAGTCTTGGATCCAGCTGGCATTGGCTCTATCAGACATGGGGGAAGCTTCTAGCATCTCCTCCCAGAAGCCAACCCTGTAGCCTCCCCTCCTACCAAAACTGCAAACCCAATACAACCTAAAAAGTGAACTTCTGCTACCTGAGCATCTGTGCCTGCTGCCAGCACAATGAAGCCTGTGAAGCAGCCGTGTACACAAAAATACCCCAGTCACAAACACTTGGTATCAAGCCCTTCCTGAGAGCATTGCTGTAAATTAACACGGTGTAATTATCTGCAGTGCTTCCCCCAGCCATGCACATCCTCCCCCCCCAGAGCTTTTGTAGCTGTGTGAGCAGCCACAGAATGAACTGGGGGTCTTCAAGAGGTTCTATTCCTTCCACACTTGCTATCTCCCATCTGTTGGGACTGAAAAGCAGCAGAGTGGAGCCTGACCCCAGTTCAGACTGGGGCTGCATCTACCCGCTGAGATACAAATAATGTGCTGGCCAAAAAGTATTACATAGCTGCTGGTTGGTCTCAGCTGCCCCTGGAGTTTTGCTGCTACCAACTCATATCCCAAATGGATAAACAAAGTTCTGACAGGGGTGAAAGGGCCTAAAGCTCTCCCAGTTAATACAATCTCTGCCAAGAAATCTTTGAGACTCTGGTTCTCAGGCATGCTAAGGGCTATGCTGCCCATTTCTATTTTCTTAGCTCTCTTTAACCCCTCCCTTCCATCCCAAACAAAAATAGCAGTTGGATGTTTAATAGAGGCTCTTGCTCCCATCTGGGCTGGTGGAAAGTTCCATGTGTTGCTGTGCAGATATTGCCACGTTTTCATTGACTCAAGTCCAGTAGAACTAAGAGGAAACATCTGTGGAGCAGGATAGCTCTCTGTTTGTCCCAGAAATTAATTGCTTCTGCTGGGAGTGTCAAGAGCCTGAAAAGTCTGTAGTATTGATGAGGAGTCTAGCAACTCCTGCAAGACTTCTAGTTGCGTTGCCTGAAAAGCACCCATCTGCAATTTACGTTCTATTTTTGGTTGGTTGGGGTTTTTTTGCCCAGCTAAAGGTATTTTTTACATGAACAGTCCGTTGAAGCAAGGGAGAGCTGGGCTGCCAGTCAGTGGGCCTGGCTGGTTTGCTGCTTGTGTTCCTCCAGATCTGTGTTTACACTCAGGATGATGATGCACAGCAGATTTACCAATCCCAGGAATCTCATCAGCCAATGTTTTGCAACTACAGTGGTGGTTCAACCTTGTAGATGTGTAGTTAGGGGAAAAGAGGGGAGCTAGTTCTGCCCTGGGGGGAGTGTTGAGGTGATGGGGAGAGGACCATGCCAGCTGCCATTGGGCTTTATGAGAACTTTTCAGCATGGCCTGTTGTAAAGACAAGTTAGCGGGAGCCAGAGCGCACTCGAGGCTCCCTTGAGGCTGGAGTGTGCAAATCTTTTTTCGAGGGATTCAGCACCTTGATTTGACATGGATAGTATCTCATGGAGTTTCTCTATTTTCTCTGTAAATAGGAATTAGCTAAAATGTACCACCTTTTGTTAGGACTGCCTCCAGCTTTTCTTTTAAACTTCAGATGCCACTGCCCTCCTCAGCAGCAGGATGTTCTCCAGCCATGCAGTGGTACTGGTTTACTTTGCTTGTAATAAGCGGCCACGGAGACCCAGAGTGGGGAGGCTGAAGAGCTCAGTGTGACTTGGTAAGACCTGAGGAGAGAACACTCCAGTCCTTTTCCCCAGAGCCTTGTTCCCTCCTTTCCTGTAAAAGTTCAAGAGCTTCAGCTGGGACTGAAGCTTTTCAGCCATCAGCCTCTGGGCTGTTGTCCCTCCCTGCTCCCCAGCTTCTTGTCTCCTTGTGTGCTCCTGCCTGTTTCCACTCCCTGCTGGAGCAGGACAGCTATTCCCTCCAAGGCAAAACATGGGCCCTCCTGTTAGCTGTGCCTTGCAGAGGCAGGTGCCACCTGCCTGCGCCCTGCTGTCAGGCAGGCAGCTGCCAGGGGCTGATTTCAGGCTGGTGCTTTATATGCCTGGTTCCTTGCTCCTTTTCCCTGGTGAAGCCTCGAACTCCCAGTCATAGTGCTTGGCCACAGCACAGCACTTTGGGTACCCACCTCCCCACAGAGAGGCTGCAGTGCCTCCATTTTTATTTTCATCAGTATATTTCTAGCTAACCAGTAACAAAGACCTTTTTGCTGTTCCTGCAAAACAACGTTAGGATATCAAGTGTGCTGCTCTGAATGACACCCTAGTGGATGGTTTCAACATCACTTTCATTGACTGGAACACTTTGGAATAAGGCCGTTGTCACGTTACTGAGCTCTGTGAACATCTCTTTTGCTATCCTGTTCTCAAGATTAGGGTAAGATCAGTAGCTCAGGTGCTCCTGAGTTTTCACGTCACACCATTTGTAGATCAGATTTGATCTCCCTGATTCTGACTGAGAAGATCATAGGTACTCCAGCCCCCTAGCTGATGCCTTGGGAGGGGGGAAAGGAAATGAAATCTCAGCTGCTTTCTGACATACAGAGGTCCTCCTCCACCCAGCTGGGATGGTGGGGACTGCCACCAAGCCAGTTCTGCATGGGTGTTGGAGGTACTTGGAGCCACCAGCCTGCAGGACCTCTCTACTGGAGGAGCACTCTCACTACAGATTCTCACTGTGTTCTGAAAAACAGTAAGTTTTGTTATTTCCAGGGTTGGAAACCTATGGGTTGAAAAGCCATTATTTAAGTCCTACTTCTCTCCTTTCCCCCCCTTGAGAGAGGCCAGCTTTAATCTAATGGGGCTTTTCAAGGTCATGAATTACTTTCTTTCTGCTGCCTGATCATACAACCTTTTCTCTAAATTGAAAAAAAACCAAGAAATTCTTATGGCTGATGCTAAAATTCTCTAACAACCCCTAATTCAAAATTCACAGTCATATGAAAGCAAACGTATCACTCAAAGGTGAGAACAACATGCAACAAGATCATAAGTTGGCAGAACTGCCACCTGCTTTCCAGTCCTATAATACTGACTTTAATTTCAGTGATGACTTCACTTGAGCCCATGCCAAGACAAGCCATTTCATGCAGGCTGCTTAGCAAACCTACATAATTAGGAATTTATCCAGAGTTTTGGTGTTAGACACTTGACTACAGTTTTCCTTTGGCTGATGAGACCTTGGGACACAGACAGCAAGCAGAAAAGCCAAGTGGTGAAGACAGCTGGGTGAAGAGAGAGCCCTAGCCCACAGGACCTGCATGCTCTGAGCAGAAGCAGGGGTGAGTCCTTTGGTGCAGCTCCTTTTGAAATCGGGAGGATTTTGAGCAGCTGACAGTACCTGAACTCAAGTTCTCCATATTTGCGTCCTGTTTAAGGCCCAAGGATCTCCTTTAGTACAGATCCATTTGTCCTGTGACCCTTGGTGAACATGGAGTAGGGATGTGAGCCATGATGGGAAGGCTCCCTCCTTAGGCTCAGAGCCAATTTCCTAAAGTTGGTGCTGGGAGAATGTTTTGGCGAAGTGCTAACTCCTTGGTTTCCCCCATCATTGTCCTTATGAAAACCACCCTTTCCTGAGCTACTATCGCATTTCTTCTTGATTGGTCTCAACAACAATGATCCATAGATTCTGCTCTTTCCATTTTAACCTGTTCTGATGTTGTTTATGCTGGTGGAAATCAGGAATGATGCCAGCACGAGTTCGGGCAGCGGCTAAATAGTATCAGAGATTTTCTTCTGTTAGCCCCACTTCCTCGCGGCACTTTTTTTACTGCCCACCTCTGTTTCTCTGCTGTTCCTCTTCGAGGTTACTCTGGTGCCACTGAGACATGGATTCTGCTGCCCACAAAAAGGATTTGGTCAAGGCAGCAGAGGTATGAAAGCCAGCCATGGATCAACCTCCGAGCTGCTCAGCCCCATGTGTAAAGAAGCTTTCAGGTTTCTCCTTTGCTCTCCCGCTGCCAGTGCCAGTGGGGGATGCAGGAGTCTTCCCAGAGGAGGGTGGCTGCAGGCAAAGAGCATCGTTGGGCATTGTGGTTGCCTGCCTTTGAATTGCTAACTTAACCTTGAAAAGCTAGATCTGGTAACTGCTGATCTTGATACTAACCATGTGAATACCGTTCCTAGTCCACCCTCCCACATTCCAGCCCTTGTGTGGCAGCGCTGCCTCACTTCTTGGCCATACCTGCTCCTTTCCTAGGAGCCAAATCCAAACAGCCTCTGATCTCGCTGACCGTTTTCTTGCCTAGCTGGGCATGAAACCACAGGTCTGCATCATTGCCAGGAGCATCCACCTTCCTGTCATGGGCTCATCCCAGCCACTGTTTTGCTGACTGAAAGCCTTCTAAATTCAGCATTGCAACCTACTTGCTGGGTTTCCCAAAGCCACGTAAACTTTTCTGACTGCTTTCCTGTGGCCCTGGGGCAGTTGCCATAAGCAAACGTTCTTCTGCCCTCTCTTTTTTTCATCTCAAAGCAGTTTCCTTACAGCTAACAAGAACTACTGTTTGTCTGTGCTTAAACAAGGGAGTGAAGTGCTTTTAGAGGGAAGTAAATATCATAGTTCCACAGACTTAAAAAATCATGGACAGAAATCTGGTTTCTTGACATAATTATATCCTTTCTCCTTCTCATTTAACTCTTCCATATATCAGCTGTCACTCTCTTTCTCCTGCTGCCTGCTCCCTTTCTCTCTGATGGGCTATATGTGCCTAATGAGCCTCCCAGCTGTTGCTCCTCAGGCCTGACATTTGCTGCTTCCCTTTCACGTGGCCAAAACCTCATCACCATCTTCCAGTTCTGTTAGTTCACCTAATAAAAAGGATTGTCTCTACCCACCTCCTGTGCCTCCCTTACGCGAGAACTGTGAATCATCAAGATCTCAAAAGCATGATATCTGCCCTAAGAGCCACCTTAAGAAGGACCATTAATAGCCCTGTTATTTAACTGGAAACATAGCCTCAAACCTCAGCAGGGAGTGGGCTGGATATGAGCAGGGCACCTCCAGCTTTTAGGTGGTCCTTCCCTGTGCCACCCCCATCCTGGACCTGTTGCAGCAACACTTCAGCTTGCTCCTGTCAAGTGGGTTCAAGTTTACAAGCTTTTATAATGTAAAGGATTTATTTTTTTCAGTCTATATAGGGCAGGATTAGAGCAAAGCCCCCTGTGAATAGGTGTGAGAGCCAGAGGCATTTTTTTTTTAAGTCTACTTTTCAATTTTCTTTTTTTCAAGACAAACAATGGCAGCACAGGACCTGCTGGCTGGTACAGGGATAGATGCCCTTGATTGCAGACCTTCAGCACAAGGACCTTCATGCTCAGAGACAGACTGACCAAAAGCTGCCCTGCCCTTCTCATTTTAACTGGGCAATTGGAGAAATGCAACACCCTGGCAAGTCCCAGCCACCCAGAAACCTGTGCTTGGGCATCGCCATCAGAATCCACATCAGAGGCATCTGTTTCACATGCAGCAGCCAAGGGAGCATTTAGGTTTCTTCCCCAGCATGGCAGGACATGAATCAAAGCAAAGGCAGGTAAGCAAATCTGGGGCCAAGGAAAATTGGGAGGTGCTGAACTACCAGAAGTACTTTGGACAGCAAACATCAAGGGAAGGGAACATGTATGTGTATGTGGGTGTCTGGCATCTTTTGGGCTCCATCCCATTTTGGGATGGACCAGGCAGGAGAACGGTAAATCCCTAAAATATGTATTCTCTGGCTTAAATTTTAGTAGGCTTGAGTATGTGTGGTGAAAGGGAGTAAAAAACAAACCTGTTCCTCCTTTGCTTCAAAGGCTTGGGCTGAAAGGGAGCACTATTTGGGTAGGATCTAAGGGCAGGATTTTCCTTATTCAGCAAAAGTGTGAGGCAGGGTAACACAGTTGTGGCCAAACTAAATCAATGGCAGCTATTTTTCCAGCCCCACCCCTGTTTATCTCAGACCTTTTATGTTCCTACAACTCCAATGGTTCACATTGTGCTGCATGGCATCTTGCCTTAATTTTTAAGAAAAGATTTGAGGCTAATGGCTCATGTCCAGAGCACTTTGTTCTCCAAACTCCTTGTCTGTCCTCTTTCTACACAAATTTCCTCTGCTTGTTCAAAGGTCCTTGTTCCTCCTGCAGGAAAGACTTGCCCACTTGTGCTACAGCCCCTGAACAACCTCAGCACTCACAAAAACAAGGCAGTGGTCTTGGCTTAGGTGGCAGGTTGCTCCTAAAGCAGTTGGGATGTGCTGAAGTCAGACTGGGACCCTGCAAGGGATACTCAGGGAAAACAGCTTTCTATGGGATGCTTCCCCTGGCCCCATTGCAAGTCCAGCTCATCCTGGCTGTCTTTTACACCTCTGGGGTATTTAGAAGCCTGAACATTCCCAAAACTGAGCGAAGACTGACATTTCAGAGTATTTTGGTCACCTAACCACTTAGGTGGCCCCAGGGCAGACCCCCACCATGTACTCCACCTGATGCCAGGGGTTGTGGGAGTGAAGCATCAACCAGCTTTTCAGAGCCCTGTGCCTTATGAAGTGTCTGGGTGCTTTGACAGACCTGGCCACAAGATACTTTGGATTATCAACCCTGGTCCATGCTGAGCTTCTTAAGTGCAGAGAGCGCCAGTACACATTTTAACCCTCAAAGATGTGAGTACCCCACATCTTAGATGCTGTGATCTCCCCTTCCCACTGCCCGCTAGGGTGAGGTAGAGTCAAAACACCTCCAGCTCCCAGGCAGGGCAATGGAAGAGGAGTTACAGAGCAACATGATGAGCAGCCCTCTGGTTTGGTTAAAACCTCTGGAGCTGCTGTTTGGTTTCCTATCCTACAAGAACTGAAAGCAGTTTTCGAAAACAAAAAGCACATGAAGGCCAAGGTGGAGCTGGTTTTTTGAGGTATAAGACCTGTCCTCCACCTTGAGCAAGGATGACTCTAGGAAAGAAAGAAAGAAAGAAAGAAAGAAAGGGAAAGCAGTTTCGGAAAACAAAAAGCACATGAAGGGCAAGGTGGAGCTGGTTTTTTTGAGGTATAAGAGCTGTCCTCCACCTTGAGCAAGGATGACAAGAAAGAAAGAAAGAAAGAAAGAAAGAAAGAAAGAAAGAAAGAAAGAAAGAAAGAAAGAAAGAAAGAAAGAAAGAAAGAAAGAAAGAAAGAAAGAAAGAAAGAAAGAAAGAAAGAAAGAAAGAAAGAAAGAAAGAAAGAAAGAAAGAAAGAAAGAAAGAAAGAAAGAAAGAAAGAAAGAAAGAAAGAAAGAAAGAAAGAAAGAAAGAAAGAAAGAAAGAAAGAAAGAAAGAAAGAAAGAAAGAAAGAAAGAAAGAAAGAAAGAAAGAAAGAAAGAAAGAAAGAAAGAAAGAAAGAAAGAAAGAAAGAAAGAAAGAAAGAAAGAAAGAAAGAAAGAAAGAAAGAAAAAGAAAGAAAGAAAGAAAGAAAGAAAAAGAAAGAAAGAAAGAAAGAAAGAAAAAGAAAGAAAGAAAGAAAGAAAGAAAAAGAAAGAAAGAAAGAAAGAAAGAAAAAGAAAGAAAGAAAGAAAGAAAGAAAAAGAAAGAAAGAAAGAAAGAAAGAAAAAGAAAGAAAGAAAGAAAGAAAGAAAGAAAGAAAGAAAGAAAGAAAGAAAGAAAGAAAGAAAGAAAGAAAGAAAGAAAGAAAGAAAGAAAGAAAGAAAGAAAGAAAGAAAGAAAGAAAGAAAGAAAGAAAGAAAGAAAGAAAGAAAGAAAGAAAGAAAGAAAGAAAGAAAGAAAGAAAGAAAGAAAGAAAGAAAGAAAGAAAGAAAGAAAGAAAGAAAGAAAGAAAGAAAGAAAGAAAGAAAGAAAGAAAGAAAGAAAGAAAGAAAGAAAGAAAGAAAGAAAGAAAGAAAGATGGCAGCCCGCCTGGTGGGCAGCCCTGCCGGGCCCCCCTTTCTGCCCTCGGCCACCCAAACCCCACTTCACACCTCCCAGCATCACTGCCGCGGCTGACACATCGCATTAAAACCCCTGGCATTTTGCTAAAAACCCCTCGGAAATCCCTCCCCAGCCTTTCCACACGTTCAGCTGAGCAGATTTCCAACAAATTTAAATCCCTTCCCTTCTTTTCGGGTGGGTTTTGTTTGTTTGTTTGTTTTGCTTTGCTGTAACAAAACCAAGCAGCGTGCTCAGAAGAAAACTCAAACCCTCTGGGATGTTTTCAGCCTTGGCCGGAGCTGCCTGAGCTCTTTTCCCACCCCTCCTCCCTCCCCATCCCGGAGGCTGCCCCTGGCTGG
>NW_009952704.1:1138801-1140734 GCF_000747805.2 Chaetura pelagica
GGGGGGGAGGGGGTGCATCACCCCACTCATCTGGGTGTTCAGCAGTGCTTTATTTAAACTTTTAAAAAATATATGTTTATAAAGTCTTAATTTTTCCCCTCCCTGTGAGAAGGATCACATAGCCCTTCTGGAAAAACAGCGAAGGGAATGGAAAGGTTGGTTTTTCAGCAGGTTTGTGCCTTGAATAAATTCTCTGAGAGCAGGTTTGAAGTACAGAGCTTGGTCTGAACTTCAGAAGGCAACGTGTTTTTCATGTTATCTCTAAGGTTTGCCCCAAACTGAAAACCTCCGTTTCTATGACCCCTGCCCCTCCTCATTCATTTTGCAGAAGCAAGTGGCAGAGCCAGACAGAGCTGCTGCAGATTTGGAAACAAGAGTAGGCAGAATATTATCCATTAAATATCAACACAGATCACAATTTTAAAACACTCCGGGTGTATGTCAAGCCATACACAAGCTCTGACTACTCAGAGTGCAACACACACAAACATTTGCCTAAGTTCTCTTTTCCCTAGTAGGGCTGGGTTGTTTTTTTCTTTTCTATTTTTTTTTCTTTTTTTGCTGCTCTCTGACATTCTCCCTCTGTCTCAATGCACATTAGCTATAGGTTAAGGCAGGTAAGGAGGCAGCCTGGTGCAACCCAGTGGAGTGTGAGCCTGCCAGCCTGGTGTGTCTGAGGGCAGATGCCTGGGATTCAGCCTCTTCTGGAGGGTGCTTGGCTGCTTGGAACGAAGCAAGGAGTGAGGAAGAAGCATCCCAGGAATTCACTTGGCCAGGCTGCTCTCTACACTTGCCCGGTAGCTATTTTTTGCCTGATCCTGTCCTTGAGAAATTTTTCCTTTTTTTTTTCTATTAGATCTTTCTATGAAATCACTGCATAGCTGCTTGTTCCATGGCCGTGGCTGTTTCCAGAGGAAAAATACCTCCTTGGGCTGGTATAGGGCACATATGTGTGTTGCACTTGAAGTACCAGGAGAGAGAAATTAGTTTATTAGATAAATCTTTTTTTTTTTGTCTCTGTGTCCCTGGAACTGCTGTTTGTAACCCATTGCTGAGAAGCAGGTGAGAGAAAAATCAGTTGGTGGGAGAAAAATAATCTTTTTCACAGGAAAACTTGGCTCTACTGTAAACACATGTTCAGAGGTTAGAGAGCAACTAGTTTATTTATTTACTTATTTATTTATGAAAATCAAGCCATCTGAAACAGCTGGTGACATTTTTTCCTGAGAGTTTTGTGATTTCTTTTCAAACAGGAGATCAAGTTTTCTTTGGGGAAAAGAAAAAAAAATAATTAAAAATTAAAAATTAAAAATAAACCCAAAGCTGACATTTCTTGCCTGGTCACATCCAGCCCTGCAGCACATCAGCTGTCCTGCCTTCACTGGAAATTTCCAGCATTTCATAATAAACTTTTTTCTGATTTTTACCAACAACAGGGGCTGAGAAAAGAGGGAGGAAAGCACTAAAATTCCCCTGTAAGGCTCCTCTTTGCCCCCAGCCCCTTGCCACATCCAAGCCTGCCTGCCCAGCCACTTCAGGGGCCAGGGCTTGGCAGCTCCTGCCCTGAGCAAGGGCAGGGTGGCCCCATTCCATACTCATTCCATCCCTATCCCAGACCCCCAGCACCATCCTGTCCTGGCTAACCCCCACCCTTCACCAGGTAAGGTCAGGAAGGGTGAAGGGTTGGGATCCTTGGCTGGCTTTTTTTTTTTTTCTAACCTGCACAGCCAAACCAGAAATGTTAGAAAAGAAAATTATTATTCAAGCCAACCTTTTTTTCCCCCCCTTTTATTTGGGTATTTTTCTGTTTTGTTTTGTTTTGCTTTGTTTTGCTTTTAAATTATTGCTTACATTTGGATCTACTTCAGAACAAAAATGGCTCAGTTTCAACACAAAAAAAAAAAAAAAAAACCAAACCAGACCTATTAAAAAA
>NW_009952704.1:1140833-1145863 GCF_000747805.2 Chaetura pelagica
GAATCCCCATGTCTTGGGGAGAAGATGGGATTTGCCCTCCTTCAACAGCCCCAGGGGTCTGACCCCAAAGGGTGCCCAGGGGAGGTGGGAGCCACGTTGGGCATTGGCACCCCTGGCTGGGGATGATCACACACCTGGCTGGGGGGAGTGACACCTCTGGCACAGGGGTCCAGGCTGGGAGGGGGAGGTCCCCTTGGTCAGAGCCACAGCAGGGTGCTAAGGGCACAGAAAAGAGCATCCTCGTGTAGCTCTCATGTATTTTAAGGTAATTGGAACGGGCCACTAGAGTTTAGATGCTTAAATCACTGGGTAGGGGCTGATGTGGGTGCTGCTCCAGGGGCTGCCCTCAATTCCCTTGTAATCTTGGAGTCTGGGTGCTGACCCCACAAAATGCCCATGAACAGTTACACTGATATAACCCCAGTGCAGTGTTTGATCTCCTCCTCTGATCCGGGGATGGCCTTTTCTGGCTGGGACATCCAGGGAAATGCCCGGTGTCAGAAGAAATGCTGATGGTCAGGAAGGTTTGATGACAGACATTTTGAACCAGGGCAATACTTGCCCAGCTGAGGGACAGAAACCTGTTCAGATAGGAACAAACTGGATTATGCCTGCCCAGGCAAAGCTAAGAAACCCAAATATAAATCCAGATTTCATGTAGGGTTAGCTAAATAACCAAAATGAGGTACAGAGGGATTAGGTTGTTATTCAGCATATAATTAGAGAAAGAAAAACGGGCAAGAGCTCCCATTCATAGCATCAGTTACTGGCCAGGCTTCCAAACTAACACACTATTGCAACCCACATCCTTCCGGGACTCTCCTTTTGATCTCTCCTCTGCCTGCACTTAGCCCTGGGGCTCATGGTTAGCCACACAAGGCCTGCTCCAGCTCCCATGGGCAGCACTGGCAGCCCCAGCAGCTTCAGTGGCAGCAAACCCACGCTGCAGTAGGGGCTGCAGGAGGTGAGCCTTGAGGAAATCACAGCTCAGAGACAGAAATCTCCGATAGCACAGAATCGTAGAATGGTTTGGGTTGGAAGGGACTTTAATGATCATCTAGTTCCAGTCCCTCTGCATTGACAGGAACACCTCCCACTAGACCAGGTTGCTCAAAGTCCCATCCAGTCTTGAACACTTCCAGGGAGGGGGGCATCCACAGCCTCACTGAGAAACTTGCTCCAGTGTCTCACCACCCTCATAGAGAAGAATTTCTTCCTAATGTCTAACCTAAATCTCCCCTCTTCCAGGTTAAATCCATTGCTCCTAGTCTTATCACTACAAGCCCTGGTAAACAGTCCCTCCCCAGCTTTTCTGTAGCCCCTTCAGGTACTGGAAGGCTGCTATAAGGTCTCCTGGAAGCCTTCTCCAGGCTGAACAGCCCCATCCCTCTCAGCCTGTCTTCATAGAATAGAAATCTTGATGTTTGTCAGCAGAGCTGTGGTACTTGTTTTGTAGCTGAAGTGCAAATTAACCTCTCCCTGCAACATCCTGGTGTACGTGCTGTTGAAGGAACATCTTGTGGCCAAGGGCTTGGAAATGAGCTGGTGAAAAGTGACAGGGTGCTTAGGTAGTTATCAAGGAAATGTGTCCAGCTTGGGTGATGGGGACCCTATAGGCAGGAATCCACCAGAAATATTGCCTGGAACATCATTAAGGAGCTGCCCCAGCAAGACTATTGGCAGTGTCCTGCCATGGCCCTTGGGTGTTACTTAAACCTCAGGGACATTTATTCTACTGCAAGAGAGGCTTGCATGGAAGGAAAAAAAAAGAAAAAAAAAGGCAAAAAAAAAAAAAAGGCATTAATTAGCTCTTTCCTACAAAGTGTTTTCATCAAAGGCATCAAAATAATAACTAGTGCATCAGTGTTAAACGATCTCATTAAAATTAATTGAGCAATGAATAAAGCAGCTTAATGCCCTCCTCCTGACGTGTCTGGCCTTTCATGCTCCTGGCACCATGTAATATTTGGGCTGGTGGTTTTGGTCTGCATCCAAGCTGCTCTCCACTTACCTGGCTTGGTACCTCAGCTCCCCATCTCCTTGACCCTCGAGGCATCCCATCCTACTGCTTTTGTGGACAAATTGTCCCCTTTTCTTTCACACCATGAGGACTACCAGAAGCTTGCAATAGGAAAGGAAAAGCAATAGGAGCAGCAGGAAGAGCATAATTAATACAAACATCTCAGTGTCTGATCTTCCACCACCTCCAAGGCACAACAGTCCTTTTGCTCCTAGACAGGAGAAATCCAAGCACCAATTAATGGTTGGTTGGAGCTGTTGCAGAGGCAACAGCCCTAGCAAGATTTAGGCTTAAGCAGGAGGCTGCAACCAACTCCCCAGCCAAGGAGACATCTTCTTGCAGCAGGAAAGCAACTCTGGCCAGTTTCAGGGTACCTGCACCAAAGATGCTGAAGGCAGAGGTGGGGCAGAAGCAGCTGTGATGGCCTGAAGGATGGGGTGGCTGATTGGCTGAGGGATGGGGTGGCTGATGGTACAGGGGCAGATCTAGTGGAGGTACTGCAGCCCTTCCAGTCCCTTCCTGCTGAATGTCAGCCTGGTGAGCAAAGAGCTCTCCTGCCAGCAGGAAAATGTCAGGCTAACGTGGGGGCACAACAGGGAGTGCATACAGAGAACATCCTGTGTTAGGGTGTCTAAGGAAAGCCAGGAGGGTGTGCTACGTATAGAGAGAGAGGACTTGTTTTTGATGAGTTTAAAAACCAATAAATCCTGGTCAGCAGCAGCTCTGTGTTCCCACAAAACACTAGTGCGTGGCAGGATTCCTGCTCAGGGAGGGCAGCATCATGTGGTGCCCTCCTGCATTTTGGGAGCTTGACCCCAGAGCAGGAGCACCCCAGGCCAGTGCCCTATACAGGCTCTAGAGATGACCCCACACCCCAGGGCTGCAGCAGCCCAAGGGAAGACCCCTGTCCCATGAAGCCCCATGGGGTGCAAAGCCCTGAAACCCAACCTGGGAAAACTGGGTTGCTGCTGGAACCAGGCTAACGAGCAAACCCTCACTCTGATGGATGTGCAAGGGGAGATGGGTGTTGACTTTAGCTGATCCCGGTTGTTTTTCTTTCTCTGAGGGCAGAGAAACAGGGAGTTTTGATGGCAGGAACAGCCCCAGCCGCCTCCCTGGTGCTTATGCTCCTCACTTGGTTTCTCCAACAGATGGCGTGAGCCTCAAGATGATTGAAGACCTGAAGGCCATGATTGACAACATCTCCCAAGAGGTTGCTCTGCTGAAGGAAAAGCAAGCACTCCAGACAGGTAAAGGACTCACTAAAGAAGGCATAGCTTTTGCTTTGAGAGAGGAGCTGCTTATGAAGCAGCTACCACTGCTCCATGTGCTTTACCAAGAGATGCCCAAGCACCCCATGACAAGGAGTCCATCAGAGGAGGAGAGGTGGGGGGATCCATGCAAAGTGTGGGTTCACTGCAATTCCTCTGGGCGGATGAAGCTCCTCAAGTAGTTGATGACATGAGTTGTGCAGCACAGGCCACCCTCTTTATGTGCCAGAGCTTCCCATTTGTAAAGCTGTGGCTGTTTCTATGACACTAAGCCGGATGTTCTCTTTACTAATCAGAGGGATGGGTAATGGATTATTCTGTACTTCACTCAAATGTAGCTTATTCAGCCAGTCCCACTATACTTCATTGAACATAAACAAAGGGCAGTCCTGGTGTGGTTAGTAGGTCAAGAGAGGTTCTCCTCCCCCTCTATTCTGCATTGGTGAGGCCGCATCTGGAGTATTGTGTCCAGTTCTGGGCCCCTCAGTTCAAGGACAGGGAACTGCTTGAAAGAGTCCAGCGCAGAGCCACAAAGATGATTAAGGGAGTGGAACATCTCCCTTATGAGGAAAGGCTGAGGGAGCTGGGTCTCTTTAGCTTGGAGAAAAGGAGACTGAGGGGTGACCTCATCAATGTTTACAAATATGTAAGGGGTGAGTGTCAGGGGGATGGAGTTAGGCTTTTCTCAGTGATGACCAGTGATAGGACAAGGGGTAATGGGTGCAAATTGGAGCATAGGAGGTTCAAGGTGAATATCCGAACTGTGAGAGTGACAGAGCCCTGGGACAGGCTGCCCAGGGAGGTTGTGGAGTCTCCTTCACTGGAGACATTCAAACCCACCTGGACACGTTCCTGTGTGATGTGCTCTGGGTGACCCTGCTCTGGCAGGGGGGGTTGGACTAGATGATCTTTCGAGGCCCCTTCCAACCCCTAAGATTCTATGATTCTATGATTGATTCTATGATCCATCTTATAACCATGCTCCACTGTTATTCTGTGCAAACCCCACCAAAATAAATAGGAGAGGGGTTTGCAGAACATGAAACAGAAATGAGCTGAAAATGCAAGTTAAAGAGAATTTTCTCCTTAAAAGTAACACAAGCAAAATAAAATCTTTAATTCCAAGCTCACATTCTTTGGTTTGGATATTAATGTGTGGCTCTGATCAGTTATTGTTTGGCTAGAGTACCCTGTGTTCTCAGGGTTTGGAGCTTAAAAAAAATATAAAATAAATTGCTATTCTTAACAATAAAATCAGAGGCAAGTAGAAATTTTCTCTGAAGGCCTCAGGCCATGCAAGCATGAGATTTCTGATCAAGGCCTATTAAAAAAGAGATTTTTTTCATGCTTGCATAATTAAGATGATTGAATTGAAATTGCAGACTTTCTTCCAAAATGCTCCATCACCCCGCAGTACCCATCGCAAACCTCCAAGAAGCTCATCAGAGAAAGCCTATCAGCAGCTGGGGAAGAGCAAGGGCAGGGGAAGGAGCAGGAGGATCACACTGTGCCTCTGCTCCAGCAGTGGCACAGCCCAGGAGAGTGACGGGGGCACCCCGAGGTCCATGATTCCCGACAGTCTGTGGACAGGGAGGACATGTCCCTGCAGCCATGCCCTGTGTAGGTCCCTGGGACTCCTGTGATCACAGAATCATAGAATGGTCTAGGTTAGAAGGGACCTTAAAGATCATCTAGGGAAGGTTTAGACTGGATATTAGAAAGAATTCCTTTACCAAAAG
>NW_009952704.1:1145925-1146367 GCF_000747805.2 Chaetura pelagica
GGCTGCCCAGGGAGGTGGTGGAGTCACCATCCCTGGAAGTATTTAAAAGAAATACAGATATAGCACTTAGTGACATGATTTAAGCACTGAACAGGTAAATTACGTTCTGGTAGATTATGGTTGGAATTGATGATCTTCAAGGTCCCTTCCAACCAGGATGATTCTCTGATCTACTTCCAACCCCCCCTGCCACGGGCAGGGGCAGCTCCCACTAGACCAGGCGCCGCTTTCCTGGGCACCGTGTTTGAAACCAATTCCCTTTCTGTCTTTTCCGTTCCGTTCCTGCGGTAACCTCTCAGTTTGCCTGAAGGGCACCAAAATCCACCTCAAGTGCTTCCTCGCGTTCCCGGAGGCCAAGCCGTACCACGAGGCCAGCGAAAGCTGCATCTCGCAGGGCGGCACGCTCAGCACCCCCCAGAGCGGGGAGGAGAACGACGCCCTC
>NW_009952704.1:1146438-1154842 GCF_000747805.2 Chaetura pelagica
ATCTGGCTGGGCCTCAACGACATGGCAGCAGAGGGCAAGTGGGTCGACATGACGGGCGGCCCTGCCCGCTACAAGAACTGGGAGACTGAGATCACCACCCAGCCCGACGGCGGGAAGCTGGAAAACTGCGCCGCCCTGTCCGGGGCTGCTGTCGGCAAGTGGTTCGACAAGAGGTGCAGAGAGCAGCTGCCCTACATCTGCCAGTTCATGATCGTGTAGTGCCCCCCTGACCCAGGCCTTCCCCCACCTTTGGCAGCAGGATTATAAAGCTATAGGTATGTGTAGGTGAACACGTCTGTGCGCACGTCCAGGTAGAGTCGCTCTTGGCAAAGGAAGTCGTCACAGCTCGGTGTCAGATTAGAGGGCGTTAGAGCATCTCGTTTGGCCACATCCAGCCCCATTAGCAGCTGCATTGTTCTTACTAAGGCACAGTTTATAGATATATTTTTTTACACAGGGAATTTATTAGGACAGCTCGGTTGTTTTGGCAAAGAACCAGTGCAGCAGTCCAGCCTGGCAATCAGCTAACTTCGCTGCCTGAGGCTGCCGCTCTGCAATGGCCTTTCCCATCCTGCTGAGCCTTGTTGGAACACCAGCATAGCTAGTTCCTGCTTTCTTCTTTTTTGCTTCTCCATAAGCCCTGGCAGCAAGGCAGATGGGACTGAGCTGCTTGTCCTGCACAGAACCCCAGTTCAGACCCCTGAGGACTGGTGTCATGTCTCAATGAGCAGAGGGAGTTACTCCTGCTTTGCCTTGAGAGATACAGTCAGGTTTATTGGCTGAGTACCAGCTGCTCATCAGGTTGTCCAACTCATCCACCTATGTGCATGAACAAACTAGTAAGTAACAGGCATGGGTCAACTTACTGAGAAGGAGAGCATCTTTTCCAGAAGCATTCCCTACTTTGTTGGTACTTTTCTCATTAGTCAGATCCCAATGTTTCACTGATTTCAGTGGGAGACTTCGACCCACTGTCAGATCTTCAAAAAAGAAAAAATCCATCAGATGCTGTATTTCCTCTCCAGTGTCAGGGAGGAATCAGTGATGACTTACAACACAGTCAGTCAAATATATTATTGGAAACAGAAGATGAAAGTATTAGGTAAATAACACAGGTGTAATGCTACTAGGGAATATGCTGCCATATAAAAAAACAATTGCCTATTGAAAATGAACCCCAGGATAATGCAGCTTTAGGAATCATCTGACCTATTTTAGTATTAGGAAATCCATCTGAAATATTCCAGTCTTTGTTGGTCTAGGCAGAGTCCTCAGCAAACATAACTCTGCTGAGTACTATTTGTGCCAATAAAGTCATGCCCAGCAGAAGGTCTGGCCTCAGTAATTTTTTGCTGAGAAAAGTGTTAAAAAAAAATAATAAATTGAAACAAACAGCAATGATGGGAAAGAAGTGCAGGCCACCCTGAGAGCTTGGTGAAGCTTTGCTAGCTGTTGGCTGAAAGGTTTCATCAAGCTTTTGCAGTTCAGAGCTTGGTAGGAACCCCTCCAGTTTGGGTCACATCCCCTGCACTGCCAAGCTGGGGGTGTCAAGACATGATGCTCTTGGGGAGACTATGGGAAAGCTATTTCAATCTGCTGCTTTGTTTAACAATAGCACAATGGTGGGACTTCCAAGACCTTGAGTGGGACAGCCAAGCTGGAGGGATGGAAACACACATGCAGAGCACACACTTCTGAAGCTGTCACTATTGCCAAACTCTCCACTGTTTGAATTACTATAAAATAAATATATATATAGCTTGCTGAAGGAATGGAGTTGTGTCGATGTGATTGGAATGCTTTCTTCTCCTTGCATTTCTCTTCAGAGCAGATCCAGGGACCTGTCAGAGGGTTAGAGATATCAAAAGCAGAGAGGAAATGCAGAAAGCAAAAGCCTCCCACCCAGAGGTACAGTTTATAGGATTTCCATCCCCGGTCTTATCATGCCAGTCACATGCCACACATGGGATACAGGCAGGGAATCCTTTTATATAGGCAAACAAGATTTCCTTCCTCCCCTCCATCTTGAGAAACATCTACCCAAAATATAAGACAACCCAAAAGGAAGATCATTCCTTCATCCCCGTTTGGGAGCAGTAACGGTGCCAGGGGAGGTGGCACCTCAGGTCTCATCATGGAGCCAACACTTCCCAGGCTGCCCCTCACCTCCTCTGCAATGAACAGAGCTGCAGAGGCACCAAGCATCCCTCTCCTTCCCTCACTGAGGTGGTGATGAGTTCTCCCTCCTCATCCTCCTCCTCAGCCTCCCACAAAGGAGACACAACCACACATGAAGAAGCCAACACTCTGCACCAGTCTGAGAGGTTTAAACTGCTACAGGACTGTGCATGTGGCTTGCTTTGATCCTGGCTAGTCATAAACCACAAGGTCTTAAAACACAACTGTGTGGTCAGAGAAACAAACAGAGGGCTTTTGGGGGAGTCCAGGAACTAAGGAGGGGTGATGTGAAAGCTGAGGACCCTGGTGATGCTGAGCCTTGGAGAAGATGTGGGTGCTGTGGCTGGACCACTTCTCTGGGTAGAGCGTGAATTTGAAAAACAGCCATGGAGATGGATGCCAGAGAGGATAGTAAAGAGCCAATCTGTCAAAATCTAAAGAATAACAAGTTGCTTTCAGGAGATTTCTTGCTCTCTTGTGCTCTATTTTCACATAGCTACGCTCCTGCCAGCACCATTCTTCATACATGTTTTTCTCTTCTGAAGCTGGGAGGAGCATGGGGAAGGATGGCTTTGCTCCTGCCCTGTTTGTTAGACTCAGAATGCCAAAGTTGACCTTCCAATTTCAGGGTGGCATTTATGACTTTGATATATAATTCTACATGCTGCTTCTGAGTGTGCCTTATGAACTACAAATGTTCTTTTGTAGAAAAGAATAAAAAGAAATGCTAGAAGATTCCCCATCTCTGCTTACCACAACACTCCTTTTTGGTTTTTTTGTGGCCAGCCTTATGTTTTTTGCTCACAGTGAATGCTGGAGTGGAGGGTTTGACCAGGAGATGCTGGCTGCCTCCACTCCAGAATGGCCCAATGGGAACTGTCCAGAGCAGATGGGATCCATCTGCTGGGGGCTGGGACAAGTATCACTTTTTGATCTTCCATTCAATCTTTTTTGGCACTCAAGCCAGAGAAGAACATCTGCTGTCCACAAAGTGCAGTCTCAACCAAAGGCATGCAGACTAATGGAGAGAAACCTCAGCTCTTCCCTAAGAAAAGGCATGTAGAAGAGATCATGTCTCACCTTTATCTCCAGTGTAGAAGCAACCAGAGGGAGGCCCATGGTAAGAGCTGGGGACTGTTGCAAATACAGCTACCACCAAGATCACTCACCTCCAGCACAGGTGCTGGTGCTGGGGGCAACCCCGCAGCGCCCAGCGCCTGCAGCCTGAGCCCTCCACGCCCAGCCTCACCCCAGGAAGAAAATAGAAACCCACAGGTGGCTGCTCTGCCGAGACGTGAGGCCAACTGCTGATCACAGAGAGTATTTGCTTTCTCTTCAGCCCTGTTAGGAAGCTGCCCCTGAGCCCGTTGAGGAGAACAAAACGCACGCGCTGCTTGCCAACCTCGCAGGCCGGCTATGAGGAACATGTCCCAAGAAGCTGTGTTTAGAAAAGGCTGTTTGGGAAGCACTGCAGCTTATAAAAGGAAATGCAAGAGAGGAAATAAAACCTACACCACCTACTGCTTCACAGAAATACCCAGGGCCAGCTTAGTCTCCAACTGCAGTAACAGGAATGCTTCTTATTTGTATTACACCTGAAGGCATCCCAAAAGCAAGGTCTCCAGCATTCAATATTGTACCCCATTTCTGTGTTTCTCAGGGATGCTGAGGCCACATCTGAAGTGCCAGGTCCAGTTTTGGGGTCTCCAGAAGAGGCAGGGACAATACACAGACTTATTGGAGTGAGTGCAGTGAAGAGCTACAAAGATGATGAAGGGATTGGAGCAGCTGTTGTGTCAGAGTGGGGAGTGTTCAGCCTGGGGAAGAGATGGCTCAGAGGGGTCTTTTCCACATGTTGAAAGGCCTGATGGGGGCAAGTAGTGATGACAGAGCCATGAACACAAACTGAAATACAGGAAATTGTGCTTAAACAGATGAGAAACGTTTATGAGGGTGATCAAACCCCAGCACAGGTTGCCCAGAAAAGCTATGGAATGCCCATCCTTGGAGGTACTCAAAACTCAACTGGACATGGCACTGGACAACCCACTCCCAGAGATGTTGTTCAGAGCAGGAGGTGGAATCAGGTGACTTCCATAGGTCTCTGCCAACCTCAGCTAATCTCTGCAGGCACAGCAGGGGATCCTACCTACATAATTAGGTCCTCTTCTATAGTCACAGGAGAAAAATGGGCATGTCAGGGAGACACTGATGACCTTGGACACCTGACAGATGAGATGCCATGTAGAAGCCTTCCTACAGAGAATGGTTTTCAAGTAAGCAAATAAAACGATCTCTAGTGGGATATGACTTCTACACTGTAACGTTGTCAGAGCTCCAGATACTAGGTCTTGCTGCTCTGCCAAGTCTGATCAGAAGACAAGAGTTGAAACTTCATATAGAAATTCAACCAAAAGGAAACTAAAACTCCACCAAAGCAACAAAAAGCCAATCATATATTTTATATTGAGTTATCAGTCTAAACACATAAGTGGGTAAATGTAAGTGTGCATCAGCTCAACCACAGTGACAGATTTGTTAGTCTGATGGAGCAGAGTGGGGCCTGGGCAGCTTGAATTTCCTCCAGATTCATGTGCAACCTGGACACTGTTCCATGCTGGGAAGGCTTGGATCCAAACCCCCTGAGCACTGAGCCACACTGACATGGAAGATCCAAACCCCAGGGGATGAGAGATGGCCCAGATCCCACCTGTCCGTGCAACAGTGCAGAGGTGCTGCAACACACCCGTGTGGGGTTTGGCTTTTACACTTGGTTCTATATGTCAGAGCAGAAAGCCAAACCCTCAAGCAGGTAGTTTGAAGCCAGTCAACTTTTAGGAAACGCTCCAGAAATAACACTGGTTATAGACACAGTTAAACAATTGGCTCCATTGAAAGGCAAGGACTTGGAAGGCTCTGTGTGGGTGGAATGCTGTGTACCTACAGTGAGTGACTGACAGTTTTCTACACAGCCTAGAAACTGAACTTGCTTTGAAAAATGAAGTAGAACAACGATCAGCACTTTTTATTCCTAAATTTAAAAGCAGGCACCAAAAGGGGACGCAAACACTGTGAGTAATTGTAGTGTATCACTGGAGAAAGATAAGCAGACCTGCAAGCATGGTATAAGGGAAAACACCTTACGTATAAAACATGAAAAGACTAAAAACAAACAAGAAGAACCACCACAGATAATTTTTCCTTCTCTCAAACATTCACAGGAATTGTTATGCCAGCCAATACAAGTAGCCTATTTTTAAGCGGGCTGGAACTGCAGTTTTAGGTAGAGTCCACAGCCAGATATAAAAGCACTTAATGGCTTTTATCAGGTAATAAATGCACATTAAAAAGACAGCAGCCAGCCCTGGAGACCAAACTGCAGTGCATACTCCTAAAAGCAAAGATTCAGCCTGTGGTTCACATGCTTATCCGAGGGCTCGGATGATCCTGGAGTTCCATAGAAAAACACGGGCTTGAGTCTCAGGAACCAGCTGTGTCAGGGCCAAGATAGTTTTCTTGCTCGCTCCCTGATTTGGGATGAATGAGAGAGGTGTCCATCAGTTGCTAAGCCCTCCTAGGACATCTGCCCCTCAGTTTCTTCCTTTACCAGTTCTTACATGACGGAGCAAGCTGACCATTGCCAGAATCCCTGGAGCAGAGAGATGGCCACAAGGGACAGGAAAACTGAGAAGCCAACCCACTCCTTTCCCTCAGGGGAGAAGGACACAGAGGTGGCAGCTGTCTTGCTCTAGATCATACAAAGGTCTGAGGCAGAGCTCATGATCCAGAGTCATTGTCTTGTGCTCATCTGTCCTCTCACCTCCCTCTGTGGAGAAGTGTCTGCCAGCCATGGGGCTGAGGACATCCCTCCTTTCCTGCTCTCCTTCCCCTCTCTCGGTGCCCTGAATTCACACTACTTGGGGATTGAAGTTGATAGTTCCAGGCACAGGGACATGAAGCTGCATAAAAATGATCTATTAAAAACACCCACCCACACACACAGCCTGACAGTTTCCCAGTCTGTGTACCAGTTACCCATCTGTGGGAACTGCAGCACACCAGAGCTTATCTGCACGTCATATTTTGCAGCAATCCCACTATTTCCTCAGCATGGAGCAACTGGGATATTTAGTGTAGCGTTGAAGTGCACAAGTGCAGCACTGGGATTTCAGCTAACTGGAGTAACAAGGAATTGCACACACCTGGAGTCTTAAGTCATGCTTGATCCAGGAACACAGTTCTCAGTTAAATTCTAGCCCTCCCAGCCAGATAAAATGGGCAGGGACCAGAGCAGTCAGCCCCTCTCACCCACTGCCCACCTCACATACAAATTCCCATCAACTTCTTCCCCAGATGCTCCAGCTTTGTCAAAGGAGAGGGAAAATGCAAAAGACTACCAGCTCATAACATCTATGTTCCAGCCCTTTGCCATGGTCACTTCCCAGAGGCACTGATCCTGTTTCACTCATCAGGAAAGGCACACAGGCTGTGCAAACATTGCTGTGGGGAGCTGGTTTAGAGGCATAGGCTGGAATGAGGTAGGGCTCCTGGCTGCCATGTATGCCCAGAGATGTCAGTGTTACATCTGTGATCATGATGCAGAAGGCACCTGAGTGTTATGGATATTGCAGTTATGGCACTTCAAGTCTGAATCCTGCACAAAGGAATACAATACATGCACACACAAAGGAAGAGATAATCAAGCTGTAAAGCACCACTCCTTAGAAAAATGTGAAAATTCAGGTTGCCTGGAAACCTTGGTATAACACCATTCTTCCATTATATCTTCATGCATTAGCTGTCATTTCATAGCAGGGTTAGTACATTTCCCACAATCATGACAGAAGCAGTAACCACAGCAAATGCTATTACAGCAGGAGCTTTGAGGAAAGGGATGAAATTTAAGCACCCGGGCAGAAACATGCCCTCTGGCTGTGCAGAAGACCTACTCTCTCCCTTGTTTTCCCTAGATGTGACCAGTTTCTCAGCCAAAACATAAAGTTAGGGTCCACTATTAATGTTGAAAAAGGTAATATCTTACGCTCCACTGTTGTATAAAGATACCTAAATATTCTCCATTGGCGAAGGTTAGTGCAGAATAATGATTTAACTACACAGCATGGCTAGGAGTGGAGACCCAATAGTCAGAGGGGCATTAACATTAAAACCATCAAAAGCAACTGCTGCCTTGGGAACACCTAGTGCCAGCACAGTTGGTCCTCGTCATCCCCAAAAGCCCAGCACAGCCTGCCTACCTGCTGCATCTCCAGGACATTGGCAGGAAAGAGAGGTGGTTGTGGTTTTCCAGGAAAGCAGAAAGCTTCGTGCACAGCTCCTGCCACAGCAAACAGGATCCTCCTCTTTTGTCTGTGTCCTCACAACAATCATGTGAGACAATGAAATGCCAGAAATGACCCTAAAAGGAATTATACAGGAAAATATCTACCCTCAGAATGAGTGGTAAGTTTCACCTTGATGATTAAAGTTAAAATTGGTACCTGACCCTTCAGGAGCAAAGGGATGCAATATTCTCAATCTTTTCCTACTGGGAGGCTCCTCTGTTTTGTTCCTTGGTGACTGTTCTGGTTTGAGCCAGGATGAAGCCAATTTTCCTTTTACTGATTTATTTTTTTTTCCTTCAGTGAGCTTTCTTTTAACTAGCACCAGTGTGTTCTAACTAAGACCAATAAGACTGGAATGTTTTTCTAACTACTGAGGCTTCAAGGTCACACCTTCACTCTGCTGGCTCAGACACCACAGGGAGATCTGTGACCCCCCCGTTAGGAGGCTGAGTTAGACGGACAGCAAAATTGGCCAAAGATATTCCATTCTATATATCTACGTAAGCTCAGAGGAAGGTCAGAGATCACAGAAGACAACTTCTTTCCTGCTTCTTCTTCCCTTCTCTTCTGTTCGTGGCCGGCGTCTGGAGGGGACTCCATCCATCCATCATCATTGACCCCCAGGCTCGAGCTCTCCTGACCCTCATCACTTTGTGCTTTCTCCAGTAGCTCTGGGATTTCTTGGGACTGTTCCAGCTGAGGGGAGTGCTGTGGGAGTTGTTGGGGGTGGAGGGAGGCAAGAGGCTTTTGCACATACCTGAACGTATTTGTATATAATTGTATATATTTTTCTTATATCATTAGTGTTTAATTAAAGCTGTGTAGTTTAGTTTTCAATCCAGCCAAGTCTCTCTCTTTTTCTCTCTCTCCTTCCCTACCTGGGT
>NW_009952704.1:1154854-1165129 GCF_000747805.2 Chaetura pelagica
GAGCATTGTTGTTGAACCCGGGTCAGATGATGACAGTGACAGAAAGCCATAGAATCATCACCATTGCATCATCTAAAGCAAAGCATGAAACGTTGGAGACATTTCTACCACGGTAAATGTCAGTGAAGCAATTACAGATTTTGTAAAGCTTGCCTTTGAAAGAGGTTACTGGTAGCAACATGATTCGTTGCACTGTTCGTAGACCTGGGTTTTTGTTCTGCACACTTCCATTTCATTTGGTGTCTAATTAGGTATTGCTCATACAAGAGGTCATTCATGTCAAGAGAAGCAATAGTTTCCAGATTAATTTTAGTTCTTCCTATGTATATTAATGTTTTTCCAAGTACTAGCTATTTCCAGCTATTTGATACGTAAACAATTACTTCAAGTGCTGAAACTTCATTTACATGCTGAAGCAGCTTTGTGGAAGCAAAACCTGGTGACCTTGCTGTAGCAAAACCTCACCCACCAGCTTTGTTGTAATCCAAGCAGGTTTGGGTGTGGCTGGAGCAAGAAACATGTTGTAGACGGAGTTCAAAAGTATTTCACCTCAGCACTGGCTACTGGGTGTAAATCTCATAGAGGGCACTCACCAAAAAAAGGGGTGGTTTCTGCAGACTTCAGTCTTGAATTTGTCTGATTGGGAGTGTGGGGAGAAAGGAAGGCAAGACGTGAAAATACAACAGTAGGGAAAAAAAGGGGAGGTGATGATAAAAACCCACCTTTCAGTGGTGCTTGAAGCAACTTTGTTGACACATGGTTCAACCTCTCCAAGTGGAATTGTCTTGCTTCCAGAAGTGCTACCTTCCTAGCAATAACACGGGCACAGATTCCTTAAGACTTTTGTCCCTCGAGTAGTCTCGGGAAGCACTGTAACAGAAATCCAGCATCTCCTTTCAGCTGAAGCTGTAGCCTTCGACCCAGATGGGTGCCCACAAAACCCTAAGGAGTATGAGTAGATGTTTCACCTGCAGAACCCGTCAGCCAAAAATGCCATGTCAGAATACACAAGTATATAGTAAATTGCCCTGAGTTTTCCTCAAATGTTTCACTAGCAAGGAAAAATATTAAATTGTCTTCTAGGATATTAGACATATGTATCAACTCATATGCTTTGCTAGGCTGGTTTAAGTTATTTAAAAATTTGTTCTTAACCCAAAGAGAAGAAATTGGAGAGGAAGATGTAAGGGCTTGCTGCCCTTTTTTTTTTTTTTTTTAAATTGTTCTGAAAGACTAAGCCATAAAAATGTTCACAGAGCAGTCTCACTAGAAGATATAATTACACCTTTGCATACTTTTTAGGTTTACCACTTATTAAATAAAAAGCCAAACATACTCTTACTAACTTAAGGAAACAAATGAAGGGAAACTATGGGAAACTTTACAAGTTTTTGCATGGGTAAAGCATTAAGCTGTGGAAACAATTACTGAGTATCCAAACAGGCTTGATTTGGCAGAAAGAACAGAGTTACATTATACTTGTATAATTATCAAATTAAACTCTCTTTTAGTTTACTGTGGAAATGTGAAATCAATAAAGATTCAAACTTTCGGGTTTGTATCTTACTACAAAGATTATTCTTATACAAAAATATTGATCTATAAAGGCTTCACTTTTGAAGATATGAGAAGCTGCATTACATTCCAAGTAGTTGACTCGGATAGTTAGCATGAGGAAGCACTGGTAGATGTGCAGGTCTCCAAAGTGGAAATCCTCATCTACTCACGTCCCAAAGTGCAAAGATGCAGTTCAGTAAGAACAAAATTCCACTTAGCAGTTTAAACTGTAAAGTAGTAATTTTTACCTCATTACAAATGACTCTTTGGCTTCATAGTTCACTCTGTGTTACAAAATAACATTTATGCATATTTGTTTTCAGATTGCTTTTCCCAGAATCCAGCAACATAGTAAAAGTAGCACTTTGAGAGGAGAAATGCACCATTAACTTGCTTCTCCTTTAATTTAAAAGAAATAAAACACCTTTCAAATAAAAAACATTTGCAATGATGAATTTGAAGCAGATGCTAAAACAACTGGGCTCAGAAGCCTCCAGTTTATACTCCTGAGACCAAGCACTGAATCTCACTTAAGGCCAGGTTCTTCTGTGCAGAAAATTAGATTTGTACACACGCACTTAATAGGTGCCCTGCTGTGACTGGTCTCCTGGAGGGGGGAAGCTGTCTGTATGGGCTCAGTCTGCCACTTTTTGTCACTTGGGAAAAGAGGCCAACAGCCACCTTGCTACAACCTCCTTTCAGGTAATTGTAAAGAGCCATAAGGTCTTCCCTCAGCCTTCTTTTCACCAGATGGAACAACCCCAGCTCCTTCTGCTACTCCTCATAAGACTTGTACTCTAGACCGTTCATCAGCTTTGTTGTTCCTCTTTGGATGAACTCCAGCACCTCCAACCTGTCCCTGTTCCATTTCAGGAAGTACCCCTTGAACTGGAAACTTCCCTGCACCTCTCACAGTATTTACTCAAACCACCTACTGATGGACACAGCCCTTCTGGCATCAGCAAGCACCAGTGATGGCCTCGAGTAATGTTCAGAAATGAGCACACATCACTCCAAAGGCCTTTTGAGGAAAAGATCAAACTGAGTTGGAAAAGCCTGTGGGAGAGCTCCAAAACCCCCTGCTACCAGGAGGCCTAAGGTCACTCAAAACTTCTGCATTTCTGAAGGAAAACAGTCCCATGCAGCAGAGGAGGTGATGCCCTCCCTGGCTGATGGAGACCCGTCAGGCCCAACGTGCCACAAGGAAAAAGAGGTTTCAAAGACAGGCAGCTGGGTGTAATTCAGCCAAGCCCAGCTTTCTTCTTTCTTTCATGGAGGGCCTGTGGCTGTGCAAGTGTTGCTGTGGTAAAAAACCTCATATTTAACCCTTTCTGGGAAAAACAGCAGGTAGGCTGAAGTTGTTGCAGGGACCCTGATGTACCCAGAAGCTCTTTATGCACCTTTCACAAACTTACCCTGATTCTCTACATTTGGGAAAATAAATTAAGAGAAAAAGCCTCAAAACAAAAAGCTTACAGAAAAAAAAGTAAATACCTCCAGGAGGTCTATAAATGCCTTTTGCTTGCTAGGGCTCAGCTCTCTTGAAATCACTCATGCACAGCAGACTTTCCCCCTCATACTCCCTTTCCCCATTTCTCTCCCCTGATGGGAGAAGAGGCACAGGGCACTCTCCTCCACTCCTCCAGCAGACCACTGCTCTCTTCAACATGGGTTTGCTGTCATGTGTGCAGGACAGGCATTCTCCTCGGTGAGTAACATAAAAGGTCAGCTGACAAGCAAATTAAAAATTAAAAAAAAAATAAAGAGGGGAGGTTTACAAGGAACATGCTCTACAAGGAACATTTCATTGCTTCTAAAGAACACTTTCTGAAATCAAATAATAGTTTTGCTGCAAAGATGACAGGACATCACCAAAAATTTTCCACTAATTTTCTTCTAAGAAAATACCTGTCAGAAGGTGAGGCCATTTTTCTAGCCTTGTATCTAAAAACATGGTGTGTGCTGAGAGAGTATTGCTCTGTCAGAACATCTTTGACAGGATGCATCATCGCACTCTTTCTGCAGCTATGACTGACTGACTGTAGCAGCTGAAACAAGATGAAAAAACATCTATATATAAAATACACCCACACAGATACAAATATAGCAAGAAACAAAGCCATTCCTTCAGTTTTGGAAGATTTATCGTGCCCAGAAGTGTAAAGCTTGACTTGCATGCAGCAGGGTAGCAATTCTGTGATACAGAAGATGGATACAGCCCAAACCACAAAAAAATCCCTTTTATATGTTAGGAGTGTTGCTAATTGAAACAATTTGAAATTCTTCATTTATGTTGCTGAAACAACATGCCAGAAGCTTCTAAAGTGCATGTAAAACGACTGTTCTTCCTTCAGGCTCCATCAGTTTTCCACACCAGAATTCCTCAAAGAAAATTAGGTAACTCATGCTTATTTAATTGCTGGGAAGCTACACTTGATCAAAAATAAACCAGTCACTAAGCTGGATGTAAAAAGGCCATTTATATTAAAGGAAAGAAGCCTATAATTTTGGTTTGCTCCCATTCTTGTGTGCACTGCAGCCCACAGTTACATGCTGGCCAGTGATAATATGCATGTGGATGAGGGTTATTCAGCATTTTGCTTCCTGCCTGCCCCCCAACAATATTCATATACTCAAATTCACTCTCTGTCAAGGAAAAGGGGCTACTGGACGCTGGACTCTTCAACATCACTGACTCTCCACCAGGACAACAGGCCACCAATCAGCAGATGACACTAATGGAGAGGCACCACACCACCTCTTCTCCTCCCTGAGTGGCACCCTGCTGCCACTTTTCCATGCCACAGATGAGCTTGCAGGAAGCCCCCACTCCAGCTCCCCTGAGTGATCTCTCACCATCACAGCCCCTGACCAGTCCTTCCTGTAGCAGGGCAGCCAACTGCTCCACACTCATGCTGGCCCATTATTTTTATTTCAAAACAGCAAGGTATGTATGACAAAAGGGCAGTGCTCCAGTGTCAGGCTTTCCACCTGCCTCTGCCACGACTCTACCCTTCCTCTTCCTCCTAATGTCATGTGTACTGCAGGCAGAGCAGGGATGCTCACTGGGGTCCCCCCTCCTTAGCTCCATCAGAGACACCTCATTGCCAGGCACTTGGGGCTCACCATGTGCCACACAGAGCCCCCAGGAACATTCAAGGGCTTTGCAGAGCTTGCCTTACTCAGGGGGAAGCAGCAGTGGGATGCCATGTGAATGGGAGAAGAGGAGGTGCAGTGAGCAAGTGCCATCTGCCCATCAGCAGCCCGTTGTCCCAGCAGGGAGTTGGCAGTGTTGCAGTGTCTGGTGGCCAGTGAGCAGCAGGCAGTTCTCCTAGTTCCTACACTTACAGGTATCCCAGGAAAATTTCTTCAGACTAACATGAAGGTGGCGAAGGCTCAGTATTAGTCTGGTGACACAACTTTCTCATCACTTAGCAGTGCACTACAAGTTTTGCTCTAATCCAAAGAGTAGTGACTTGGCTCTTGATTTATCTGGAAACTGCACTAGCCTATCCACATATATAGTTAAAATAAAGCAATTACTGAGCGTTTTGATAGAGATTGTCCAGACCTCACAGATTCAAGTACAAGCAGGAAGAAGCACCTTTTCAGCTTTGCTGCTTTGGGTAACAACACAATCTCAGTGAAGATCCAAATGATAAATGTTTCATTTACATTCATATTAAATGGCAGTTTTGGAGAGGGCCTAGTAAATGGCTGATCCTTGCTGAGCTTCCTGTTCCTTCCAAGAGTAGATCTGACTAATTTAGCCTAGGAACCATTCCTAGCAATTACTGGGGTCCTCAGTAGTAAGGAGTTCAGATATCATTATTTACGGGCATTAAACTTGTTTCAAAATAAATAAATAAAAAACAATCCAAGAAAGTGGTCAGCATGTACTGATTCCATGCACTTTAACTTAGAACACAAAAGGGCTTCACATAATTTCATAAGGGTCTCTTCTGGGCTGAAGAACTAGTCATACCATGTACTTTTATGCTTTTAACCCTGAATAGAAATTAATTTGCAATTCAACTGTATGTGTCAGTTGAATGTTAATAAATAACAAAACTCATGACCCTACCGAGAAGCTGCTGAACAATTTATTTTTATATTGAAAGCTTCAAATATTTTACAGCCCTTCTCCCCAACAATCTAAACGCATGCCTTTAAAACCAGCAATTAATAGCATATCACTGGCTATGTGAGAAAAAGAACTTGCACAGTCAGCAGTAGGTTATCCCAACAAAATGGGTCCTCTAGAAACCCATTTCTATCACCCAGGGCGAAGCCATAGCTACCACCAGTCAGAGATTAAAATACTCAAGATTGAGTTCATACACACACACAAAAAAACCATACACTAGTTACTCCATCTGGTAGTGTTGTTACATTTTATTTTTTAAAAATCACAACTTTCTCTTAATGAAAAATGAAGTGGAATGAAGTGCCTGAACTCTTCTGTAAGCGTACCGAAGTCAGCACAGTGAAAGCCAACCTTAGACTGGAAACAACAGCCAACTAAGGTTTATATTGTCATATCAAAATCTGAGTTAAAATACAACACATTTTTTTTAAATCCTAAACAAAACCAAACAGTCAAGAAGCATCATATTCTTCCTTCAAATATCAAGAGGTTGTGAATGAAACCCCAACCTCCATTATGTTTTCTTCAGTTGGTTACCAAGAATACAAACTAAAAAATTTCCTCTAAGCAACTGCAGAAACCAAGCTAGAGGGATGAGACAGCCTTTAATTTCTCTTCCAGACTTCTCGTTCCTTTTTAATAAAGAAGTGAGAAACATTGACCAGACAGATGCACAACTGGACTACAATGATAAAAATGCATTGTGGCACTTCAGTTACCTGAGAAAAATAGTCATTATTGCAAAAATCTTTTTAAGTTCTCAAATTACGTTAAAATGACCTGGTACACTTTGGAGTATGTGATCCCAGTGACTAGCCAGAGAACTAGGAATACACATTTCTATAATAAAAGTGACAGATGTAAGCAGGAAAATACCCCAAACTATTCAAAGGCACTTTTAGCAGGCACATGTTTTGCTATATGCTACAGAAAACTGAGACAGATATGACATTACACTGAATCTTACAGTGGGCCAAGCAGTATAATGATATACACTCTTAAATACACTTGTCCATATTAAAAAAAAAAATATATTTGCAATGCCAGCGTAGTTAACACAGGAAGAAAAACATTATTTTTTGATGTAAACAGTAAGGTTTCTTGTAAAGACATTTTGGTTTTACACCTTATTATATGCTTTACATTATTGCGTGTCTAGAAGTTTTATGGCACCTCAGCACACCCTTAGGCAGGAAACAGTCATGGTAAGACATCTGGAGAAAAAAATTCTCAAGTTGTTGGGTCTAATGCTGCATGCAAAATTGCAAGCATCCTCAGTAACTGCACACCTGAACAAGTCAGATGTTTGTATAAAAAGGCAACTTTATTTATACAGCCATAGCGGGCAGCATGAAGATCTGACCCTTGAGTTTTAAAAGCCACAGAAACTGAGGGACACACTAACCACAGCACCTAAAAATGAGACTTATTATTTCACCAGACTTCAAGAGGTGGCTTTCAACAGCAGCTGGGTGACTGAAGTGGAAGTCCTGCTAGAACTCAAGAGCTGCCCCCACCATCATTTCAACATGGCTGCCAAATTCAAGCTGATAAAAAAAAACACCACCACCTAATCTAGGCTTTCCTTATGGATTCACTCTCATTCTTTGCATTTCAGAGAAACCACCAGCTGGAAACATTCCATTTTCTTTACCCCTTTTAAAAATCCTTATTTAATAAATGAGCACCTCTAGCTGGTGAGGTGAAAAGCATTAGTAAACAGCTGGATGACCATACAATTATTTCACCATTGCACCCTTACTCTTACTTGAGCCAAAAAGCACAATATATCAGTAAAATGTGAATGCTATGGGCATCTGAACAGAAGCACAAATTGGTTTAGACTTCTGAAACTGCTTTTGTAAAAAAGCAAAGAAAATGCAGTCTTTGGTGGAGGCTCACACAGTGCTATCCCAGTATAACAACATCAGCTGGAAATCATAGAAAGCCCGTAACTTCACTTCTGAACTAGAAGAGCCCAAGCTCATGCGTTAACAGCTAATAACATACACAGTGCTCTTCCAGGTGGCACACTTTGTTCTTTCACTGCACTTACACAGCCACCAGCATGCTAAATATGATGAATTTTCAAGCAGCAAGTGGTGGAAAAGACAGTGTCCCCATCTCTGCTCAGCCACTAGCAGACTGCTTAGACATCTGTGCAAGCAGGAACTGCCTTGAGATGCTGATGTAGCCTATGCTTTCCAGGAGCCACCAACCAACACTGACTAAGAAGTGACTTGAAAGAGGAGGAGATACTGGACAAAACACTGTCCCCACTCTTTAAGCTGGCAGTTAGGAATTGATTTCCCTGATATCTTTATAATAAAAAGCAGGAGTGTACCTTCACCACCTGTATCACAACCAGAGGTGCACGCAGCTCTGGAGTGACTCAATCCACTTGAGTTTGCTAGATGTTCACTCTAAAACTGAAAGCTATCAACAGCTGAAGGTCTTTTTTTTAAAAAAAACACAACACAAACACCAAAACCACACATACAAAACAAAACAACATCAGAACACATTCAAATAACACTCCTCTTCAGGTTTTTTTCCCTAGACCCCTGCCCTTATGGGTCACCTGTATTTCCACAGGAAACTGCTACACCTCGTGTGAAATTACTCCACTAAATCATCTTGTTCCTTATTTTCCAGCAAGGACATGCTCACATCTCCATTATTCTTTTCAGCTGGATCCCCACCGCCCTCCAATTTCTCTGATTTCTGATGAGCAAATGTGTATGTGTCATGGTCTGTGTCTGTCAGAGGAAGAGGTTCCTCAGTGTTAGAAGAGCGTTTAATGTCCTTCCTGAAGGAGAGTGGAGGTGGAGAAGGTGGCAAGCTACCCATGGGTCCATCAAAAGGCCGGTACACATCAACTTCTGGAGCAACTGAGCCATTGGATTCCTTCAGCAAGTGCCCGTAGACCATAGCATCATCAATAACTGCATAGACATGAGACTCATTGTTTTTCCTCTCTTTTCTGAACAAGCCTTGTTTCCTAGGCATCTCCGTATTCACGTTAGCATTGTACACTCCCACCATGGGATTCTGGCTTTTCTTCTTCCTGTCACAGAGTTGAAGTTGTTAACAGGCTAGAAACAGGTGGTGCGTTTGAACTCAATAATGGCAGCTTCTCTTTACCCATCCCAGCCACCCAAGGTCTGGCAGCCTTACCTGCACTGAAGGCTTAACTTGCAAACTAAGAAAAACAACTCTTGTGCCTAGACATGGGTTTTTTACAAAGTAGAAAATAAGACTGCACTATTTGGTTACCTACTGCTGCTCTGCTGACCCTGAAGTTTGCAAGATTAGCTCTAACTGCCTCCCAAGTACAGGGGCCCCAGCAGTGCAGTGCCCTGAGTTTCCAAACACCCACAGGCACTAGAAGGACCTAAAACCCATTAGATCCTCACAAAACAAGGCTGAGCACTGCTGAAGACCAGTAAGATAGTGGGACCTCTATGAAAGCCAAATGAACTTTTCTTGATTGCACTTTCTGGAGCGACTGTCCCCAGGATAGGAAGACCAAAGGCTGAACTGAAGATTTTAAAGCCTGTATTTATAAAGTTTTTCCCATGTGGCAAAAAAAAAATGTGCTTATAACTTCATATAGTCATCATATGACACAAATTAATTCCAGCTCTACAGCTCAGGACCCAATCACCCTGCCAGAACTGAGGGCAATGTGTTTCAGAGACCCCATGGATTCAGACTCTGCTTGCAGGAGTAACCTAGTTTTCTCCCCAGGGGCTCATCTTCTCTGCAGGAGTAACAGTACACGTTTGCTTTGCACAACCTAGTTTTCTCCCCAGGGGCTCATCTTCTAGCAAAATGCTCCCACTTGATATGCAAACTCCAGGAGAAGCTGCTGGAGGTTGTTTAGATGAAAAAAAAATAGTTCCCAATACATCTGAGTCGACAGCTTGTTTGAACAAAGCCATGTCTGGAGTCAGACGTGCAGCAGCCACATTCACTGGGACTGCGCTTCGCAGGAATCACTGACAAAGTCCAACCCGTATCTTACAAAAGAGCCAGAAGCCTGTGCTAAGGCCAAGGTAGGCAATCCACTGCAGGGTGAAGTAATGAGATACTGGGAAGGCTGCTCTACACCTAAAGTCAAACAATTCAGAATGAAGCAGCGTTCTTGGAAGCACACTACTCCTGCCACCAGCACATTGCCTACCTCGTGCTGCAGACCCTTGTTCAAGGGATCTATATCAACAGGTGAAACAGAGGGTCCAACAACTCCCCTGGAATGCCACCTTGAACTGCTAAGTTACACACAAAGAACTACGAACTTACTTCTTCTTAACACAGCACACAGTCAGTCCAATAGCCACCAGAACTCCAGCACCAGCCACCACAGCAAGTATCACTCCAAGGTCTGCAAAAAGACAAGGTTCGAGGACACTGAGCATGAGAGAAAAACAATCCAGCTTTCTCCTAGAAACCAGCTGGGTTTGAACCTACTCAAGACTCACTAAGCATACCAGCTGCCTGCAGAGCAGGGGTTTCCAAGCCATGCTCACTGTGGGGCAACAGAAGCCATTTCCAAGAGGCTGGAGGGG
>NW_009952704.1:1165680-1188367 GCF_000747805.2 Chaetura pelagica
TCCTGCTGCTATCAGTGGAGCACAGCCAAGAAACCTAACCTACCCACCCCACCTCCAGGAGCTCAATACAGCTCATGAGCTGCTGAACTTACCCACAACATCTCACGTGCCTCTGGCTGAATAGGCAAGGAAGAGAAGAAAGTGAAGAGAGAGAGAGAGAGATTCAACAAAGCCAACAGTGACATTTCACCAACTTCCCCTCAATACAATCTTCTCTGAAATACATGTGTTCTGTTGACCTACCCACCCCACCTCCAG
Source organism: Chaetura pelagica (assembly GCF_000747805.2). Lineage (NCBI taxonomy): Eukaryota > Metazoa > Chordata > Aves > Apodiformes > Apodidae > Chaetura > Chaetura pelagica. Next base: position 1,165,939 of record NW_009952704.1, read on the forward strand.
GAGCTCAATACAGCTCATGAGCTGCTGAACTTACCCACAACATCTCACGTGCCTCTGGCTGAATAGGCAAGGAAGAGAAGAAAGTGAAGAGAGAGAGAGAGAGATTCAACAAAGCCAACAGTGACATTTCACCAACTTCCCCTCAATACAATCTTCTCTGAAATACATGTGTTCTGTTGACCTAGGATTTTCCAAGAGTCATAAAACTGATCAGGAAAGTCCACGTGTGAGCTAAGAAAAATGCTGCGTGTTTTAAAAGAAGTATACATTTTAAAAAAATGGAAAAAAAAAAACCACAAATAAGAAAATTTTCTAGACATTATTTTGATCCTGTTTCAGCTTTCACCTCTGTAGCCAAGCCTTCTACAGACAGCAGACTCTCAACGATGAAGTACAAATGTGAAGCAAATTTCCACAAGCACAGCCTATCTTAAAAATGTCCCTTTTAAAAAAAAAAATAAAGTAATAATTTGTATTTTCTGGAGATGAAAGATAAGAACACAGACTTTGCTGGCAGCAGTCAGGGCATTCTCCACTAACTGGTCAGACCTGCCCCAAGGATAACTTCTTGCTCATGTGAACACTGAGACTAATTGAGCTGCTAGCATAAAGTAAAGACTACTCGCATGAATACATTTGCATAATCGAATCCCAAGTTGTTTTTTCCCTCCCAAGGTCACAGACCTGGTAAACATCACTTGATCTTCTCATACTTTCTGGCTGTGATTTCTAATTTAAAAAGTTAAGCAAGAAAATAAGTAAATCCAGTCTTACTCCCTCTGAGCCCTGCAATCCCTTGTCTTCTATAAAACCCAATCACGTTGAAGACCCTCCTTCTTCTGCAGTCTCTAGAAGTACCCAGCTGTAACTCCCCAAGGTTTTTGGGGGACAAGTACTTCCAAAGGCAGAGAGCTGATAAAACCCACACCCAAGGTGAACCAGCACCCACTACTGCTCCCCCAAGGGAAAGCGAGGAAGCAAGCGGAAAGCAAACCACCACAGCCTTACAGGACTCACCTATCTGCTTGTCAGCAAAAGCCACCCAGAACTGTAAGCTCAGCTGCATCCTATCCACGGGTTTACAGTTGGAGATGTTTACCCAGAAGTTGTGATACATATTTCTGGGCTCAGGCAGCAGCTCATCCTCTCGGCGCACAGTTTCCTCTGCCCCCAGCGTCTCCTCCTTGATGTTCACGTAGGCACGGCCCGTCTCGCAGGAGATGCCCATGCGGTCCTTGGAGAACCCCAGGCGGGCAACTTGCTTGCTGGGCACGTTGACGTACCAGGATACGGAGACATAAGGAGGCAGACCAGACAGCCAGTTTGGAGTCTCCAAGTAAACTTTAGATTTTGGATTTGGACTCACGGTGAAAATGCACTCATCTGTAGGAAAGGAAAGGAAAAAAAAGAATGAAAACTTAGTTTTGATACTTTATTTTCTTAAAACTTTCTCTTTCAACGCGTAAAAATATCTGTTTTTTCATCTCTGTAACAAAAAAGCATCACTTATACCTATGACCAGCAACTACAGTCACCTACATCTCAGTACAACTCACATATCATCCCTTCCACATCAGTAATTATCTCAATTAGCATATCTGCAGAATTTCCCACAAACAATTACCTGCCACATGAGTACAGTTTCTTCCTTCTTCCAGGAATAAACCATCTCATTGATTCAGATACAGATTGATCCTAGCAATGGCTTTAGGACTAGACTGTAAACAATTGAACTCTTATTTCTATTTACTCCTATGTGCTCTAACGGGCATACTGAGAGATCCACCACTGTGCAACAAAGTAGTACAAATCACTACCTTACCTTTAATATGCGGCACAAAAGACATTTTCAGATCCTGATGGTTAGAATCATTGAGGAATCCTTTACCAAATGTTTTTAAGGATATGGTGACATTATTCCTCATCTGAATCTTTTCAATGGACCCACCAGGACAGAATATGCCAAGATCCAACTGCGTCTCTGGGGTGGCACTAACGATGCTGTAACTGTAGCTTGTGTTGCACCTCTGCTCTGGGAGGTGTTGCTGAAGTTTCAAGGATGGAGACATAATTCCTATGTTGATCAGATCCGAAGCCAAGAGCTTCCAACTGAACTTATGTAGTTGAATTGGCAATTGGGTAACAGCTTTGGGCACCACAAGGGAATAGATTCTCTTTTGACACCGCTGAAGATTGATACAACCTGCAACCACAAAAACAAGTCCCAAGGGTTGCATTTCTCTTGCAGAGGAAATATCTAGGGAGAGCAAGTTCTCTTCTGTACCAGAGTACACATACACACACGGAGTATTGCCAGTTTTGTCTTACAGGCCCATATAAGCATCTACCCGAAAAAATATCCTCTCTTAGTAACCTTTACCCAGACATGAATAATTTGTACTTAAAGAGCTTTCCTTAGAAGGGTGCAGGACACCAAAGAAACTAACAGGCACAAACATACTCAATCTCTCACTAAAGATACTACTTTTCCACTTGTCACTTGCTGACCGGGACACGGTTGCAGGCTAGCCAAGGTCCAGATACATACTTTAAGACTGTCTCTACTGGTAGTAGAAATTTGGGAATTTGGGAAAATCCTACACCAAGTGGACATGCAAGTGGCTCAAGATGAATTCCTGGCGGCCGTCTTGGTCCCGCATTCTCATAGGAAGATTTATGGCTTTCCTGCTCTGTTTCCATATTTTGCTGTTTTCAGCGAGAAGATTCTTGGGTGCCTTCTGTCCTGTCCCTTCCAGGAACAGCTACACAGTTTCTATTTTTAAAGGCAGAACGATAGAGCGAAAAACAAGGTTGTCTCCAGATTCCTTGTACCCCTCCCCCAGCTGGCTGAAGCCTGGTTTCCATCCTCACTCTGACTTAAACCCCAAGCGAGAGAGGAAGCCTGGCTGATCCTTAGGAAGCAACATTAAACCACTTTTGTCATACTTATGACTTTTTCAGCTGTGATCCTCAGACGGGACAAGTCCTTGCACACGAAGGAGATCTTGTAGGTGGTACCAGACACCAGAGTCAAGACGCGGTCGCAGGTGCGCGGATCCTTGCAGATCAGGCATATCGGGTCAGACACAAATGGGACAGTGTTGGGCCACCCTTCGAAGTGTATCGTGACAGTCATATTCCACTCCTTGCTCAGGTCGACCAAATGGGTGACGTCTGCAACAAAAAACACATCCCAGAGCAATCACTGGCAGGAAGTGTGGTGTGAAGCAGAACTGCCTCCATCTCACCCTGTGAGATGAGGCGTTAGTGCTATTTCACCATTAGCTAAGAAAACATTAATTTACTTCTTTCCATAAGTGTAACATGAAGTTGGGCAGTATCATATCACTCTTCTAATGTAAAGGCTTGAGGCCTTCCACACACAAACCCCACTTCCCTACCACTTCAGCTACAACAAGGTAGCATTTACACTAGCACCTTTAGAACAGGTTAGGCCAGGACATAAGGAGCTCAGTCAACTATGTTAGATTTGTTTTCCCTAAGAGGTTTCTCTTAAAGTTACTTTTAAAGTCAGCTCTACTGATCACAGAATGGTTGACTGGAAAAAGGTTCTTCATTCTCAGATTTCTTACTAATTGCTAGATTCCCACCTCAGCTCACTTTTTATTGGCTTCAGTTTTCTGGAGCCATGCTGAAGAAAATTGTCAAAAAAAAGTAACTCAGCACATCTGGTTGTCTGAAGTCAGTTAAAGATTAAGCTAATTTAAATGCAAGTACCAATACAGCTCAAAAGAGAAAAAGTTGCCAAGTACTACACTCCAGCAGAAGCTCTGGCAGTCTTTATGAAGGTTGCTGGAGCCTTCAAAGATGCTTCTCAGAAGTCTTTTCTGTTTGGCAGATAAAATCATATAGAGATGCCGCAAATTATCCAAGTCTGTCACCACACCAGTGGGAAGGCTGAGGATCACAGCTTGCTAGGCTGCTTGGTTTCCCTCAACTGTATGACTGAAATACCATGCTGCCCTTACATTTAATTGCCCAAAAGCAAAGTTCTTCTAGAAATCTTTTCTGACTAGCTGTAAAAAGCAAACCTGAGAGCTGGTACAGTTCACCCAGACACATAAAAAGGCAAGAGATCAGGCAGAAATCTCCAAGTCACTGCCACAACCAAGCACAGAACCCAGATTGTCTACTGCAGTCTTACTCATTCTTCAGAAGTTTGGGGGATTTTTTGTCTGTTTGGGTTTGGGGTTTTTTGTATGTTCGTTGCTTGGTTGGTTTTTTTGTGGCAGCTAAACACTGGGAGGGTTAGATCAAGAAATGATTTTGATTGGAAAGAGCTATCTTTTCCTCTTAATTAATGAAAAACATTGCAGACAGTTGTGGAATACTCAAATGTTTGTGAAGCTTTGAGAATATGCAGATACCACTGCATTTTTAATAAAGAGTCATACAACGGTTTGGATTGAAAGGGACCTTAAAGATCATCTAGTTCCAAGCCCTCTGCCACAAGCAGGGACACTGCCCACTATATCAGGTTGCTCAGAGCCCCATCCAACCTGAACATCCAAGCCTTGAACATTTCCAGATTCATGTTAGACTTGCACACCACAGATAGCTTTTTTTTTTTTTGCTTTCTGGGTTTTTTTAAATTCAAGTTTCAGTACTGTCCTGAGGGCTGAATTTGAGTCTTTGATAGAACTTGCATAACTACAAAATTCCTCATGAAATCCTATAAAACCCCTAGAGAAACTACTGTTGTCTCTTAAATCCCAATGCTTTATTACTTGCATTTCATTCCATTAAATGACAACCTCTTATTTTATTTTTATGTGATTAGCACCTTGTCTACTGGCCATAAATTCTAAATTAAAATTCCTCTTTGCTTTCCAAAGTAGAAGAGAGATAAAACTGATTAACTGAATACAATGTTTTCACTCTGTCTGGCTTCCAAGGTGCAACACACAATAAATGTGAGCAAACATGATTTGCTTGACAACAGAGGATTTGCTGCTCAGGAATGGAGCAAGACTAGACAAAGAACTGAGGATTACAGGGGTGAGATGTTACAGAACCTTTCTGGATACGTGACTTAAAGGCACAGGCCATTCAGACTTCATTCTTTCTGACCTTCCTTACAAAGCCTGTCAGCAGCTCCTGCTGCAGTAGAGTCCAAAGTACGGACTTCCCTCCACCTGCTCCTCTGAAGCGAAGGCACCTTGAACTATCAGCCTCCACTATGAGCTGAGATTAAAGCTAAGAAGCCAGAGGATAATGCACTTATTTCACAGTTTGTTACCTAGCCAGGCCTTTTTTTTCTTAGTTTGTTTTTTTGTTGTTTTTTTTTGTGTGTGTGTGTGTGTGGTTTTTTTGATAGATGGTTAAGCCTGATTGAATTTGGGCCAAGAAAAGAGAAAAAACAATTTTTTTTCTTAGTGTAGCAACAAGCAAGAAACCTAAAGAACATCCAAATGTGCAGGGGATATTATAATTGGACATATTCCATGTCTAGTGTGACTTATTCACACTAGATGATGTTCAGGTTGCTCTAGCAAGCCAAAAACACCTCAGAGGAAGGAAGAAAGTAAAGAAAGAAATGCATATCGATGCCATTAGTAGTATGAAGATCATTTTACACCTCCAGTTTCACCAGTTCATGCTATGGATCCTGACCAGCCACGATAATAGGTTTCATCTACCTAAATCCGACTGCTTTATGCATACAGGAGAAACCTAGGCTTACATTTTTTAAATTATCTTTAAAACATTGAATCTTATAGCTGAAAATAAAACTGTCTGAACAATCTTGAACTTGACTTTTTTACTGGAGATCAGGCAGTGGACACGTGAGCCCAGCCAATTCCAATCAAGCATTTATGGTCCTTGCCCAATAGCGGGATGGGGCTGCAGAGAGAACAGAGCTGGAAGGAAAAGCCACCTGGTGCTCAGCTTTGTATAATGTGCCAGAACTGATACCACAGGTGTTAAATTAATTTTTCAATTACACAATGCAGGTGCTGGAAAAGAAAAGGAATTCTCCACTCACGAGCTACAGAGTAAAATCCATGATGGAGCTCTATATTCTGCTGCAAATTACAAATTGCAGCATCACTGTCTGCCTTGCTGTAACAACTGCTGGTGGCACCCAGGGAGGCAAAACAGGCTGCAGTGTTGCTTGGCAACCCACCCCCTCAAACTCTAGGAGTATCCAAAGTTCAAGAAAAATGACAAAGCACATCACTGATCTTCCTCGTGGTGCTCAAGCCGAGGAAGCAAAAGCAAGGGCAGGGATGGGCAGGTACTTACTCTCATCAATCTGCGGATGCTGAACAACCACTTGGAAGAGCAAGCGGAGGATGCCTGGGTTCTGAGCGTCCTGATCACAGCCCTGCAGGGACAGGTTGAAACTGCCAGCAATATTGGCAGGCTGGCTGTCAGTCAGCTTGAACACCTCTGGGTTGCTGAGGGAGCCGGGGAGGTAGTACTCCACTCTCTCCTCTTTCCTTTCGCAGTTGGAGAGGCTGTAGTTGTGGAAAAAGACACTTGCTCTCATGTTGGAAGGAATCACAAACTGCCACGTCATGAGCTCATCTTCTGGAAAGCCCAGTGGGTAGTTTGGGGACATCAGGGTGACTGAAGACTCTCCCTTCAAAATGGATTCAATAATGCATAACCCTAAAACACAGGGGCAGGGGGGGAAACATACGAAAGAAGTTGCAAGTAAAGAAGACACACTGGCACACGTAGCACCCCATTAGCAAAGCATTCTTATTTTGACAGTGAGATCATCCACTCCAGCTACAGGTTAGGTTATTACAAAACCTCCAGAGTAAAACATATACTCAAGTTGATGCGTTTGTCTTCAAATTATAGAAAAGGTAAGGGTTACATTCATGTTGTACTTAGTGGGTTCACCTGTGAAGAATGTGGACAGCCTTTACCTCTTGGAAAGGAAATATGCTAGTTCCTACTTCTACTCCTGGATTTACAAGAGCAAACATGCAACCTGATAATTGCTTCTGCTTCAGTGTGTTTCAGGAAACAAAAGATGCGAGCTTTAATACCAGCACTGAGCTCTCCATCCAAAAACCTCCCAGATCTAACAAAGGCACTCCAGCAAAGAGCCTCAAGTACGCATGATAAAACATGAATGTGAACCATGGAGACTATGTAAGACATTTCATGCTTGGATGACTCCTGACAGCATCAAATTGGGTAGACAGAGATTACAGCCCTGCTCTAGGACTCCAGCAACCATGTGCAGCTGCAAGGAGTGCCAGGAGTTAGAAAAACTCATGTTCTAGAAGCCTGAAACTGAACCGGGTCCCTTCTGTAACTGTTGGCAGAGTTCAAGCGGAGAGCAAGAACATCTCTCAAAGAGGACTCGTCACGAGATTGCAAATTAAACCACTGATTGCTATATAGCATTCCAGGTATTAAAAAGATTATTACACTATTGTTTATGCTACTGTGCAGGTTGAAACAAATAGCTGTATTTATGCAGCTTTGTGTGCCTTCCAGGAACTGCTCCTCCTTTTCCCATCTTGCTCTCCTGAAGAGAAGCAGCAATTTGAGACTCTTGCAAGTTAAGGTAGCTTTAGTTAAAAATAAACCAACCAAACTACACACTGCAACCAGCAAACAACTCTCTTGGCTCATTCTAGTCTCACCTCGCTGAAGCAACAGAGTGAGTGTGCTTAAGTTTTAGGAAGTTTAAACATATTGAAAACTAGTATGGTGCCCCAAAAGCAGCAACACAACAGTTTTCATAATTGTTCAATCAGCTAAGATATTTTGACCCCAGAAGAGCTACCAACCTAAAAAAAAAAAGACAAACAGCTTTTAGAAAACAGTAAGACAACAGAAATTAGGGATAACACACTGAAACTCAAATCACCTGAGAAGAAAGGTTTAAAGAACTGTCCCACAATCTGCACAAGGTGATGACAAGTGAGGAAACACTACTCCACACTTACGTTTAATGGAAGCCCTGTTAGCTATGCTGAAGCCTGAGGTGGTGAGAGGTGAGTCCCAAGGGAGGTGCAGAGACATGATGACTCCTCCCAGCAGCTTGACGCCAGACACTGAGCCATTCCTGCAGAAGGTTCCAATGTTGACTGTGGCCTTGTCAATACAGCTGTTGATGTTGTAGCTAGTGAAATCTGGGCACATCTCTCCTGGTTCAATCTGCCTTAGCCACGGGGTAGAAAATCTCAGTTCAAGTCCAGCCTTTGTACTCGCCTTCACATCCCAGATGAAAGTCCTGTTAAGGCGAGGTAGCCCTGGTGGGTACAGATGAACATCTCCAAAGGGACAGGGGCCTGACACACAGTCTAAATGCAGAGAGAGAACAGCCATGATACACTCTGGAAAGCACTCAAGTAAACAAGGAATTTGATACTTTCCTCTTCATTGCTGTTTTCACAGTTCTTAGGTTGAATTTAACTTCCCTTCTACAGGCATTAAAAGACACTCCTATAACACGGTCACATGCAGGAGTCCCAGGCCATAGAGTAGACAGGATTAACCTGCTTTAGCTAGGCTGACTAATAGAGGGGATTAAATGTCTCTACTATTCCTGCCTTGTTTGCTGAAGAATTTAGAAAGTACTTAGTGAATAGGGTAGAGGGCTGAATGGGCAAAAGGGAGAAACACAATGTCAGGAGAGCTGGAAATCACGGATCTAGAGAACCGATTCTATCCCACCTCTCTGAGAGTTCCTGGCAAATCATTCATTCATCTTTACATTTTCCACTGCTTGCTATGAACTTTACTTTCGTTTCCCTGGTGCCCTGATAAACAAGCTGGGCCCCATATTTCACAGAAGTGGTGAGCAAGAACAGCTGCCACTGCAGGATTCTGGGAAGAACTTAGAAAACTTTTCTCTGGAAAACCCAAATGAGTGGTTTTTCAAGCAAAACACTAAATATAAGCATACTTTAATCTATGTGAAGGCTCCAACTTAGAAGAAGAAATATCACAACTGCATCTTATAAATATATCATTAACATAACATTACTCTTTGCATGAATCATGAAAGAAACTCCTAAATGTGCAAAGAACTGTCCTTGAACACTACCCCAGTGAAGTCTGGGATCTTGTTGAGAAGTAGCAGGTTTGTGCTATTAAGGAGTATGTTAATGACATACACCAGGTGTAACATCTAAAGAAAACAAAGCTTTAGTTGCAACATTTCCAAATGTTCAGTTTCTTTACTTCTATAATGATCACCAAACACAAAAAAACACATGCATGTCTACAATGTTTCTGTTACTCTTACAGACACCATCAAGATGTTCAACAAATAATGTTGGTAATATATCATTATCAGTGCTCAAGACGTTTTTCATAGGACAGATAATTTGATGATGGGCTTATAAACTGTGGAAAAAGGGAAGGCAGCAAGGAATTGATGCAACAAACTACCATTTAACTGTTTCCAGCACAGCAATGTTGATATTAATTCTGCTAGCCATAACACAGGCTTCTTTAACTCGCACAGTTTCAGTAATCTAAGGTTATTTATCAGTATTCAAAATTTTCTCCTTACACAAGATGACAGGGGACACCTTAATACAGTAACAGGAAAAAATGGCACATGGTTTTACTGGAGGAAAGTTATCACTGGGGGAAAAATTTAAAAACTGTATCTTACCAATATTTTTCTGAACTTCCATGATGAAATACTTCTCTGGAGTACTACAAGTGAAGGTAAAAGTCACATTATCCCCAGGCTTTATCTTGAGTTCAGTCCTGGTGGAGTACTTAACATGAATGAAACACCTTGGTGAGAAACCATGTCTCTGTTTAATCGTAACGATAACGTTGTCCACTGTACGAAGAGAGACCGTAAAGGAAGCTAAGGGGAAAAAAAAGATGTTCTGTACTAGCATGTATGAATATCACCACCCTCTCCACACATCCCCACAGATGCTACATTGTCAAAACAAAGATTTGCATCCAAGTTCTCAAAAGTCTCTGGTGCTGGAGCTGCAGAAAATGCCTCAGTTCTTCCAGCCCAGCACAAGACAATACAGAAATATACTTGCTGCATGTGCCCAGAGAGATGTATACATGGAATCTGTGTAGGGCCAGTTCTGCTCCAGGTCACCTTCATCAGCGTTATTTATTTCACACTTAAAAAATGGTTCAGCTATTCCTTTCAAATTTCTGTTGTCCCAATTTTGGGTTCCAGTCTGTTATGCCCTTCATAGGGCCTGTTTCCTTTCTGAATGCACCCATGAAGTTGTGACTCAATCAGTGAAGATTATTTGGCAGTCAAACAACCAAGCGAGCCTTAATTGCACCTGATGGTAATAGGAGAATTTCTGGGTATGCCTCAAAAATTACTGCAGACAGGACAAGGTACTCCAGTGACTCCAAAAGCACAAACCAACAAAAATGTAAGAGTTTCAGCTATTCCGAATTATTAACGCGGCCTTAGCTACTGCACAGTTTGTTTTATAGTATGAGAAAGCTTTCCAGTCCTCAAGACAAGAAACAAACAAGCAAGAAATATTTTCCTACACATGACAGGGTTGGCTGATAGATACATGTGGTCATGACCCTCTCTTACCCTCCCCAACTTTTACAACTGATTCCTTGAAGGTACGGGGCATCCATGCAATGCCCCTCAGCAGCACAGAAGGCATATGTGACCTGGAATTGACTGTGTGTGCTTGGATACCTCCTCTCCATCCCTGTCACATCCATCATAGACTTAACAGCTTTTGGGGAATTTATAAAAGCCTCAATCTCCACATATTTCACGCCATCTTCAAGCACTAACAAATGAAGGAGCAGTTCTCGCAGAAACTGGTTGTTGAATAATCTTCTCATATTGGACAGATTGCAGTTTATCAACAAATGGACCAGACCTGAGTGTCTTCTAAAAACATACATAGAATACAAGTCACCAAGGAGCATCAGCTGGACATTCAAGATAACTAGAAAAGTTATTAGCATCAGTTTGATGCTTAGCAAACACTGAACCCAGTCCTGGCTGAAGGGAGTAAAGTTTGCTTTGAAGGCAACCATATCCCAGTCTCAGGTGAAAGTCTGAGGACATGTCAGTTGGTAAGTTTTCTGCCATATGTTGTCACTACTCTCCCTTCCTATGTCAGTGTAGGAAAGATAAAAATCACAGTGTCTCCAACACTTGTGCCTTTTGTGTTTATGGGGAAAAAAAATAAATATGTATATAAAAAACTCCAAGAGATCTAGAAATAAGGCTATCCTAAATTCTGTTCAAAAAGGTCTGTTCCTTGAGTGGCATATCATCCATGGTTGCATGACAAACCTCTGCCCACAGGCCAGGCTGGGAATCCTCTTGCTCATTAACCTCAGTAGAGATTTACCCTAATGAACCCACCAGCCTGACACCCTGGGAGAGCCCCTGCAGCCATTCTCATTGCCAGGCAGGGTGTCAAGAAAGGTGTGAGAGAACAGCTGGCTCAGAAATGCCACCATCCCTTGAGCACCTCAACATCCAGCCTGGTCCATGCCAGCTGCTGCCACCGTGACAGTGATAAGGAGGCTGGCCCAAGAACAAAGGCTCACCTGGTGAGCACTGCAGGGCTGAGCACACCTTGGGAACCCACAATGGGCAGAGCCCCTCCCAGGGCAGATGAGCACACCAGGGACCCTCAACCAACCTACCAACCAACTTAAAAACTTCAGCTGTTGCAGCTACAGAGAGAAGAGTACAGCATTAGTGACTCAAGTTCCCACAAAAATCACCTGTCCTATTTTTAAACCTCCCTTTTAAAATCTCCTGATTTTTTAATAGCAATTTCATGGTTTTGCAGGGCCTCAGTTCTTGCAGTGTTTTGTGAAAGCCCTGGAGATCGAGTAGTCAGTGTGGGTTTCCATCCTTCCCTGCCACTGGGAACATTGCAGCAACAGGTTTACCAACACCAGGCATCAAAAGTCTCACTGCCAGGGGGAGTAGGGCAGAGAAGACTACTCAAAGAGACACCCCAGGATGCTTTTATTTGAGTTTTGTTGGTCTTGAGACTTTTTCCAGACTTGCTGGCTTTGCTAAATCAATTTTGGGGTCAAAAGACTCAGCAAGCCCTTGAAACTGCCTCGTGTATTTGCTGCCAGGATCCAAGGCTTTAAATTAAAACCTCAAACACCACGAGGCTTGCCAAGTTTCTGCACATACTTCTAATGATAAGCTTAACAATCCTCTATATCTTTAGTAAGAACCTGGTTGGTCACTTAGTAACTTTTCCTACAGCTTTTCAGTGACAGGACAGCCCCCTGCCCCAGGCACTGAACTCCCTGGCCTCTTCCAACTGGCTGGCACTACTTGACATCTGCATTTCTGCCTTAGAAATGCTTTCACAGAAGTTCTCAATCTGGGTTTTCCTAAGGAAAAAGAAAAAAGAAAGAAAGAAAAAAAAAAAAGAAAAAGAAGACAACCACCCAGGCTAGGAACTGCCTTGTGCAATGACTTGCCAAGCACACGGGACAATTGCTGGGGCAATGTCCATGGGGTGGGGAGGAGAAAACAGCAAACCAAATCCAGGAACCAGAGGTGCTCCTCCTCATGCTTCAGCAGAAGCAGGAAGCAGTTTTCAGGTGAAAAAGTGGAATAACTACTTCCAGCCTAGCCCAGAGTTTTGTCTTCCATGCACCATATGCTTTTTGGGGTTTTTGGGGTGTTTTACTTACCATGTTTCATGCAAATATCCTTTGACTGTGATGTCATTTTCCTGATGTTTATGTCATCCAGATATGAAGCATTAATGGATTAATATCAATAGTAAATAACTACCAGAAAAACAAGTTTCCTTGCATACAGTATTTGTCACATTCATCTACAGCTTCTAACTATAGACTGAAAAATCTGTTCCACACTTTATTGTCAAACAGTTATCACTGGCCCTTCTCCCATCCCTGGGACAGCACCATCATATGGCCAACCCAGCAGGATGGGGAAACACACCAGGGTCACTAACAGACAGCACTTCTGCACTAAATGCTCACGCACAGCTCTAAGACCATTTTTAGTCATGAGGATTAATCTTAAGCATAACCTTAAGCATAGGACTGGCTTTAAACTAAAACAAATGCATGCCCTCAGCTGAAACCAAGGTACAGATTTTTTTTACATTTTGAACAGCATCATGAAATAACCACAGCTTTCCTACAAGGGTCAAAACCATATTCCCCAGCCCTTGGAAGACCTCACTTCTGCTACCTGAGTTTTTTTTGCCGCCCACCTCTTTTCCAGACTTCATGACTACGTAGTCAGTCATTTGAACTCCTTGAAAGAAGATAAAATCCTTGTCAGCTCAGTATCACTTTCCGGCATGAATGTGGCCCATTCCTCAGCTTCCCAAAACACAACCTGCCCAAAATTGCCAAAGTGACACCACGATCAGCATCCCAGGAGCCAGCAAGGATGCAGACTGCACAGCCGATTAGGCTCAGCCGAGCTGTCTGCTAGAAGCCCACGCAAGGACAGATACCAAGATGCATTATAGCACAACCAAACATTTGCTAAGATGAAACTGCACAGGTAATTTTGGCCAAAGAATAAGAGCACAGTGCCATCATGTCAACAGCAAAGATGTGCTAGGCAACTGTCAACTTTCTATCAAATCAACTATCAAATCTCATTGTCCCAGGAAAAGTGGAAAAGATGAAACTCACAGAAAGTATAAGCAGTGATCCTAAAGTCACCAAAAATAAACGATCAAACAGCTAAAACCCCCCAAAATACAGCCACATACATGCAGCACAATAGACAGACTACTTAAAACAACTTTTATTGCAGAGCATTTATAAACACAAGTGAGTATCTCCATGACTCACGCTGATCTGTCATTGTCTATGATTCCCACTGCATGCCTTTTTATTAGGGCTACCAGTAACCATACATGTTTCTTGGTAAAGAAAGCATTTCCACGCCTCACTAATGCTGCACAGGGATGACACACAGGATATCCAAACCAACAAGAGGAAGTATTGCTGAAGATGGACCTACGCTCTGTCTACACAATTAAATTGTTGGTCTAAATGATACCAGAGATGAATCCTCTGGTCCTGAGCTGGTTCACAGGCTGACAGACATCCAATCTCACCCTATTTTTTTTTTCCTCTAAGCAATAACACTTTTGCAGCCTCCCAGCTATTAACTGCTTTAATCTCCATCTGCATCTTCCCTGCTGCAACTAGATTTTCCTACTGCTCATCCTCATTTAAGACTGCACCTTCACAGCACTTGTCTTATCACAGTGCTCCTTTATCTCTCAATAATGCACCTCCTGGTGCAAACACACCTTGACTATCTTTTTCTCAACAGTATGATTTTCCCAAATTTTTAATTGATTCTGTCGCTCAGAGCTCTGCAACCTGAGTCATAAACAAACTGCACAGTATAAACCAAGTTAGATTACTCCTTAGAGCTTAGCTTAAATTTCTCTGCTGTGGTTGCACCTAACACTAATGCCCTAGTATTTTTCAGTATGTCTATATAAATGTCAAAAGGACAAGACAGGAATGCAACATAGAAGACATCTGGTGGAAAGCAGGACCAGTAGCACCCAGAGAGAATGCACACATATGGTCAGGGAAAGGACTTGGCAGGACAGCAGTTTTTATGGCTATGTACAGTGCCTTGCTATGCAAAGCAGAGCAAGAACAAAGTCCAACTAGTTTTGGCTAGAGGGATGTATTTTATTGCAGCAGTTTATCCATAAGGATCTACTGATTGTTTAGCAACTTCACTGGATGGATTAAAACAACCAAAAACCCCCCAACCGACCAAAAAAACAAAGCCCACGAGAGTCACCAACATTAAAACCCCAACAAACCCAGATGTTAATTTATCCCAAAAATAGCATACAGAAAGTTTTCATTTGCTCATTATGGTTATGTCGTGGGCTTTGTTCACCTCAGCCATTTCTAACAGAAACCAGTTGGATGGGGGTGACTCAGACACCACTCAGGAGCTGGAGGAGCCAGGCTGCTGCAGAAGACAAGCAGCGGCAACACTCGCTCCGGATGTGAAGTATCTGGATCCAAACCTCTGTTCTGCCCGAGGGGCATCTGAATCCACACGATCAACACTCCTCTCTGGAAAACAGGCTCTTCCACCTCTTCTCTCCTGCCACTGCCTCGGGACAGGGATAGCATGTGGCAGTGCTTCCCTCCATGGCACGGGAGGTTCTGAGGAGCTCACCACCTCTTCTGAGCACTTGGAGAGTTGCTGGCCCACAGACCCGTGCATAGCCTGCTGAGGTTGTTCCACTACACATAACCTACCACCGAGGTCATGGCAAGACTGCAGGCAGCAAGGAGTACAACTCAAAAACACAGCGACCCCACCACAAGCAGAACAATTTGTGTTCCAAGCCATATGAACTCCTGTTGCTGATCTAATGTACAGCCCTGGTGCAGGAGATGGCAGAATCAGTAGGATGTGTTCAGAGCGATCCATCCAAAACACCCTTTGCCTAGCAAGAGACCTCAAGTCTGTCTCCCACATGGTGGGGACTGCACCTGCATCCCAAGCAAATGCTCCGATGGCTCAGCTGAAAGAGATGAAACCAAGACTACATTTGATCATCCATTTCTCCATCACCTCCAACACAGTTACTGCACAGTTGACTCAAATTTGGCAGCAACAGGTCAAAGAATATTTCAAAGAGTCTTCTTTGCTGACTCTAACGTTTTGTACCTACCTTATTGAATCTTACTTTGTCAATTTTAGTCCAACTCTCTCCAATTTGACTAAAGCAACCAGCAGCCCAAACATCATCCACTCCTCCAGTTCCACCTGCCACATCCATCCAAAATGCCTTTGCATTCTTCAAGCCCTTAGCAAAGTCAGTCAGGGACATACACACCATGTCTAGATGTGGGGCACAGGGGTATGGCTTAGTGGTGGACGGGGCAGTGTTAGGTTAATGGTTGGACTTGATGATCTTAACGGTTGTTTGCAACCCAAACCGTTCTATGATTCTCACCTACTAAACAGTGATGTAAGCAGCAAACTGAGGTTAGAAGCACAATCACAAATTACAGCCAACCCTGCTTGCTGCAAGCTGTGGGAACCCTGCTGGACTTTATAAAGCAAAGAGGTTTTCTGGTTATATTTAAAACCTAAACTAACTACTTCCTACATTGATTAATGATCTCCTTATATTTGGATCTTTATTCTAATACTCCTCTTGCTTGGGATACTAGGTCCGTAATTTGTGAAAGGATTGTTTTCAGGGAATCACCCAGAAAATTAAAGCTTAAAATCTGGTAGTGAAGACTTACAGACAGATGCTGCCAATGGCTATTATGCCAGGGCAATCACCTACCATGTCTCAGAAGAGGGCACCTGGGTAAGAATATCCATTGCTCAGCCACCACAGTACAGCCCATTAATCTTCACTGACGGTTTAAACTGATAGCCAGGATGGGGATACAAAGCAGGCTCTATGTCATACATCCTGTTCTCCTCATCAGGAAGGAGGGGTGGACAATCCCCTGCAGTAATGATGTTACAAGCCATCCCAGTACAATTCACTAGTCAAGGTCCGCTAATACCCCAGGCCAAAAAGGCTGCTCAGTCAAAAGCTGTTAATTCATTAAGTTAACTTGTAGTGCCCTAAGGAATAAAGTACCTTCAAATTAACAATAACTTTTTTTTAAAAACAACAATTATAAATGTCTTTACTTTTTAGAAGGATAATTAGCACACTCGCAAAACTTGCATTTAAAAATCTCTTACAATAAGCTTTTTTTCACCAAAAGTGGGAATAAAAGATACTTCAGGACTCAGCAAGTTTAGCTGTTATTACAGCAAGGAGAACGTTGACTCCAGGCTGCCTGTTTTATTTTATTATTTTAGATTAAAAGGTAGATAAAAAGGTTTGTTGCTTCTGTAGGAGTGAGACAGGGCTAAGTAAGTGCTGGCTGCTGACTCCTGTAAAGCACACACTGTGCAGCTTGACCAGAGAACGTCACACTGACATGAAGAACACCAGGACACCACGCAAGTCACTGCAGGAGTCTCCCTTGATCAAAGGGGTGTTTGCTTGCACAGTTTATCCCTACCTTGATGCAAGCCAGTGAAAGGGCAACATCTTGGAGCATGTCTGAGCAGCTCTTTAGTCTTGGCTCTGGTTAATGAAGGTGGAAAAGCGCGTTGCACAATCAGTGGTCCCTCCCATGCCAAGTATCTTTTTCACACACTTTTTCAGCTGGCTGTTCCTGAAGGTCTTCCAGGAAGTTCCATCAATACTCTCTATACTGGGCACATTCAGCTACAGGCAGCAAACCCTTGCCAGCTAATATAGAGACATCAGATGTTGCTATGACTTTGCAGCAGACAACAGTTTACTAAGCACAGCACAACCCACGTCCTTTTGTTCACGCCCTGGTGGCACAAACAGACATTGAGCAAGAGCAATCTGTATGTTCACAACTCCAGCCGATCAGAGGATCAGAGAAGTTTTCAAGTTGAGGGATGGTGACCTGACTCGCTCAGCTGAATCCTGCTAAACGACCCCCATAAGTCACCAGGTGCTGTAAGAGAACTGGTTAATGGTTTGGCTCCAGCAAATTGACCTGTGCTGCAGTGGGTGGGTTGTCCACTCCAGAGCTGAGGTTTGACAGGGATACCTGAACAAGCTCAAGCAAGACAGCTAATGCCCCAGAAACTGCTGGAAGTGCTCCATTAAGGTATCATCTTTAGTCTTTCCCTCAGTCAAATTTTTAGAAATTATAAAACTATTAAAGATGTATAACTGTAAAAAAAACCCACAAACATCACAACCCAACAGAAACTTAAAAGCGGGAGCACATGGGTCTACAAAAAAAAGAGAGCAGTTAGATCAAAATTAGTGCCCAAGACCCATTTGTCCCACCTCTCCCAGTCACTTTGCTTCAGCTGAGCCTTTCTAGAAGTTCTTGCATGGAGATCACAGCCAGAAAGCATCCAAAAGGAGAGCTCAAAGGAGCACCTAGAAGACAGCGAGAGGACCCTGCCACAGATGTAGCAAGAAATGTGCTGGTCAATTCAGTTGAACAGTGACAGTGGTGAGCAACACCCAGCTTCCCACCACACAACCCCAGTGATAACCCAGCACTGGGCACAACACCAAGGAGTACAACTCCATTCACGTCCACTGCTGTCAGGTTGGATTTGTCTATCGCTGGTCAAGACCTGAAGAAGGTCATGTTTAGCCATCTAACTACTACAAAAAGCAAATTAAAATCCAGTCAATACAGAGAAACTGGCGAGTCATCTAAGATCTACACTCATCTGCAAACACATCATATCCCTGTCACCCACAGCTGTAGCAGTCAATGGAGGTAAGGCCAAAAGCATCTTGACTTGGTTCTCAGCAAAGGATGGCTCCTCTTGTTATTCCTAGTATGAAATATTCCTGGAATTAATTAAGTACAAAGTTATTCAGCCTGTAACTAAGGATGAGGTTTTGGCAGATGTGGATTCCAAAGCCTTTTATTTGACATATATGTATGTATAAATATCAATTAAGCTGAGTGATAAAGGCTATACCAGTAAGCTGAGCCCCAGCAGTATTTACTTGTGAAAATACTGCTGCTACATGTTTCAAGAAGCCCAAACTTAATATTTCAGCAGCTTTCCTCCTGCTTTCTTTCTACCCAGTATTAGTTGTAGATAAGATTAATTCACTCAAGTAATGAACAAGCATGAACCCAACTGAGCCAAAGGATACCTGGTATCAGGTAGGGGAAAGGTTCTTCCCTCGTTGTATAAACCAAGCCCTGATTTCTGCCCAACTCCCATTACAGTGTAGCAAGACAACACACACAAGTCAGGATAAAGATGAGAGGACGAAAATCTTCTAGCTAAATAACAATTTCCTCTGTGCCACAGGTCCATGATGGTACTGTGGACACAAGTTCAGCAGCCTGCAACCCTTCCACCCCAAATTTCTTTTGAGCCCATGCTGTGAGGCAAGGCCAAAAAGTAATCCCTTTCAGCCTGCTGCCTCTTTGGCTACCTCACCACAGCTTATCAAATGACAGCCCCAAGCACAAAAGACTCCCCAGCCACCTAAGGAGCCAACCTCAGGAGCTGGCCCACTGCATCACATCTAGTCTCCTGGGCCACTTCTTAAGACAAATAAATGGCTGCTATTTCTTGGTGTTTTCAGATTTGCACACATGTAACCCCATGAGCAAGAGCATGGCTGTTGGAGAAGCTTCATTCACCCATGATCCCAGAGACCATGGCCTAACTGAGGATCTCTGGTGGGGGCACTCAGATTGGTGGTCATTTGTGCTGCTACAGACAACAAGTTCAATTCAGTATATTAATCCTCAAATATTTTCATGTTGCCACCACCTCACATTCTCACTTGGGCCATCATATTAGTTCTGCAGCCTTTCAGATTATAAAAAGGCAAACAAATGAAAGCCACACACAGGTATGGCTCACTTGTTAAAAACAAACATCTCAAAATCCAAAAAATCTGAATTGAGGAAAAAAAAGAAAAAAGTGTTTTCTCGTGAAAAAATGTAAAGTATTAGCACCAGAATTGAGACACTCAATAAACAAGTAATTTAGTAGACAAATTTTATTTTCTAGAGCTTAAAAACTAAGGACTCCAGACTGATAATGGCATGAGGCAAACACACAATAAAAAAAAGGTACAACCAAACACTCATGCACATTAGTTCTGGTCTTAAAAGGAGAGGTCTTGATCGAGTGAGCAAACAGTGATTCAGAATGGAAATAATGCAGCTTCTACTGACTTTCAGAGGAACACAAACAGGACTGTTGTTTATATGCCGTCAGAACATTAGAAAGACCCTGCTAACAGCTTGGTTTTATTGTTTTTTTATTTTATTTTATTAAAAGAAACAGCTTTACGTTAAGACTGACACGTGACTCAAATTAGTCAGTTGCCAAGAAAAAGGTAACTGGAGGGCAGAGCAAGAAACAACACAGCATTATCTGGAAATTCACTTATAACAATGACATTTTAAAGAAAAGGTCCAGAATACATAAGCAGATTTTGTAACATAAGGATATTTAAGTCTGAAATACGTGTTTATGTTTCTTAAATACAATACAAGTCTGATTAACTTAATTATTAGTGTTCCAGAGAAATGTCTTTTTAGTTGGAAAGCACACTTTCAAAGGTCAGATATGCAATATTCCATTCACACTCCCACATCTAAGCACAGCTCCTACTTCATGCAGTTTCCCACCTATAAGTTAACCAATGTTGCATTTGTTAACTTGTGCTATGCATGAAGTTGCATCTGAAGAAAAACCATAAGCTCCTCTGAAGACAGTGTGACCAGCCATGCTTGATCTGTGTGTTCCTACAGGATCAAAGTTTCTTCAAAGAAAGTAAGGACAACACTGTAATACTATAGTTGCTGGGAAAGCATGGAGGCAGAAGGCAAGAGAAGAAAGGACTTAATCAAGGACAAGAGATAGGTTTAGGGACAGGTGCATCAAGACCTGTAGACATCTCACCAGAGCATCACCCGTCCCTGAGGGCCACCTTGTGCGTGGTTCTCACACCCTGCCAAAACCCAGCCTCACTGAGAGCGAGATTGCTACAGCTGGCAGCCCAAACACAGTAACACCAAAGCAATTACAAACTACATGGGTCTGTGGGGAGGAATCTTAACCTGGATCTTGGCTCTTCAGGACAAACATGTACTCAGAGAAACATTCCAACTACAGTTTTGGTTATGCAATACCAAAAGCAACTCCCACTGGGATGAAGGATGCACCAGGTACACGAGATTTGCCAACAAACCTAGGAAGGTGCCTTTCCCATTTCCAGTACTGCTCACACCATCAAAACCTTCAGCCTGCCCACCCATGCTACTAAGGCAGCCAAGACTAAGCCCCTTTTTTATGAGGGGCTAGTGGCCCACCAAGAGAAGGGAAGCA
This sequence comes from Chaetura pelagica, assembly GCF_000747805.2. Lineage (NCBI taxonomy): Eukaryota > Metazoa > Chordata > Aves > Apodiformes > Apodidae > Chaetura > Chaetura pelagica. Next base: position 1,186,811 of record NW_009952704.1, read on the forward strand.
CTGGGTTAGCAAGTTCGACGGGATGACAGAGGACCCAGCACACAGGAGCAGTGGTGCTGGTGCAGAAGGACAAGCAGGCAGAAGCACACAGTTGGAAAGAAAGGGGGTAGGAAGAGGGACCATCAACAGTGGCAGCCAACTGTTGGGTCTACCAGTGGTGTTTTGTGCCACTTTACTCTTGCTAACTTTGCTTTACAGAGCATCTTCAGGGTTTGCTCAAGGCCACTGGCTGGTGAGAACTCTCCCCAGCTCCTCTAGATTTGGCTAAGAAAGCTCCAGACCACATAGATGTCTTGTTTGTAGGGAAGGTTTGTACAGTAAGGACAGACCAGACATTCTTTGCCAGACCCACCATCTTCCTTCCATTTGACCCACCACCTTCCTTCCTTCCCATCTGCTTTGGTTTTGCCACCCTCCTGACAAGAGCTACTGTAATCACACTCCAAGCAGACCTGCTTGGCTCTCTGGGGCACAACCTGCACCCACAGCCACCACACAGCCCATACCCTGTTCACTACTACTCCCAACTAAACAAACCTTGCATAAAGCAGGTATAAACTTCTGTTTTTTAAAAAATGCCAACAGAAATGCATAATTAATTTGGATGCTTTAAACACGAGAGAGGGAAAGAAGCTGGAGTAGATGATGGCAATAAGCAAAAGCCAAAGACATTGGCTCAAAAAGGGTTGTACTGTGTCTCAAAAGCAAGCCCATGAAGTTTAATGTGAGGCATCAGGAAGATTTATGAGGGGAGAAAAATTAAAGGAACAAAGGATTTTGATAACACAGTTTGACCACAGGGTGAGGAATAATGTGTAAATGTATGATTAACAGGCTGCTGCATCTCCCAGTGAAGGTCGAGACCCAAGTATGAAAAAAGATGCAACTGAGGATTTTTTTTGTTTGCTACTTTCAACAATACAAGATAATTGGGAAGTCTAACCCCTCTCCTTCTAGCACTGACCCATCTGTTTTAAAGTTTGTTTTCTTTGAAACCAACACACAATTAACCACACTGTAGGGTTCTTTCTTTTTCCTTCAGAGAGGCAAACAGCTCTCACTCCCCTGCCTCAGAGGCAACACTTCAAATGCAAATATCTTACTTAAGAACTACCCAACTTGAAACTTAAGCCTCAGCGCTGTCCTCCGCAGTCAACCTGAAGGCTGGATTTCTTATAATAACAAGGGCCACGAGTGACACCTGAGCATAACCAGCCCAAAGGCAACAGGAACGTTAAAAAGGCACCAATTCCACATCACGCTCTTTAGGTTATTCCCAGTCACTGCAAATAACTCAGCAGTTATTCTGTACAGAAGGGCTCGTCCTTCAATGGGTCTTTAGCAGGGCTAGTAACTCTAAAACTGGCAAACTTAGATTTGGGGTTTTTTCGCAACCCAGCACATCTGGAAATAGAGGAGACCCCCCCCCACGCCGCGTCTGCATTCGTAGCCAGAATTCTTCTGGGGTCAGAGACGGGGTTTCAGAAAATTCCTCACGGGGTTGCACCCAGGGGTGCCGAGAGGGGCCGCGCTCGGGGGGAGCGGGGAGGCCCCGCG
>NW_009952704.1:1189370-1224200 GCF_000747805.2 Chaetura pelagica
GTGGTTCTGCCGCTGTTACACCCGGCGCCAACGCTTCCCCCGCCCGTTCCCGGCGTTATTCCCTCTTTGCTGAGTGTCCCCCGTGCCACCGATGCCACGGGAAGCGCGCGGTGCCTGCCAGAGCATCCCCGGAGAGATGCCCCGTCTCATCCAGCGGTGCTCGCAGAGGTGGTGAGGAGACCTCAGCACGGCCTTTCAGTACTTAAAGGGTACTTAAAGTACTCCTCAGACGGGGACAGACCTTTTAGCAGGGTCTGTTGCAACGGGGCAGGGGTAATGGTTTTAAACTAAGAGAGGGTACATTCAGACTAGAGATAAGGCAGGAATGTTTTACAGTGGAGATGGTGAAACACTGGAACGGGTTGCCCAGAGAGGTGGTCGATGCCCCGTCCCTGGAAATGCTCAGCGTCAGGTTGGACAGGCAGCCTGACCTAGTTGAAGATGTCCCTGCTCACTGCAGGGGGGTTGGACTAGACGACCTTTACAGGTCCAACCCAAACCGTTTGATGATTCATGATTCCATGATTCCATGATTCCATTATTCTATGTCTGGAAGTGCCACATTTCACACGGGAGTAGGTTTGTCCCAGTGAGCAGCAGTTTGTATCCTGCTTGTTCAGTGCTTGGGGAACTTGCAGTGAAAAACTGAGCAGAAACCACTGTGACGTAGCCAGGAATAGATGTTTGCCCAGTGAGTAAATACCTTACTAACATCAGACAACTCATCTTCCAGTAATTCCATGCTATTGCTTTGGAGCATTTGTTTCCTTGACAATAATATATCATTGCAAAAAAACCCCAGTACATTCATACTAGCCCACAACACTACAGAAGCAGGGACAGGGATATTGATGTTCAAAGAAGGAAAAAAAAAGTCAAAATTATGTCAGAAGTTTAAGACCTTTCAGAGATTCAAGACCAAGCTTTAGAGAAGACTGAAGGAAGACCCTTTGCCCTTGCTGATTTTAGCTGCCGACAAGGATACTCAGCTCTCTGGGAGGATCTTTACACTTCCTTTTATAAATAAGTCTGTTGTTCAGTGGTCTTCTGCACAATCTGGCTTGTTACTGATCCTAATGAAAAGTATGCAAGCCAAAGAAAATGTGTCTGGGGAAAAAATAATAATAATAAAAAAAAAAAATTAAAATTAGTCTTTAGAAATGGACACTTTTTACAAGAAATTAACTAACTGGTTATATGACTGCAGGGAAATGAATGAATAGGAGCTTTACAGGTGTATGGGGAGGAACAGTATTAGTTCTTAGGGGCTCAAATCAGTTCTGATGCTGCTTCATCAATATAAGGAAGTAAGGAAGGACTAGGGTTCTTATTTTTCCCTGCTGGAAGGCTTTTGGCCATCTCACAGGTTTTAATTCATGTTAGTTGTGTCTTATCACATTTTACATCTTCATAAAGTTCAGTACTTTCCCACTGAAGGTAATTCTTAATTCAGCTTTGTATTATCTTACAGTTCCTTTTTTCTTTTTTCCGGAGCAAAACATGGAAAAAATGTGCTAGGCTTCCTAAAACAGATGTGGGTTTATGTTCATTATAGTTCTTAACACTTTCATTGGTAATTCTAATGTAGGTGCACAGAACCAGAGATCACCCATGGTCTGCCTGCTCTTACGTTCTCCTCAGTCACCCCTCTAGTCACCAGCATTTCCAAACCAGCATGTCAGCATCTAATTCCCTTTGTAAGCTCTTCAACATTAGCCAGACTAATACCACTGCTGTGAGACAGTAAGTTCAGTTCCCTCTGATTTGGAGATGATGGACCGAGGGACGGGCAGTCCTTATGACTTCCCCAGTGTGACAGGAGAGTGAGTGCTTCTCAGCAGGGCTGAGGAGGTTGTAGTGATGGAGTGGCTGGTTATGAGAGTCACTTCCTAGTGAATTTGGAAACTTAGTGTTGCATAAACAGCATAGATAGCTGGATTAAGATGTTTAAAATATTTGGCGTGGGAAAGCACACAGAAATGACCACTTCAGATAAAAAGCCACTGACTGTCTGTACACATAACTCCACAGGAAAAAGCCCACCAACACAGGGTGGTGGCATTTTCCATTCCACAACCAATACACTTCCTTACAGCGGCAGCAATCCTGGTTGCTCTAGTATCAGCTATAGTGAAGGAGTCAACCTCCATCAACACCTTTTTTCTACAAGTGCCACCGAGCTATAGCAGAGTTCTGGGGGGTTAGCAGGGTTAAAGAGCTGTTCCACATGTCTACCCCAAAGCACCCTGACCCTCAGAGTGCAGTGCAAAGGGAAGTGCACCACTCTCTGTGATGGTGCTCCAGCATCCAGAAGGTAAGAAAGCATGCTGTGGAGGTGAATGCTGTTACATATGTGCCCTGCTAAAACCAGCCAAAAAAAAAGAAAGAGTGAGGACCTGAGGTAAAGCAAGTCTAGTGGCAAGAGATGATACACTAAGTATAAAAGTGTTTGCTATTCATTTAATTGCTTCAACTTTGGTTTTAAAATGAAGAAAGAAGGAGAATAGGAGGAAGAGTAAGAAACCCTCCTCCCTTCACACATCTTTCTGCCAAAATTTCCCTTGAAATTGCTATTGACTTTCACTTCAGTGTAAAAGGTGATTACTCTTGTGATACTGTCAGTTTGTCCATGTGTCTATTTTGCCTGATGCAGCTGATGAGGAAATCACTACAGTCTTCTTTATTGAAGACTAAGAACTCTTGTCCCATCTTAATTTTTTATTTTTCTTTTTTCCTGCTCAAGACATTTCTAGTTTTCCTTTCTTTTTGCTTATATGATTCTGATTTGGTCCTAATGTGGGAGCCATGAAGGCTGGCAGAAGCCTGTAGCGGAGAAGAGGATGAGTTAAAAGGAGCAGAACATGGGACTGTCGGTGTCTGCACACACGCACCAGATAGGGGTGAGTGCAGCTCCTCTTTTTCAACCCTAGCAAATTCCAGGCCTTTGGGGTTTTTTTGTTGGTTTTTTTTGTTTGTTTGCACTGTCTGAAATTTTACTGAAATGTACTGACTATGACTGTCTGAGCAAATTAATATTAATGAAAAACCAAAGAACTTTCTATGTTCCTTGTCTCTGTTCAAGAGAACCGGAGTCACTGTTACCTCTCCTTCAATCCTAGCAGGAATATCCAGCTATACTAATACAGCACATCCATCATGGTACATGGAATACAACACCTCTCTGCTTTTTGTCCAGCTGCCTGGAGAAGGAGTTGGATGATCATGACTATCTCAACAAACATGTAGAGATGGGATTTTTACTGCCTGCCAGGTGTACAGCCCCACATGGTCTTCTGTGTATTTGTGAAAATGAGAGCCATTTCCAATGAGCCCGTTTCCATTCCTTTGATAACTTCTGAAAAGAACTCTTCTACAAAAGCATTTCTTCTACTGAAGTAATTCCACAGAGTAAGTCTGCCCCAGCACCCCTGACCAGGTCTGGTGAGTCACTTCTCAGGGGGAGCAGGTGACTCAGGGGAAGCAAGGGAAAGGAGTGAAGATAAATGGCAAGATGCATAAAAGTCAGGGCCCATCTGATAAATCTACGTGTGTACTTAGACAATTTTGTAATCAGAGTGATCCATGTCTTACTGACTCTGGCCCTAATCCACTCAACCCTCTGGACACAGGATTAAGTCCTTCTCTGCAGGATAGAATAGAATTTCCCACAATGAAATATAATTATTTGCATGTACTTAAATTCCATTGCTTTCAAGTTAGGCACTTGCTTAAGGCTGTTCTGGAAATAAAGTTGAAGTTTTTCATGTTCTATAGCTGTGAAACACCTGCTTGTTCTATTTGGGAGTTACTCTGTTACAGTGTTTAATAAGGATACTTATGATGCTGAATAAGAAATATATCTCTGCATATCATATTATTTTGATATCTATTTTCCTCCATTATAAAAGATGGAGGAAAGAATTAGTCCCAGCTATAATAAAGATCCATGAAATATTTTGGAGTCAACAAATCAGTCTTCCATAGACTGAAATCACGCAGCATCTAATTTTGGTCAAAAGCTTAATTATTTCCAAGTTATTCATGGTGGTTAGATGAATTGTGGGAAGCACAGGGACTGCTTACAGCACTTGAATACAGATTCTGATTAGGTTTTGAATATGAGTGAGTTTCAGCAATGCTTGAATGCTGGGCTTTAAGCCAAGGCTTGTTACCTGTAAATACACCCACAAAGCACCCTAGTAGCTGAAAGAACATTTTCTCTCACCAGAACATTTAAAATTCTCCTGTTAATATCTCTCATTCTTCTTGGCAGGTACGTTGCACAGTGAGCAGAGCAACATTTGTTACAGCTTGTTCAACAATTTTTATGCTGCAAAAGAAAAAGCCCTCAGGCTGACTGGAGTTACCCCTCAGTAGTAAGCATGGGGCTTTTTGGTGTGATTGTTCTGTCATCATAACAGTGAGGCAATTCTGAATTGTACCCTGGTTTTTAGAGACATTGGAAGTGATACGTGCAAGATCTTATCCCATGATCTCCTGTCCTTTGCCTGAGACTCCACCAGCAGAGCTGGATGGAGCAGCAGAGTGGAGAGGGGATGTGAAAAGCTGCACCCTGAGCAAAGGAGGAGGTGGCTCACAAACTTCACGGTAACTGGCCAAACTGCTCAGCCAAATAAGGGTTACTTATTCATGTAAAGAAGATGAGTGCAATTTATCCCTGAGCCTGTTTTGGTAAACAGAGAGCCTGCAATTTTCCTGTGACACTGGGTGTGAAGGATGTGATGCTGTTACAGTAACATGGGAGAGAAATTGCTGCCCCCAGTATTTTTCATTTATCTTTGGTTTAAAGTTATTGTTTTCCTCTTTCTCATACTTTAAAAGGAGATCACCCAGGAAAAGAAACAGAAGTGAGACTTCAACGAGGCTGCCTGCCCTCCCTTCTGCTTTGAGCTATGCAAAACACAGAGCATGGAAACACACCAGCAAGCCAGGGTGGTTATCTGGCTGGTTTGCATCCATCTGCTCCCAAATGCTGGTCAGGGGTGGTTCAGCATATTTTTGCATCTGTTGCCTTTCCACAGGAGACTTTGTGGCCTGACAGGAGTAAGCTGCTTGCGTAGGAAAGGAGTGCTCATCATATATCACACAGACAGGCAGAGGAGACAGCAGAGAGAGTCTCAAGGCTCGAGCATTTCTGAGCTTCTGGGAAGGAACCCAATTTTTTGTCATGGAGAAGTCATATTCCATCATCTTTATCTGTCTCTCAGTGAAATCATAACAAACCAGCTTAACAGCAGGAACATTCCTTGATGCTTAAGGACTGGTTATGTATTGCATGCTATATGTATCTGTTTGTCAGTTTATACAGATATCTCTGGTACAGATGCTCAAGCTCTGATAACAAAAGATATAAATAGTTATCTGTGGTAAACAACTTGTAGAATAGGATGTCACTACAAAATACCACATATGCCTGCATGTCACATAAAGGACTCCATGGGGAGACCAGAACTTCCCCATGGCTCCCACGCTGACACGTAATGGGTCCTTTTTATATGGGAGCTATTGGTGATGTGCCTGCACTATTCTGGTAGAAACAGTACATTTGGAAAAACACTGAGATTTTCTCCCTGGGTTACACACGTGGGCTAACATTTCTATGTCTTCATAAAGGTCTACGGCTTCGTTTGGAGAGAGAAGCAGCTGCCAGCTACATAATGCTCTGCCTTTAAACAGGTTGTGTTACTGTGTACTGAAATGATTCAATTCACACAGACACTGATTGTGCCTGGCACTGACAGGCTTTCCTTCACAGATTTATAAAGCTCCCAAGCAGGGGGGTTGCATTCCAGGATTTGTTGTTGTCACTCATACTCAGTCCAATTCTGGAAAAATATTTGCCAGCTCAGGTGGACAAGGAAAAAAAAAAAAGAATAACTAGGTCAGTGATGAAAGGCAATTGTGAACTTCAATGAGATTTTTTAGTGGTTTTCTAGATGCAATTGCAGCAGGATGTCCAGGAAAATGAAGCTAAAGTTCTTTTTCTGCATGTAAAACTGCTGAGACTTTCCTGGAAAAGTTTAATGAGGAAGAAGTGAGCATATGTTAAAGCTATTTTAAATGACACAGAACGTATCGAAAAAAATGAGATTCTGCCCAACAGGATAATGTGGAGAAGTTTATTTGTTTTAACTGAAGAGTTTGTGGTTAGAACCAGTTGTCATCAAAGCCTGGAGAAGCTGGACCTGATGCTCTGATGATGTTGCATTTACACTTTGAATGTTCAAGCAGCTCTCGATGCTGCTGTAATGATTTCTGCAGGCTACAGGGTGATAAGCTAAGCAGCTGTCAGCTAGATTTGAATTCAGCTTTCCAGGAATCTGTGGAGTGTAGGTCCTGCATCCTAACTCAGGTTTGTAGGAACAAAGTGTGATATTAAAAAGCCTGCTTGGGTGTGGGAGCAGAGCAACCAGCCCTCCCCCTTGGCAGAAATGAGACATCTGCCCATCATTTCCCACCCACCCTCACTGTGCACCTCAGTAGCCCTGCTTTGCCAAGCTCCCCAGCAGGATCAGTTAACTGGGTGAAGAACCTACTGGGCTGTACTGAGTTTTGTGTCACCCTCTTCAGGTCCTGCTGGTTGAGAGCTGTGTTGTGTCATACAGATGAAGTTTTAGCCTTTCTGTGCCTCAGTTGTCCAATGCTTAACAAGGAGAAACAGCAGCACTTTTGTCATCAGTGCCAGAAAGCTTAAATGCATTCAGAAGTGGGGGTGCTGGGGGTGTTCTCTGATGCTGTGGTGATGGAGATTCTGTAGGTGTGAGAAATCTTAATTTCAGTTGAAGTTATAGACTGCAGCAGGTCTCTTGTGTTCAAAAGCAGCTGGAGTAAAGGCTTCTTTGCCCTCTGGGGAGAGGAGTTTGGTTTCGGAAGTGCTTTCATGTCCACAGATCATCTGCTGTACTTCTGCCACAGAGACAATACATGTACAAATCCCCAGGCTTGCACATTAAAGACCAAAACTCAGGTGAAAGGCACAGTAGTGGTAATTACTAGAAAATCATCGTTTCTAAGAAGATAATTGCCACACGTTGCCTGTGGTAATTGTACAAATACCGTGGGATCTGCAAATCAGAATGCATTTACCTGGCACAGATGCTGGCTTTTCCAAGAGCAAATGTTTCCAGTAAAAGAGAACTTACCTCCTAGGATTTTAAAGCTGGACTTCAGAAAACATCTGCTTTGTACTACAAAGGCTTATCCAATCCCTAGGAGAAACACAGCCCAGGTGAAAAATGGCTTTACAAATACCCAGTTTATTGGATGGTGATGGCAGGCAATGTAAGATCTTTCTATTTGAAAAGGCTCCACATCTTTTTCTTTCCTGATCACTGCTTGTGCATTCCAGCTCAGCAGAGGGCACCGAGCCCTCTCAAATGAGCCCTTACAGACTCAGGCTGCTACCTTCCTCCTGACAAAGCTGTACGTAAAACGGGAGGGAGAACCTATTCTCTAGGACACTGCATCTGATTTGATTTTTAAAATCAGATGGCTCATTTAGCAAACATTAATTCACATCCTCCATCTCAGAGAAATACTTTGACATAAGTAGCTGCAGGATGCCTCCATTTAATTCGGTAATGGGATATAGTGTTGTTAGCCCTTGATGTGTGCTTTGAATTACATCATTTTCCTTGCTTGAATTCATCTGACTTTTCCTTTATGCCGTCGAATATTCCCACTGTTCTGCACAGGTGGAGTCAGCCTAATGCAAATGTCATGACTGCTGAGAGATCATGCACAAACCTATCCCCTGCTGGAACCCCCAGCCCTCTGTCAGCAAGAGGGTAGGGGCAGATCATGGCACGATATTTATACCTACCTCCTGCTGAGTTGCTTAAACTCTCTTTAACTTCAACACATTTGATTCTGCAACACGTGCAAAATGGGGGTTTTGGCCAATGTCCTGTGGAGGTGTTGCATCCTTGAGTCCCCAGAGAGAATAATGGGGCTCAGGAGAGGCCTTTGGTGTGGGGTTGTGGGGACAAACAAGGAGGTGAGACACCTCTGCTGTTCCCTCCTTCCTGGCAGAATGCAGCATTTGTTAGAAAGAAAGGGGAAAAATAATAATAATAATAAAAAATTCCCTGGGTTTAGAGCTGGGATGCAAACTTAGCTAAAATTCCTAGTGAGTGTTCCTAAAGCACAGCCATTTGGGAGCATTTGGTACACAGGTGCTAATTGCCTCCTAAAATATTTTTTAATATCTTTGTGCTGTCAGGTGGCTTTTCTTTCCCGAGATCCACGAGATGTTGCAGCTTACAGCATCCTTTTGTGTCAGTGGCACTGCCTGATTACGCAGTGATTCCTTAGACAATGTCCCTGGGAAACAGGTGAGGCCAGCAGGTTTCCTGGAGGGGAAGAGAGACTGTCGGGGTGATTCAGGCTGATTGCTCTGCCAACTGCCACATTCACGGTGTGGAGGCTGTTGATTTCAGCAGAAGGACAACTTACATGAAGTGATGGCTTGTTCATTTTGGAGGGAGACTATCCTAAATGGAAAGCCAGTTTCCCATTTCTCATTAGACAACAGTTGCGAGTAGAAAAAGACATTAGTGCCCAACAGTTCAGTGGGACATATGTTCCTTTGCAGAAGTGAAAAGTCTTGTACAGGTAGTATAAATGAATGCATGTTTCTTGTACAGAAGAATAGTGTTTCTTTAACAAAACTCCCTGCTGAATATCTGAAGATATAACTGTGCAGCAAAGAAATCATCATCATCATCCAAGAAAACAGCTCTGCACCACAGGAGGCACCCATAATACCATATGTGGTATTTAATGGGCCATTATAGATTGGAAATGGTACCTCTGGTTAAGACTGTCTGATGCTTCTCTCTCTAAAATTGTATTTTATTGTTTGTAACCTTATCATACTCTTTGTGCTGGAATTTTTCATGCCAACTACCTACTTCAACCTGAATTCTGTAACTACATTCTAGCCAAATTGATCTAACTGATTCAATAAACTCATCGTTTTATTACCTCTAAAAAAACATCGTGAGCTCACCCACCCCCTGAAGCTCTGCTGTTTACCTGCTTTAGAGCAAGAACAAGAAATAGTGTGAGGTCAGTGTGTCTGCCTAAGGTTTTCCAAGATTTCCAGCAGTCTGAAAGCTCCTTGGCTTCTGTTGCTGATGCCACATAGCGAAATTAATGTCCTTACTGGTTTTGCTGTGGATAGCAGAAGTCCATTAGAAGGCTGCCAGTTACTTGGTACAACTGCTTTGTGTTCCCAGGAGAGTGACTGCACAGAGCCCAGGAACTCACATGTTCCATGGCTCTTTGGTTGTGGGCAGGCTGATGCAGCTCCTTCAAATCACTGCCTTGTCCTCAGCAGCAGGACATCAAGCCTGAGGATCTAGTTTCACAGTTGGCTCACTAATCCAACTGAAAATTGACCCTTCAAAAACAGAAGAAATAAACCAGTTTCCAGGTGCACCAGCTTGTTGAGCCAACAAACTTATGGCAACACGCTCTAAAGGTGACCTGAGAAGAGGAACAAGGGAAGGGATGGGGCAGCGCTGTCATAAGTCAAGGTAAGATGTTTCTGACAGTCTCTCGGGCTAAAGAAGCCAAACAAACACTTCTGACAAAAGTTTGCCTTACCTGAAAATTTCATCCAGCCAGATCTCAAAGCAAATGCCAGAGAAAGTCCCTGCAGGAGACCTGCAGTTCTGTCTTGCCTGACAATGAAGGCAAGTAGCTTTGCCCATCCCTGTGGGGAGAAAATAGGAGAATGATCTTCTGGCATTTGCAAGAACACCATCCCTGCTGCCCTCTGCCCTCAACACCTGCTCCAGGAATGAGGTCTTAGAGTCTTGGGCACCACTGCTGCATACTGGCAGCTACCAAAAGCAGCAGGTTACACCCTGAGAAGTAGAAGAATATTAATTTATTTATTTCTGCATCCTCTTGAATCCTCAAAGCACACAGACATTCTACTGGCACATTGCTGAGGATCAAAACAGCTCCCCAGGCTGCTGCAAGTTTCATTTGCAGCCACACACACACACCTTCTGTAGAGAGTATATTTGCCATTTATCATCTAACCTTTCCATGGATCAAAGCTTGCTTTTTTTTGTGTAATTCTTCTTCCAACCAATACTTTAATCAGTCAAGTTTTCAAAAAACTTATCTGCTAGGAAGACTCAGTAGTGCTGTGTAGAAGGGTAGAAAGAAAATCAGAAGAAGAAAAAAGCAGGGAGCAACAAAATCTCCCGAAAGCACTTAAAAATGCTCACAAACTTTGCAGTTCATTCTGCAGTTTTGTTTACTTTGCCATTGTAAGGAGAATAACCACAATCTGTTTGTCATGGTTCCTTCCTCCCTGAGACAGAATATTATCAATGCTTACTGCAGCCAGACAAATAATGAAAAATTAATAATTTATACAATTAATGCAGTCCTTTTTTTCCCATTCATATAATAACTGCCAAAGGATCACAAACTTCTTCTGAATTTATTCCTTAGTTAAGTTTATTTGATACATCTTAATGATCCTACTGCTCCGTAGATTGAATGTTAATTTTAAATAATTATTCACATTTGTTAATATGCACATTGTTTCCTAGTGGCTGGTCAAATACATCCAATGATATAATTTTAATTCCCTGGCTGAATAAATCTGCAGTCACTTCCAGTACAAACGCTCATAAACATGAATGAAATGCTCGTTTTTTTGAACAGTCAAGAATAAAAACTTTGAAAAGTCTCTTCCAAGTTTATTTGAACTTGGAAACTGTGACTTCCCCGTATCTGCAAGCAGATGAATACAAAAAGCATGACAGCACATCTAGAGTGAATGTATTTAAAATTTAAATGGATATTGGCTTGTGGATTGTTTATTTGAACATCTCTTCCCAGTTCTTCAAGTGCAGCTGATGTGTCGAGGTGTCTGCATCGGATTGCTATATAAAAGAAATTACTCCCTCCAAATTCTAGCATCTTCCTTTCTCTAACGCATTCCCAGCAGATAAACAACATACTTTTGTGCTGCTGATAGGCATTTAAGAGCTTCTTTAGCCAGTCCACAGCAGTAATGAGAAATAAAAATTACTTTCCTTGTACAGTGTGGCCAGACCACAACGACCTGCTTTAATGCGAGTTTTTCTTTTGACTTCAGGCAGATTGATCTACTCCTGGCTCCTTTTAGCAGATGGTTACTTTGCTCTTACTTTGCAGCTTTTCTTTAGCAGCAGCGTGCAGTCTTTATCAGAGGGAGAAGGGTACCCACCTTCCCAAGGTCTCTGCTGTCTTCAAGAGACAGTAGCTCTTCAGTGTTGTATCAGTCCTCAATAAAATTCCTTCTCATTGTGGCACAAAGTTCCTGGGCATGTCCTATCAGCAGCAGTTCCTCAGAACCTAAGGGTTAGGGTTTCCTAAAAGCTGAAGCATAATTACTGCCATTAACTCTTGTTTTTTGTGAGAACTTCCAGTGTGATTTTGAATCAGTTAGATGCTTGATGTTACTAAAAAAAAAATAAAATAGCCCAAATGTAATATAATCATAGTATCACCCCAAAACTATACGATCAAAAACTATTTTGGTGTGAAATCTACAGGTATGGCAGATAGGGAAAGCCCTCCCTCCACATCCCAAAAAAACCTTTACCTGAGGAGCTTCTCCTCAAAATCATGCTCAGAGCAGCAACATGCATTGCCCTGTTGTGACTGGCTGATGTGGTGGGAGGCTTTGCTGCTCTGAAAGAGCTAGGGTAGCTACAAAATCGTTCTACTTTCATTGATTTACAGGTTCAGGCTTGGGGACAGCTTACCAGCACGGTACCTCCTGCTGTACTGCTCCTCTGCTAGAACCTGTTCCAGCTGTCCTCAAGCCTATACTACCCATGGCAACACACAAACCAGGGCCAAAATAATTGCCCTTCACATGGTTAGTGCAATCTACTGCCAAAACTACCAGCTGAGTGGCTGGCCAGCGCTTTGTGTTTGAGCCAGGATTTTAAGCAAGGGCCACGGGGTGCTGAGCTGTAGCCCTGACTTCAGTTTCTCCATCCCCACCAGGGCAGAGCTCTCTCCTGGCTTCCTCCCTGTCTTTCATTCCCTGCAGATCTTTGCTTTGCCACAGATATTACTCACCTGCCCAGCCTTTGTTTTCCCTTTTCCTAACACACTTAAATACCTGTTAGATAAAGCATTTCCTCTCTGATTCCACCTCCTCTAACTATTACTCACTACATGCTGCCTTTCCAATGTAACTAAGGTGCCTCCTGGGATTAATCATGGGAAAAAAGTAGGACAGCCTTGCAAGCCTCTTCATCATCTCCTTTGCAAGTCTGACTGTCCTGCTGTTAGTTTTTCCAGTTTTTTGCATTTTGGCTCATTATTGGTTTTACATTTGTTGTTGTGAGTGCCAAAGCTCTATCAAGAAAGGCTTAATGCTTGTTTAAGTAGATAAACTCAAGGAGATTTCTGTGATAGTATTCAGGTATTTCTTCTTTTAATGGTCCACTTGGCAGCCGAGAGAGACTAGGAGTGACCTCAGTGGTAATCCAGGGAAGATGAGCCCAAGGCAGAGTCTCTAGACTGCTAGGGTCTTTATTTATTTTTCTGGAGAGGGTGCTTGTGCTGAAGGAACAATTCCAGGGTTAGCAGATCTCTGGATAATAATCCTGATGGAAGCTTTTAGCAGAAGAGATTTCCCATTATGGCAACGCACCTATCCCACCGTTACCATCGTTCCGGTGCTTTCCGATACTCACTGCTCAGATTGCTTTGACAAACAAGGCATTTGCTCATGTTGATTGTAAAGTGAGAAGGAAGCTCACGCCCTAATCCAATTTAAAATATAGCCAGGAGGTGGATGTTGACTACAGTGTGGTTATAGACACCGTCACATCAGTGTAAGCCCAGATGCAGGGTTGGAGAACAGGCGCTGTGCTGGGGGAAAGGAGCAGTACCTGCTCTCAGTACCCTTGGGAGTCCTGGGGCTATTGATTTTCCTTATCCTCCCTTCCTTACCCGTTAGAAATGTGCTCCTCAGTGTGTTCAATGTTTATTTCAACCACCTAAAGGTGGGAAGGGAAAAATAAATTTGGGTTAAAATGTGAGCACAAAGCAGGTGCCACAGTGTGTGAGAAAAGGGCGTGACTTGACCAGCTAGTCTTGCTGTAAAAAGCTGAGTGAAATGAAGGGTGGAAGAAAAGGAAAGCAGGAGCAGTAGAAGAGAAATAGGGAATTGAGGGGGAAGGGGAAGAAAGGAGACAAACAACACACAATGAAAGGCATTACTGAGGAGCAGCAGGAACATTAATGTGAAGTGATAAACCTAACCCCCCCCAGAGAACCTGGATTTATGTTCACAGATCAAGGCTGTTGGATATAAACTGGCTCTACTCTTTGTTAGGTTACTTTTGTTAAGACGGAAAAGCAGGGAGTCTCAGGTCATTTCAGGTCTCACAGTTTCCACATCAAAAAGCCACCAACACCAGCAGCCTTTTTGTTACCAGTGCAGGCAGAGAAGAGCAAAGAGCTTTTCTCTTCCTACAGGCTCTTGCCTGGCTCTCATCCCTGTGGTGCCAGAGCAATAATCCCATCTGGCAGATGAGGAGCAGAAACAAAGCAATGCCCAAATTCAGGCAGGAAGCCTGTGTGGGAACTGAATCCCCCAGCCCAAGTCCAGTCTTCCTCTCAGCCATCCCTTCTTGGTGAGGTATACATGAAGTACAGGCTCTGTGCCTTCTCCTGAAGAAAACAGGGCTGGTCTTTTTCATGGAGCAGCAAGGCACCGGGAAAAGACTGTTTGCTGCCTTTCTAATGGAGTTACACTTGGTGGGGGGGTAAATGCTTTTGGGTGGCTGGATTACTGCAAACAGTATGCATTTCAGATTAAGGGAACTGCCTTTGTTTTCCTTAAGAAATAGGTTTTTAAAACAGTGTAGATAAGATCCCACGAGACCTACTGGCTTGACTGCAGGCCAGGTACAACTCTCAGCTGGTGTAGATGGAGAGTGACCCAAGTGCTGTCCATAATGTCCCTGCAAACTCCCTCTCAGGCAGCAGAGATCAAAAGTCTGCTCCTCTGTTTTTGCCTCAAATTAAATTAAAGAGGAACATGCTTCAAAATAATATGTAGTTCCCCTTGAAACCTCATGGTCAGCTACTCCAGATTTGAGCTAGACATTCTGAAAAAACATGTTTTTGTAAGAGGCTTAAACTAACCATCCTGCTGCTAAGACCTGGACGTGCAGCTGTGTTGGGTAGCCAGAGAAATACAAGGGCTCAGGATTTTTTAAACAGCCACCCTGGTCTAAGGTTGTATTAGGGGAGCCAGCCAGCACTGATAGCTCACTTAGGGGCTGCTCAGAAGCCACAATAGCATTCTCTGGTTTCTAAATCTCAGCAGTTATTAAAGTTTCTCTACCTGGCATTTGTTGCTAGGCAAGAGGCAGCCTGGAAATGCTCCATCACTGAGGTCAATTAAATGCTATCCTCAAGCAAGCTGCTTTGAACTGAAGCCTGTGTGAAAACAAAGACACAAGATCCTTGTTCTCTTCATTAAAGAATGATTTGAGATGTTGACAGAGATGAGCCTAAGTCACAGCTTTTAATTTCCTTAAAATAGAAAGATGGTCAGGACAGTAATTTTTAGGACTCAGCAAGGACACTGAATTTTTAAAAAGAAATGCATCCAACATAATGTATATAATTTTAAATGGCAACAGAGAAAGGTCTACTTACCCGCTCCAGCTTTGCATGACTTTTTCATCTGAAATGAGTGTCAGTGTTGAATGACACTGTAGTTCATGCCCAGGTACATGGTAGGGTCCCTAGTTGTACCAAAGTGACGAGGCACATTTCTGTTTGGATTGGAGATTTACTGCAAGAAGAGGAATATGGGAGGGTTGCTAAGGTTTGAAAGAGACTGAAGCAGAGAAAGCAAAAATAGGAAAGAAAAGATCATGGGTGTGCTTAAAGGGAAGGATGTTTTCTCACTGATCATACATGTGCCAAGAAGGCTGAATTAATTTTAAAAGGTCATTGGAAACAAGTTACATGGAAAACGTTGTGTTAATTGAAACAAAAGTTTTGTACATATTGTTTTATCCTGGTTTTCTATCAGCTCAGCTAATCAGCCTCTGGGCAAGCAGTGTTGCAGCCTGTGAAGGAGCCTAATTCAAAGCCAGGACACCCTGGATCTCTGCTGCATGCAGCTCCACACAGCTCTGTCAGGCAGACACTGCCTTGGACTGCTCCAAAGAGTGTCACACATGGGAGAACCAGGGCCTGGGGTAATATCCAGGGCTCAGCTAAAAAAAGCTGGATGTGGAATTGTGGTTGAGGTTTCCCTCACTTCGAAGCTCCTGGATTTCCTTTCAGCCCAGCAGGTAGATTTTATTTTTTAAAATTAACACATAATGTTGAATTATTCTTTTATATTTTTTTTCTTTTTTTTTCTTTTTTTTTAATATAAATTTAAGTTCCAGAATGATAATGATTTTCATGCCTCATTCAATGCTACTAGGTGCCTAAACTAATTTTTTAGGAAAATAGTATTTTTGTCAGTGAGAGACATCTTACAAGCCCTTATGCTTAGTTAAGTTTCATGTTGAATTTATTGAATATTTCAGGCAGAAATGAGTATTTAGAAAATGTCAGATTATATGACTTGAAGGTTTTGGTGTTTTATTCTGCTGTAGCATTGTAAAGCTAAAGAAAGTAAAGGAAAACACTTGGTGCTGTCAGTTCCTTCACTAGATTGAGCAGTGGTCTGGGTAAATCCATATCTTACTGCTCAGTGAACTAGAAACTGGAACCCACCTACCCTACACCCACTGAGCTGGTCACCATCAGGATATGGAGTTGGTGGCTCACTGTACTTACAAGTATTTGAGTGTGTTTTTAAAGAAACAAGTATTTGAGGGTATTTTTTGGAGCTACAGCAGTGACCTCAGAGATGAGGAAGTCCAACTTTGCCCTCCCATATCAAGGGTGCATTCCCCAAATGCTGGGCTTCTGTGGGAAAGGGTAAGATATGTTATGACCACACCAGTCTTCAGTGTCCAGAATAAAAAGTGTGATCCTGTGCCTGGCTATAAACAATTTTGGAAATGTTTTAAAGACATGGGCATGTCACCTTCCTCTTGCTCCCTCCCAGCTGTGTCCAATCTCCTCCTGCTCAGGCTGCAGCAGAAGCTGCCAAAGGCCTCTGTGAAATGCTCTATAAATTATAACATTTAACATGAAACACAGTTGCACAGCTGCTTCTTTTGGTGTGAAAAAGAATGTTTAATTTTGGGTCAGTCCAAAATGGATGTTTCTGTATTGTATTATAATCCTATAGTAATACAGTGCATTATTGATTGCCCTCTCAAACAGCTTTTCATCAGGAAAAAATGAAATCCTTTTCCTTCCTTTGATTTCTGTGCAGGCATCCTGCTGACAGGAGTGGCAATTTGCTGTTTGTCATAGGATGGTAGCATCTTGACTATATAACTCAGCTGGTGAACCATTTGTCTTTTGAAATCTATTTTCTACACCCTCTGGATACAGTTGACACTCCAACCTAACACTGTAGAGTAACAAGGGCTGCCTGCAGTCATATCTGCATTTCCCTGAATGCAAAATATTTTGATCTGCTGGTTTGGTTCTGACCCAAAAAAAGCCCAGACATTTATTCCCCAGTCCTCCTCTGTCTCTGAAGGACCTTTCCCATCTTGCTGTGGCTGTGCTATGCAGTGGAAAAGGCAGTAATTAAATCTCTGAGCCAGGTCCAGTGCCTGGAAAACCCAAGCAGCATGGCCACAGGGTACTTCTTACTGCCTTCCGCTCCCAGGAGTAGTTTCCAAAGGACTTTCCCCAGTGCTGCAGAAGTCCCTACAGGTGACATGACATAGGAGAGCTTCAGGCTGCTGGAAAAGCCTTACCTAGAACCAGAGTCATTTTAGAGCCAGAGTCAAGACATGGCTTGCCCCAATTTCTGGGGCTGCAATCCTGCCCTAGCAGGAGAAAAGACAAACATTGCCCATGAGAGGAGACTGCAGTACATAAAAAACTTGTGGGTAGAAAATAAATGTTAACTATGTAAGCTAAAAAATAATAACCCCGTGCACAGAGAAAATCACAGGCAACTGCTGATTTTCCTGCTTCTTTTTACTGCTAAAGCTTCCCATAAGAAGAGCTAAGCTACTCAGGTATGTCAAGATTTGTCAGGGTTTTCATCTTTTCTGTTGTGCCAGAGGGGCCAGTGGCAAAGGAACCTGAGAGTGGTTTTATCCAGCTGAAACATGAAGTGTAACAATAGTGTTCTGGCAAGGATGCTAAATGGGGGAGTCAAGTCAACACAGCACGCAATTTCTCACTCAGCTTCCTCATACTTTCCTTTTTCCCTCTCTGGAGAAGGTACTTAACTGCAGTCATCTTTAGTGCCCTTATTTTTGTGTTAGAGACAGAAATATCTGTGCCATGTTTCCATGCCTACTCATATTTACAGAGTTTCTTCTGAAATCTTGAGCTGAAAAATCAAAGCAAAGGGCTGCTAATAACACAAGAGCAAAGCAGTCCACCTCCTGCATCCCTGGTTTTGCCCTGAGTCTTACCTGCCAGGAGAACAGTTATTCAGAAAGGGAGCTCAATAAAACCCTAAAGACAAGCTAACTGAAAAGTTCGTATTTCTTACAGTCTCTAATGATGTTCAATGACATGAAATTGTTACCATGGAAACTAGTTTAACAAAGGTGTTATATGTGCTATTTCCAGGGTTCAGACAAGGCTCCTGCCCCTACCAGTGAAGTTTGCTAGATGAGGGGATGACTTTTCAATGGCTTCACGGGTCGAACAACAGCTGTCTGAAAACCTGCAGGCCAGTAATTAGATGTTTGCCTAACTTCACTCAATTAGGACATCCATTGTTCCCAGCTTCTTTCTTTTCAAGCGCTCAGTATGAATGTAAGATACTATTACTTGAAGACTCTTCAGGAAATGCTAGTATTGAGTATAGCATGGACCTAACAAATAAATTATTTTCTATAGCTTTGCTGCAGTCTATTTTAGAACAGAAAATATATTATTTGGGCATTGAAGATAAAGCTCATCACTTTTATTAGTTGCTGAGAAAACAGGACATTCTGCATCTTTAGGGGTTTGATGACAAACATACTCTTATTGTCAAAAGACATACTCCCATGGAACGTGCTTCTGAATTCCATCCAGAGTTTACAGCAGGCAGTTTATTCTTCATAGCATATAATTCCTATTCAATTCCTGTTCTTCCTTGAATTAAATTAAATTAAATCAAATCAAATAGCATTAAAAGAGAGAGAGAAGGCCTTTGGAAGTCAAGACAGAGAGATTTGCTTGGGTACTTCAACTCCAGCAGTGGCTATGAGGTAGGAGCAGTGACAAACTGATCTGCTGCACCAAGGTGAGCCCAGCCCTGCAGGAAGTCCACAGAGGCAGAGGTCTGCTAAATGCAAGCTGTGTAGATATGTTATAGAATCACAGAATCACAGAATGTCTTGGATTGGAAAGGACAGACCTCTAAATGTCATCTAGTCCAACCCCCCTTCAATAAACAGAGACATCTCCAACTAGAACAGGTTGCTCAGAGCCCCGTCAAGCCTGACGTTGAGTGTCTCCAGGGATGGGGCCTCCACCACCTCTGTGGGCAACCTGTTCCAGTGATCCATCAACCTCTGATTATTTTCTTTGGCCTCCTCTGGACACAATCCAAGGTCCACTTACGCTCAAGGATGGACTGCCCTGGGAAGGTCAGCTTGCTCAAGAGAGCCTTGATTACACAAATTTGAACATGTAGAGAAGAAGTCCTGCAAGGAGACATGGAAAGTTGCTTAGCCAAAGAACAGAGCATGGAGGGCTGACGTAGGGAGGGTCTTTGAATACTTCAAAGGTAGCTATAAGCAGGAAGGGTCTATTTCTTTGGGGGAGGCAGGGTGTGAGAAGGACAAGGAATAATGTGTTAAATTACAGTTAATGGCAAAATTTAGGATTTGTCTGTGTAAATACCCCATCCGGGCTTCATCCATAAGAGTGGGAAGAAATAGTCACTTACAGAGAGCAGATCATCTCACCCTAAAATAGGCACCTAAAACAGTTCTTTCTCAACACCTCGTGCTTCTCATCCAAAGTGACACGAACCTGCTTCTTACACCCAAACTGGTTCTTGCTCTCACAGCCCTAAACACTGAAGTCTGTGAATCCTCCATTTTATGCAGGACTAGGTGCCAGGGGCTGCTAATCCTGCTCACCCTAGTTTGCTAAAATAAAGAGCAGACCCAGCAGCAGGCTGAACTGCTACACCCAATTAGTGCTATGACTGCAAGCCTGTATTTAGCAGTTGTAGCACATCACTGTGAGTGCTAATGGCCATGTTAGAGAGAATTGATGTTTATGCAGAATATAAACATCCCTGATTCCTTCTGTCATCTGCTGGGAATTTGATCTGGGTTGTGCTTCCTACGCATCTTTTCAGGAGGAAAAGACAAAGGGAAGAAAGGAAGAGGGAGCATCACCTTCGAGAAAGGCAGGTTTTCTCCTGCAGTTCAAGCTGATGGTGTGGCACAGGTGTCTGTGCTGCATCATGGTTTTGAATATGTGGAGAATTAGGAGTGTGATGACCAGATTTGGTATAATTGAAGCAAAAGTATAGGTGGCCAGAGGATAATAAATTAAAGGACTGCATTGCTCAATACCTTCTATTCACCATATTGAACTCCTTTTCTTTTCTATGTAATTCTTTACTCCAGTATTAACCACACAGAAGGCCAGCAGCAAAGTATTCTTCCTTGCTGTGACATACAGACACAGACAGACACACAGATCTGTCCCTTGTTTCTTTTCCTTTAGTAGTGCCTGTAAGAAAAATGCTTGTAAGGGCTAATGACAAACAGTAGTAAGGGTGTATAATGGTACATTATTGTTGTCTTTCAAGAAAAAAGGAAATGGCAACAGGTGTATCATGAGGAAAGAAAGAAGTTTCTCCAACCAGAACAAATGGTTGTGCTGTGCCCATCTCCTTTTTCAACCACGGAAGTCAAAAGGGCTAAAGGTTGGTTTCAATGATCTTTTGATGAAGTGTAATGAAGGACACTTTTACTGCCCAGGAAGTCCAATCCCACAGCACACTTTGCTTACAGAAACACTCTGAACATTGAGCCATGGCTAAGCCACCATAGCTTTGAGACTCTGGCAAGCTTCTGTACACTTTGTCAGATGCAATAAATAAACACCAACGAAAAGAACAAACAAACAGGCAGGGTCAGTATACAGAAATCAGGTCAGCACACTAGTACTAGTAAAAAGCAGTAAACATAAGTGATACCACTCACACAGGCATTAAATCAGTACATGAGAAGATGAGGTGTTATCAGGAGGCAAGCAGCTATAGATATCTCCTAGTTCAATTGTATTTCTGCACCTCTGTAAGCTATTACAGGTGAGTAAATATGCCAATGCAAAGGCTTAATGATGACTTACTCCAGGGCTGCTGTAACACTTCCCATCTTCAGAATGCCACCCACCTCAGACAGGTAGGTAAATATTAACCCTGCTCTACAGCTGACATGTATAAGCTATCAGCAGGCAAGTTATGCTGGCAGGCTGCAGAGACTAATTTATAATTCAGCCATGGGAAGTCACTCGGTTTGTTGGCACCTCAGAGCAATTTCATACTATCACTAGTCCTCCTTCAGCCTGTGGATGGAGATTTCCTTGTCAGCCAGCTGCCCTGGTGGAAGGATAACAGCTGGCTGCAGGAGCACCACCAGCTTCCTCTCCTCTGGATTTCGTGGCCAGATCTGGGCAGTTTAGGTCCAGTCTGTTCCCTGGCTTCTTGGCAATTACTAGGGACAGCCCAGGGCACTTTATTTTACCTTTGGAAGTGCCTTCTCTTGCTTGCCAGAGGAAAAAAATAAAAATAAAAATGGTCTTGACCTCATTCCCAACTGTAAATGCAGAGAAATTACACTGAAACCACTGGGGTTGCAGCATTAGGACCAGAGTGGTTACAAAGGAATCAATTCCTTATGATTTATTCATCATGCAGAGTCTGATTCTTGCTGTGCTGCAGAGTCAACCAGCGAAGAAGGGGCATAAATGTTGGGTGTGGATTGTTCTAGAGGTTAGGAGACTGCACAACAAATTATTTATGGCCACTTTTAACATCTATCCTGGTAGGCTAACAGTACTGTAACACACAACATTTACAACTAGTTAATTCACTATAACTAGTTAAAACACAGGTCTTTAAAGGTGATACAAATAGGTGATACTTTCTGGGCACTGGCTTGTTGGCATAACTGTTCTTGCTGTTGTGGAAATGGGATGCCATTGATGATCACCAGGTACTCTTTTCAGTAGTGCCCAGTGACAGGACAAGGGCCAATGGGCACAAGTTGGAAGATAGGAAGTTCCATCTAAACATGAGGAAAAAAACCTTTACTGTGAGTGTTACAAAGCACTGGAACAGGCTGCCCAGAGAGGCTGTGGAGTCTCCCTCTCTGGAGATCTTCAAAACCTGCCTGGACAGAGTCTTGTGTTATGTGCTCTAGGGGATCCTGCTTCAGAGGAGGGTTGGACAAGAAGATCTCTACAGGTCCCTTCCAACTCTGACTCTGTGATTCTGTGATCACAGACAGGTATGCAAGGTCTGCAGGGTGGATGGCACACAGCACAGCCACACGTGGGGCACAGCCGCAAGCAGCCCAGCTGTGCAGAGTGGGAAGCAGTCAGCAGAGCACAGCAAGACACAGCTCTGCTCCCAGCAGGGAAAGAGCCAGCACCACACTTCAGTTTGCAGGCTAAAACACACACGTACTGAGGTAATAAAACTGATTTGGATAAGTCTATTTAGCCTGTATGTACTTAGATGTTAATGGTGCTTTACGGCACTGTGCATTAATGGGATGGCTGGTGAATGCACATTTTCATTCCCTTTTTGCTATTTAACTTGCTAGTGAGTCATTGCTGCTCATTGCACAGGCCAGTATTTGATAGCATCATTAGACAGTGTGATTACATCATAAATCACACTGCTGTTAAAGCAAATCTCCAGCTCTGTAGAACAAATATAGATGTGCCTTCTGAATACCTGTATGTCTGTGAGTCTCTGTCTTCTCTGACAGTACAGGTTATATTGGGTCCCATTCTTCTCCAATGTACTTTACCTTATGAGAAATCACTCATTTGACTTGCAGTGGCTACTAAAACTTTCTCTTTGCTCCTTTTTACTTTGTGAATTCCTTACATTCAAAATTAATCACTATGATGAGTCATGATGAGGTTGAGAAAAGCTATTCGTGCTAAAGCAACAAGTTCTTCCATCTTTCAAACCTCCCAACTGAAAAACTTACTCAAGTCCTAAGAGTCAGGTCAAGGGCATGGCATGGCCAGGAAGTCAGAAGAGAAGGATGCAGTCAGAGATCAAGGAAGATCAGGTGAGGTGGTCAGGAATGGAGAAGCAGGTTGGAGCTAAGGGGTTCAGAGGCCAGAGCAGCACCCAGAGGTAAAAAGTAGAAGACTGAACCAACAACCAGGATCAAGAATCTGGAGCATAACAGTCAGGCCAAGCAAAGTCAGGGCATCCCAGCAGCCCCCAAGGACCAACTGAGAGCTGTAGCTCAACTGCTTGGGACCCACACGTTGGGCTTGGGACACCCCTGACATTTTGGCTGCTCAAAAGTCTTTGGAGCAAGAGAAGGGGTGAGCCAGTCAGAGAGCCCTAGCAAAGCAGGGCAGCAATGGCCTCTTGTGTTGCACTGAGGTAAGGTGGAAGGGTGCAGCAGAGCTGAAAACTCAGCAGGCTTCCTGGGCAGGAGCGTGGTGATGCCACGTGCTGGGTGCACTGCTGGGCCACGGGCTTAGGTGCTGACTTGTGCCTCCAGCACTTCGGAATGGTTTTGCTGAAGTTTGTACAGAGTAGTACCCATGCCAGCATTTTGGAAGGTCTGGAATGAAGTCATACACTGGCTACACCCTCTCCCGCTCATGGTCAATGCTGTGTGAATCATGTCACCATTCTGATCCCATGTAGCCCATCACAAAGGCAAATTCCATTAATACTGCCTCCGATTATTATTCAAACACATGCTTTTACTATCCATCTCATACATTTTTACATTACTTTTTTGCTTTTCTTAATATTCAGAAGGAAGATAATCTTATTACAACTTTGACCTTTAAGACAAGGCATAGCTTGTTTTATAAATGCCACTTTCAGTACAATGTACACATCAGCACAACCTTATTAGACACAATTTCTGGTTATTAATGTCATGAAGCACAAATATCCGTGCACAGAGACTATAATCAAACCCACTGCTGAATTCAAACATCAGTCGTGTTGGCACTGATCACTCAGACTTTCAGGCACAACGAAAGCTCATGGAAGTGCTACAGCCACAACAAAGTTGCAGTCTTGGCCAGGAATGGATTCCTCTGTGAGAACAACAGTGGTAGTTGGTTTATCTTGCTTTCATCTTCCAACAGGAGCTCACAGAAAAGAAAATTTGGGATACACCATGAAATACATGACAGGAATATACTCATTTAAAACCATTGTGCATGGAATGTTCTAATACATGGGTCAGTGAAAAGAGGAAAGCATCAGAGTTGTGGTGGGTTCTAGAAGCCAAATTGCTGATGGAGAAAAATAACTTGGGGAAGGAAGTGTGAAACACTGAAAATGCAAGAAGCCCAGAGTACTGGAACAGGCAATGTCAACACAAATGCCCTTCAGCCATGACATTTGGATTCAATTTGCACAGCACCTCAAGGTGCAAACAACTGCAGGAAATCTTACTTGATCGAAACACTTTTTTAAAACTCTGGCTGACACTACTAGCTAACAAACTGAAGACTTTGTTTTAGTGATTAATATTTGTTAAATACCAGAGGCAATCCCTGGGCAGCTGCCTTCAAGAGTGGAAAAGAGCAAAAGTGAAGAAAGCATGACTGAGCACATTGAAATTGGAGTCAGCCAGAGGAGCTCCAGCTTTAGACCAGCCTTTGCACATGGTGATTTTGCTTTTTCTGAAGCAGTGCTCACACCAACAGCCATACTAGCACAAGGTGGTAACTCTCACCAAGTAGCCACAAAAGGAAAGCAACTTCTCAGATTTGCTCAGGCTTTTTGCTCCATGGACATGTGCTCACAGCTCATGGACACGTGCCTGCAACTGTTGGCCATGGACCTGTTGGACTGAGTCCAGAGGAGGACCACAAAGATGGTCAAAGGGCCTGAGCATCTCTCCTATAAAGACAGGCCGAGAGAGTTGGGGCTGCTCAGCCTGGAGTAGAGAAGGCTCTGGGGAGACCTCATAGCTGTCTTGCAGTACCTGAAGGGGCTCCAAGAAAGCTGGGGAGGGACTTTTTACAAGGGTGTGTAGTGACAGGACAAGGGGTAATGTTTTAAGCTGAAAGAGGGGAGATTAAGATGAGATACTGGGAAACAGAAATTAATTACTGAGACTAGAACAGGTTCCACAGGGAAGTTGCGGATGCCCCATCCCTGGACATGTTCAAGGCCAGGTTGGATGGGGCTTTGAGTAGGGAGGTGTCCCTACCCATGGCAGAGGAGTTGGAACTAGATGATCTTTAGGGTCTGTCCAACTCAAACCAATCTATGATTCTATGATTATATGCTGTGGGGTGAGTCAGAACATGGTACTGAAGCAAAACTGCTGCTGTGCAGTACTTCCCAACAGAAATGCTCTTAATATGCTCTATTCTTTCAGCATATATATTTCTATGTTTTCTCGGAATTATTCACACCCCTACATTCCAGTTGTCTGAACAATAAACTCACTGCTGGATGAGGATTTACATGGAGGATTTACAGTAATGTAGAAACTTAGACCCTGCAATGCATTTATTTTTTATGTTCATCAAATTCTAACAACTGCCAAAGCTTAAATTAAAAACTAAGGAGCTGATACATCCTCCTCTCCTCATTATTTACCCAGACTGACTGCTCACAGTGCTTTGAACTGATTAATAAAGCTCAATTTCTTAAAATGACTGCAAGAACATTGACTGGATTCTTTCCTGAAGTCATGCCCCACACTTCACAGTGAGCACTGCAAGAAACCTCCAGCACCCTCCATTCCTGTGCTAACTCCAAGCCTGGAAGGATTAGTATTGTCTGTAGCAAGGTTTTACTGAACTGCTCACATATTGCCTTGCTTCCTAAATGACCACAACTCTAAGCATGCTGAGCAAAAACAGATAGTAGAGCAACTGTGGGAAATAAAGGTGAGAAAATTAAGATGGTCAAAGAACATTTTGGACCTTTTGAAACCTAATATTCAAGACAGGGTTATAAAAAAATAAAGTATGCTTGTATCACTGAGGAACTCAGAGTAGCAATTTGCAACTATTGTATGTGCATTGCTTCTAGTAACTGGTTTTACCGTGAGTGTGGGATCAGAAAATATTAGGAAGTAGCTAAGCATAACTATTATTTACCAAGTAATAGCAGACAACACAGGCTTGGGAACTTGCTGTAAATGCTTTCTGTTGCTACAGTCAACCTGTAGTCCTTAACATTGAGGATTCTGATATTTTAAATATATTACAGAATTGTATTAATTCTTTGATGTTTTCCAGCTTATCAGCTCTCTGAGTATCATTGATAAAAGGATTTAACTTGGTTTTAAGAAGGTTTTTATTCAGAAATGTCTTTAACATTATTCATCATCATAAGTTTCTCATTATCTCTTTATATGTAACAGAGGAAAGATATAGCAATAGAGACAACTTGATAGCCATGAAGATACTAAAGATAGCATAGGTATCAGCTGAATCACACACCATTTCATTACATTAATTGGGAAATTTTAAACAAGTTATTCTATTCCTGTCACTATGGTAAGAGACCTTCCAATCACACAGTTACTCTGGGGCTGTTCTCATGGCAATCAGCAGGAGTTACACGCACAGAAAACGGCTCTTGGTTTTGTTTTTGAAGTGGTTCATTCAGAGGCTGCCTCAGGGGTTTTGTTTCCCTTACATGGGTAAAACCACTGATTCCTGCGTTGCTGTGCCCTGTACATGTAGGAAAACAGATTAACCAATGTTGTTTTCTTTCTGCACTTTGTGTGTGGGAGGAGAGTAAATCTCTCCGACCCATTCCACCTACGACACTTCAGTCAGCATTGGGCAGCACCATTATCAATCTCACCAGCTGATTCAGTGAACTGAAATTGTCACAGGAATTAAGACATTCCAAATGTAGGAGTAAAGCAAGAGATGTCTTCTTCAGTCTTAACTCAGGATGGGTTCGTGTCTGTAAGTTTTATGATGGCCATCTCACGTGGAGAGGATGTGAGTCTCCATTTCAGAGCTGAAGGTAAGTAAGTGATATTTTACAGGACGAGTTGGATGGGCAATCCACTCTCCCACCAAGGTAGCTAGAGCAAAACCTATGGAATTACATTTTATACGCATGGGAAAAGGGTGTTTCCAAGGCAGTATTGACAACAATTCCTAGTCAAACTCTGAAAAAAATAAAAATAAATAAATGAAGCAAACCAAAAAGGCCTGCAAAACTCTCAGTACAAATTAAAGGCATTGGTACATGGCTCGTACAGTGCTCACACTCCTGAAAAACTTACTGAAAAATCTTTTCTGCTCCAAATGGCTTTCAGGCAATAATCTTATTCAGTTATTAAATTGTGAATGTGGTTTCCCACAGCTGCCCCACAAGGAAGTATGAAGAAGTTATACCTGGGAAATGCACCACTGGCACGGACTGTCGTCAGCTGAGGACAAGAGGAACAAGAGGTTTGCTGGCAGTGGTCCCCTCCAGAATTTGCTACCAGTACAGCTGTACCAATTTTTGTGAGAAAATGCCATTTGCATGGGCCTGCTGTAGATTTATTTCCATCATAATTGTGCTTCCAGGACAGAGGGAAAGTTGATATACAGCTGGGGTAGAGCGCAGAGGCATGAGGTCTGGTCCCAGCCCCGAAACGATCCTACGACTAGTTCATGGGGGCTGGGGTGCCATGATACATCCCTGTCTTGGGGAAGGGTTGGGGTGTTGCAAGGCTGCTTTGGACACACAGTGAGGTAAACATCATGCCTCAAAAGTAGGTGTCTCTGGGTTAAAAAAATGATGTGAACCTTCACTGTTAAGTGCTTTACGTGTCCTGAAGGAAATGAAAAAAAATCAAGAATTCATACTAAGTATTGCCTGAAGAAAATAGTTTCCAGTTTCCATTTAGGAGCAACTACATTGCTGGCATAATTAGGCACAGCTCACATTCCCCCGAGAAAATGTGATGAAACACACAATGCAAGAAAATAAATGAAATAACCCCATGATTAAATCTCCAACACCAATTTTTTCATATATTCACCTCCTAGAAAGTATTTCTTACACCTTGGGGGGTTCTTTCACGTACTTTTGGATTAATGAGAATCTCTTCCAGTAACATTCATCACTTAGTAATGATTTGTTTTTAATACACCAGCTCACAGTAGCACCTTCCAATGGGAAAAGCATTTCCAGAGTACAGCTATTACCTGGCTAGATTGTGGAAAAAATTGTGTAGAATACCTTAATTTAACAACACAAGGCTCAAATCGTGCCATTAAGCATGAAAAAGAACAGAGAAGGAATCCAATCATGGTCATGTTTTGCATTTTTATTGTGCTTCACATGCTCAAAATGCCATATGGGATTTACCTCATTAAATCTTTCACTATCAGTACAAGAAGATTAAATATTATTTCCGCCACAGCTAGAGAGACAGGGACAGACGTTGTTTTCAGCAGACTTGAGCCCTCACAGACTCCAGCATGAGCTGTACAAATTTACATCTTACAGAAGATGGGCTGTGATGAGTTGTCCTGGCTGCCCAGCCAGTGAAGCTGGTGAAGCTGGAATGCTACTAGATCAGCACCTAAAATATCTGACATATATGCTTGTACAACTTTTCCATCCAGGGACTTCAGTTTCTGCAGAATCCAAGGTTTAATTGAAAAGTTATCACTTTGATCCTGTAGCTGCATAGCTGAGCTAAGTGTAACTTTTAACTGATCCATTCCTAAGTGAGATTGCTGCTTCTCTGGCTGTGCAGAGCTTTGCCAAGGTGCTAGACACCCACCCTTGGCTAGAGCAGAAGGCAGGGTGAGACATGTCCTGACACTGCAGTCGAGGATACAAGGGAAGGGTTGCATGTGAGAGCTCCTACGATTCATGACATAGGATTTGGGGCAGGTGCTCAATTAGACAGTTATTTGGTGGAAGGACTTTGAAGAATTAAGGTGGAAAGAAGCTCTTCAAATGGGTCCACTTTTCATTTACTGGAAGAAGACAAAATACCTTAGGGCCCCTACTCAGCGTCTGGGGCAGAAGTGTGGAAGAAGTCCTGTGACCACAGGACTGCTGGGAGAGACAACCTTCCACTTGGGTTTTGCCCTCAACAGGCTTCCTGTTCATCTTTGGCTTGTAGGTGTCACAGACCAAAGGCGTGAGAGGTTCTGTCTGTATGGGTGAGAAGTAGAGTGGAAAAGCAGAAGAAACTGATAGCGCAGTTTCCTGGAGTACTTTTCATAGCTTGATAATATAAGACATGCTTGTGGGAAAGGCAGGTGAGAATTCTGAAGACAAAAAATGTCAAGATAAAAATAATAAACAGGGAGAGAAGGAAAGAGGGAGTAAGAAGGAGCAAATCTTAAGAATTATTAATTTTCAATGTCTGAAGAAGAAGTGGAGTGAAGCTTGGGAGACAGTGAAGTTAGGGACAAGAAAGGAAGATTCTTCAACATACGGCTGAGAAGGTACTGGCAGTATAGCTCAGAATGCTGTAACTGCATCCCAGCACATAGTCTTCCAACAGCTGGGACCCAGCCTAGGAAACACAGTCACATCAGCACTACTTCAGTTCTGGTGAAAAGCTTTAATACAGTTCTGATTAACATTCTTCTGCTGGACAATGAGAAACATGTATTTTACATGGATCAAAACAAAGTATGATGGAAGAGCCATATCCACTCCCTAAATACAACTTCTAGCATGTTTTCCTTACAACCTCAGAGAACACATGAAGCAAAATTAGAGTAAATATCATATACAAGAGAGTGCCTTGCCATTTTGTTGTTTGGTTTCCAGCAATACAAGGTGTGATTTATTTCCTATTTGTATTTTTGGTATGGTAGTTCCACTCCTAATTTTTCTCAAGCCTCCAGTTTCTTCCCAGGCTGTTGCTCTCTTTTGCCACTACTTTTGCTCTTTGGGGCCAACACTGCAATTCAAGCAAATCACTGAAAAATGTGATTGAATATATGTACAGAATTAAGTTCCTAATTCATCTTACATCAGCTTTCTTTTTCTCTATCATCTTAATCACTGCTCTTTTCCCAGTTGCTACTTTGCAACTTCTTTGCAGAAAGTGCTGGCACATTTACTCTCTTTTATGCTTTTTCTATGTATTTTGTTTCCTTTATTCCTCCATGCTCTCCTTCTGTTATCTTCATTTTAAGCACTTAGTGTTGCTTAGCAACACCCAGAATGACACCAACGAGGGAAGGTCCCACTGCTTCTAGCAAGTCTCACCTTACAAGGCACAAAAATACAGTTTAACTTTATGTTGCCAGTGAATTCACTTCACCAGAACAGCAATTACCTTGAATTCACTCATTAATGCGATGTCTTTCTACAAAAGCTAAGGGCAAGGCAAACGTGCAGAAACACACAGCATTTCTTAGGATATTTGCATCTTACAGTTTTGCTCTGACTTTGGTAACCTGTTGAGATAACATGAAAGCTAAAATAAGAGCTAAGGTTTTAGACTCTTATCTTTCCCAACTTGCAGATCCAGAGGCTCCTCTGTTGTACAGATGATTCAACTTCTACACTTGGTTATTAATCCAAACTTTGTAAGACTTAGAAGACGTTTGGATTGTGGGACTGTCCCTGGCCACAAATCCAATTGAATACCATCCAGACATTTCCAGTAAACATCTTTAATATCCCAATTTTTATACCAAACTACTTTGTCCCTTGGCATAATAGAATAGAAACAAAACAACCAGGCTAATCTACTTTTTTTTTTTTTCCAAAAAATTATTTTGAACAACTAATTTATCCAGAAGTACGATGGAAAAAAGGACATGAAATGCAGTTCCTTGTCTGCCACAAGTTGCAATCAATTCCAAATCACAGAAGAGAACACTATTATTAGAATTTAACTATGCATCACACAAAAAAAAATAGGAGTTAAACATATTTTTTCCCCACAAAAGTACTTGGCAAGGTAGAACACTCATATACACTTCAATCTTCATAAAAATGTTCTTCTGAGGGTAAAAAAGGAAACTGCTGTTTTTGTTTAAAAATATGCTTTTGAAAATCAGTTACTGGTTAAAAAGATTTTTTTTACGTTTTGAAATCTGAACACTTTTGGGATTTGATATCTACACATTTCCACAGAATGAATAACTGATTTTTTTTTTTTTAAACCAAGGCCTTTCCCTGAAATATCTTGAAAAAAATGTACATTTATTCAGTAGAACTCCTTGAAAAATAACTGGCATTTTCACACTAGCCTCAGAAAGAAGTTAATTTCAAAACTATCAAGGCCCTATATCAGACTGAGAAATCCTGGCTTTGGATTTATAAGCTATGTGCATAAAAGCCAGAGAAGAACAAGAATGCAATACCTCCTCTATATCTTTAAAATAGATTATTTGATCTTTAGTCATACACAACTTCAATTAACTATTTGTTTTCACTGGGCTTTTGTTCAATCCCTGGAATCACGTAATGTCAGCCCTGGAGGTACTTCTATTCAGCAAGCAGAGGTCACAATGAATAACACTTACTCAGCCAAGTAAGGCCTTTAATTAGTAATTTTAGGGCCTGGTTCGGTAGCCCTTAGTCATTTTGAGTAACATTCACTGCACAAATAATACTGCTGGTGCAGTCATATTAATCATCAAAAGCACTGGTGAACTAAGCCCTGAATTAGTAACAACACATGTATCCAAGTATGGCAATTTTGTCCCAAATATCCACGTACCTCCTGACATACAAAGCTGCTCTCAATTACTGACCACCCCATTGAACAACAGCACGTTTACATAATAGGTAATTATTATTATACTGTACTACATTTTTATATTTTCATTATGGGAATCAGTGTGGCACCAAATAACAGCAAGACTGTGTTCATGCTAAAACTACATATTAATCTGTTTATTTCCACTTCTAACGTATCTAGAAAATAGAACTAAAGAAGTATGTGAGGGAGAGAGATCTGAATATACAGCAAAAAATTGTGCCAGTCTAACACTAGCACACAAGCCCAGTGCCTCCTAAAGCTGAATATCCCTCTCTGGAGCAAGCTCCTGGGTCCTGGGAAAAAAATTCTGTCACATATTTGAATTACATAAAAAGGAAATCTGAGAAATTACCTCTGTTTCTAGGTATCCCTTGCTTTCCAACACAGACATGCACATAAACAAAGTCAGGATAACTTACCAGGGAACACAGTCCAACAATAGTTAGTGAAGAAAAACCAGTATTACTTGTTCAGTATTGTTTGTTTCTCACCATCCTTCTTCTTCCTTTTTACTTTCTGTTGTACACAGTAAGTCCTCACGTGTAGATGTGTGTATACATACATACAGATAGATGTATGTATATGTGCCTACATATCCTCTCCCTGAGTATATGAAGGTTGTATACGGTGACTAATCCCATGCTTGCACTGACCCTGCTACCAATTGGCCCTAAAAATAAATCCAAATTAATAAAAATGGCTTAGAACCATCTTCGGCAAAGAGGCAATAAAACTCCACTGCCAGTGAAAAAGAAAGCAGACACTTTGGTGTCTCAGGCTGACATCTAAAACTAGCTGGTGTGGAGATGCACTGTTTCACGTTGCTCTGGGCTTTTGTTTTCTGGGTTTAATTCAGCTGAAACTCCCACGGATGCGGGTGAAAGCTGCGTGTTCACTTTGCTACTCAAACCCACCCATTACCTAAGAGCAGCAGCCTCAGCTAGGAAAGCAGGGCTACTGGTGTTAGACGCGTTAGCCACCGAAGAAGGTTCATGGTCAGGATCACGCATTTCCACTCTGCTCTTTGCAGGAGAAACCCTGCTGCCAGCTCACCGAGACCCGAGGATTGAGGGAGTTAAGTCTGGCTTAAACCCCATAGATCAGGTCAGTTCTGTGCCCTCCGCTGTGCTTGAAGTACCCTTTTAAATACTCTCAAAAGTCCTCGCTCAGGCACACAGGGAACACGCTGAGCCCAGCGGTTACTGCAGCACGTCCCGTCACTCAGAAGTGCTCTTTGCACTTTGTAGCTGAGATCAGTACTCCCTGAAAATGCTGCAGGGCTTTTTGTTGGTTTTTTTTGTATTCTGGACAAGCTTTGCCTTGTGAGGTTTGTTTGGGGTGTTTTTAATGCCAGCCCTGTGTTTTAAATATTTCGCGGTTTAGCAAGTTTTTAAGAGCAGCTCCACTTGCAAGTGTATTTATAGAAGAACTACAAGCAATTTCCTCTCTTCTATCACTTTTTAAGTGAAGGTGCAATTTTCTGACATTGCCTGCTCACAAGGTTTGTATTCAAGTGGCTATTAACGGAATTTAGAAGACACACCCCAAAACCCTTCTGCACTAGCTTTACTGTTCTTGGTGTCTGTAAGAACTCCAAATAAAAAAAACCCCAAAACATTTAATAACTGAAGCTGCATTTTTCAGACAGTAATTTCATTACCTGGCTCCTGTTGGTGCAGTTCAAGAAAAGAAACAATGGCACGTCACTGGAGAAACTAGGATAAGCAAAAAAAAGAGATTCCAACGTTGAGTTTAAGCACAGGCTCCCAGGATCACAGGGAGTAAATACTATGCACTGTACACTATAAAGTCAGCAAAACTTCCAGCAAAAGTTCTTAACCCTCTGCCTAAATGTATCTCATTCAAAAGAAGAAACTATTTTCTGGCATGGCAACTCTTCCAAGGGTTACTCCTTATGTGGAGCATTTCTCTTTCAGGAGGGTGTTAATACTGTCTCTGTGTTCTCTTTGCCTTTCCAGTATGAAGAGGCTCCTCTGTCACACAAGGCACTGTAGACAAGTAACTGCTCTCCAGCATGTTGCTTTTCTGCGAAGAACAATTAGCACAAGGTGGAAATGCTATTTCATAATAAGGAAATAAGCACTATGCTTTTCATAATAAGGAAAGAAAAGAAGGGATCTGTCAAATAAGCATACAAGGAAGGTGCCCTTTGGATCAACAGGCTAAACGAACTGTGACTGGTGAGTGATCCAGTGACTGGATCTTCTGCTTTCTGAAAACAACACTAACTGCAATGTTTACTCAAGCGAGGCATATTTTAAAATCAATAGGAGAAACAGTGGGTGTAGAGGTAGGCCAGTAACATGGAAGATTTTAAAATATGGATTTATTTCTGTTGTTTGTCAATCTTTTTCTCTCTGCAATTTTTTTTTTCCAGATAGCATACATATAAAGCATGCATTTCTTTTATTTTGTTCTCAATTAAAAATAGGAATCCTAAGAATTGAATTCTTCCAGACTTTTCATCCAGTCATTCCCACCAAACATAGGGAAGAAAAAAACATTACAAATACACCAAATTAGCCCCAAGCGAGTTTGTGTGTCCCTAACAAATTAAATACAAAATTTAAAAAAACAAAATTGATGTTGATAAAGGAACAAGAATTCCTATTGCAAATCTTTCTCACTTAGTTCACATTTTGGTTTTAGAAGCCTCAGCTGGACTAATCACATCTAAGGCAAATGAAACAACTTCCTATAAAGCTGAACAGTTGGAAGTATACAGCAAATGGTATTTCAGGCTATGCAACTGTCTGCTTTAATCAGAAGAAATCTTGCAAATCTTTCTTCCTTCCACACTTGCACAGTGGCAGCCATGATCTAGTTCTGGAGCAGCAGCTCCTGCCTTCTCACTCCACCCCATGGGCTTTCTGGGAGCAACCCTGAGGACTGGTAGATGAAAAAGGGGCACAATATTACCACACCTTCAACAAATACGCTGCATCTGAGCTGGTTTTGAGGAAAGCACTTTGTGCAAGTCCAATAGTTGTCCCGGGCTGATTGAACACATCTCAGAAAATGGGCCTCATCTTCCCAGGACCTAAACCACCCAACGTCAAACCAAGGAGAAAGCCACAGTCTGTGGAGCAGTGCTAAGTGAATCCTCTTGGAACATCTCTGGCAGACACACTGCTCATCCCACCCCACCCTGATGTAGGCACATAGACCTAGATCTACTGTAAGGATAGGACCAACACCATTCACAAAGGCTGTGAGAGTCCCATTTTTCCACCACCAACCCCAGTAATAACATTTACCAGGAAAAGGAGCTTCACAGCCCGTTTGCAGATGGGGAAGTTGGCCAAACCCTCTGTTCCACCCTGGCAAAAAAAAAAGAGACCAAACAAAAGGCTGCAGTGGCTACAAAAAGAAAACCTCTGTATTAAAAGCCAAATAACACAGAGCTACAATAATAAATACACACTATCTCAACTGGGAAATACAGTGTAAAATGTTCATTAAAGTTCAGCTTCAGCACTAACAATATATATATATACTGCTTCACTTCTTGATCTTGCCAAAAAGAACTTCCCTTTCTGTAAATAAAGAAAAAAACCAAACAACTCCAACTGTATTCATATACAAAAAAAAAAAAAGCTACTCCAACTACAACAAACTCACTCGAACGGGAGCGTCTTTTATTTCCTGCCTTGATTTGCTGCGGGAGCAACTTCTTTTAATTATTTTTTTATTTTTTTTTTAATTTATTTTAATTTTTTTTTTACTAAAAGGTTTTTTCAAAACG
>NW_009952704.1:1226541-1233296 GCF_000747805.2 Chaetura pelagica
TGCTCCCGCTGTTCCCGCCGGGAATGCTCCCGCTGTTCCCGCCGGGAATGCTCCCGCAGCCGCGGCCGGGCTGAGGCTCCGGGCATCCCGCGGGCGGGCGCAGCCGGTCCCTGCGGCCAAGGTTTAAACGGGGAAGCTCGTTCCTCGGAGCACAAAGCTATCAAGCCGTGAGCCTTGGCTGCGTTTTTCGAAAGGCTGCTTTATAAGCACGATATTTTGCAATCAAGCTAGATAGTTCAGCTTGTTTCACGACCCTGTGCTGGCTATAGTGTTACTCTTGTCACAGGCTGGGGCTTGCTGTGTTGCAGTTTGATGCTTTGGAACCTCGGGGAGGGATAGAACTGGACGAAACAAATCATGAGCACTTCTCAGTCTTTACCGAGGGCAGAGCGTGGGATAGATCGTTACATTTTCCCGGGAAGCATCCAGAACTGGGACTGCCTTCTATGCCTTTGCAGCCCTTTTTTTTTTGACAAATATGGATGGAAAAGAGAGACACAAATACAAAACCAAGTATATGTGGGATAATGTATGTAAAGGATAGAACTGAACTCTGTAAGGTGCTCCTTCGAGGTTGGTGTTGGCCCCATGCCAGACATAGTCCCACTTTAAAGGGGCACATGGACACGTTCTCACTGGGAGAATGAGTTCCTGTAATACCACTCTCAAGTCTTTCAGGTGAGTGAGGGTAGTGAACAAGGGTAGAGAATAAACTTAAGATTTGCTATGATTCGATGTGAATGAAGGTAGGGAATCAGTTTTCTTTCAAAACTTTGAACTAAATATATAATGACAAAACCCAGAGCTGCTTGTGTTCTGTTAAAGAGACCTGAGCACCAAAGTGGACTTGGGTTCAGTCCCGAATTGGCTTAAAAGGGTATTGTCTACCAGATGTCTAGAGTTTGGCTAGGTTTTTGGTTTGGCTTGTTAGAGAAACATGCCTGATGAAGTGTTCAAAGCAAGCTGTCTGCTTTCAGTTTGGGGTTTTTGCTCAGATGTCACGACAGTTAATACAATTTTCAGTGCTATTTCAATGCTTCTTATTTAAAAATTCTCTGATACTTCCAGTTGTTCTTTGAAAGTGTCTCTACATGCACCTCCTAATGTCCTTTGTCGTGTCCCCAGCCCCACGTGTTTTGTGGCTGCAAGTTCTTCTGTTGCCAAAACTGTTGGGCCACTCGTGCACGAATTGCATGGCATTGGGATTTTGGCATAAAGGATTGGAAATGGAACTAAGCCTCAGAAACAAGATTTAGCTCCTGAACGGTGTTGCAGCCTGTGGGTGGCAAATGTTCTCGGGCAAAGCTTCAGTTCTGTTAGTCTCAACTCCCAGCACCCAGCTGAATGCAGTCAGGGGTATTCGTGAATAAGTTTGGGGAGGGAGAGTTGAGCCGAGTTTCTTTTCCCACAAGAAAAGATAACCTGCTCCAGGAAGGTTAAATGCATTTAGCATCGTTTAGACTACCCTGGCAAAGAACTGAAAGAAGGCAATTTATTCCAGGTTGGAGATTCATGGGTGCCTCAAATCTGTTCCTCTTCATTGAGGAGTAATTGAGCAAGTGGATAGAAGAAGCAGAAAGTATGTTAGATCATTGGTTGATAGCCACTGTCTAGCAGTGCCCTTTGCAGATATTTCATTTATAGGCCTATCAGATTTAATTAATCTCTGCATGGATTCAGTCACTCAAAGAGATTGCAGCACACTTGAAAACTCTTCACAAGTAGGTATTAATATATATAGCTGTGTTCAGTGGTTTTCAGCCATAAATCTCAAAGAAAAAGGTAGTTTTATGTCTGGGGAGGCTGAAGCATAAAGAAATCAAGGGTCAGCCAAAGATGACCCACAAGTCACAGGCAGATCAGGATGTAGATTTTGCAGGCTTGGTTCTGTAGATAGAACTAGAACTATGATATGCACCACAGGTCACAGTAGCATTTGTGTAGTGTGGTAGAGGAGGTGTGAAGTGGGCTATAATGATAAATTTTTAGAAGGGAATAGTGAGGTAACTAAACAGTGGGAGTTTCACGAGACAGACTGCAGAGCTGTTGGGAGGATGAATACTAATGGTGAAGGACAGTCAGAATCTTTGGGTGTTGTTTTAATGATATTTTAACAAAAACACTTTAATAAAAGTATCACTTGTGAAATACTTCAAGTAAGATGAAATCAAGAATAACTATTTCCACCCAAGTGCCATTAAAATTGCATCTCATGAGGCTGCTATTTTAGAGTCTGAAGTCCATTGCAGCTGGTGGAAGCTGACCCACAGCAGGTACAGATTCCAGAAGGAAATCCGTTATTGGATTCAAGTCAAATCTTGTGATCCTCAGGCAGCATTTGGCAAACTGCTGATCTGCACTGAGGGAAGGGAATAACTGAGGAACTTGTCTTGACAGAGGACGTGCTTTTGAGGTTGTCATTTCTGAAAGGATTTGCATGTGGGAGAGAAGTTGGGAAAGTAGCTGAGGCAGTTACAGGAAAAAAGATGTTAGGCACAAGAAAGTAGAGCGATGTGTTGCCGATCTCTGTAAAGTGCCAGGCAAATAAGGAGAATTTTACCATCAACAGCTGAAGAGGAAGAAGAAGGAGCAAGAAGTTGGTACTTGACTCCTTTCAGAAAAATGCAGCTTCAGTTCTGTGAAAGGAGTAGGATCAAATCATCCTGGGGCCTGCTCTGAGAGACACTTATTGCCAGCTGAGGAAATATGTTCCTGTGATATCATTTAGCAGTCTTGGTTGGCTAATGATTTCGCAGGTGATGTGAGGGGAAGAGTCTCAGAATAATGTAAGGAAACGATCTGATCTTGTGATGGCTGTGAAACATGCTCTTTGAAGAGTCCTTGGTAGTCAGTGGTTTCCTGGCTGATGAAGGAGCTAAGGGGTATTTCATCCTGCCCACTGACATGCTGCTTTGATTGTGAGTGCAGTGATCAGAACCTTCACTCTCGTCCTTCTTGCTTGGTAGTTTTGTGGGTTTGCGAGAAAATATTTGTGATGAAACACTTAGAAGCCA
Source organism: Chaetura pelagica (assembly GCF_000747805.2). Taxonomy (NCBI): domain Eukaryota; kingdom Metazoa; phylum Chordata; class Aves; order Apodiformes; family Apodidae; genus Chaetura; species Chaetura pelagica. The sequence goes on from NW_009952704.1 coordinate 1,229,556, forward strand.
CTGAAGCTTCTGAAGCAGATAGTAGAAGCTGGTTGAACCAAGAGGCTTCCTGCTGCTGCATCATGTCCAAAAGATTTATCTACAGAAAACAGGGATCATGCACTGCATGGAACAAGCCAGTGTTTTGTACCAGTCTTTACATGGATACCAGAAGCCCAGACAAAGGGAACAGCCAGTTGGCAAGCAGGCTGAGAACAAGGGCTGCATCTCTCTAGAGAAGTCAACACACCTATTTCAGCAAAGACACTAAGCTCATCATTTGACATGCATTTCTATCAGCACCAGCTATTGCTTCCACACCACCCTCTCAGCTATACAAACACAGATGTCTCTAAAGCCATAAAATAACCCACATCAAAGAGCTGGAGCAGATTACTGCTATTTTAAAATAATACCTTTGAAATACATGCCCTTTTTCGTTATTTTCACCCCTACTTTCACCTCAATCTTTAACCCTTTCCCCGGGATGACCACAGACTCCTGCAAAAAGCTTTGCCTGCATTGCTGAGGGAGTGAGGCAAAGCAGCAGGAAACGTGAGAGGGTCTGAGCAGTGAGGGGCAGGCCAGGGCTATTTAGCCACTGCAGGTCAAGATGGGGTCTAGTGGGGCTCCTGTGGTCTGCAAACCACACAGCTGATGGAGGGTGGGCCGAGAGAAGTCAGAAATCCAGAAGAGGTACTAAAGGAGTGTTATCCATGATGATTACTACAAAGTCTAATCCATCTGAAAATACTCTTGCTTGATATCAGGAAAACCTTTTTCAGAGCATCAGGTTGCATCAATGAGATAGAGGATCTGCAGGATGAAGGCTCTGGGAGGTTTGAAGAGTACTTAGGAGCTCATGTCCAGAATTCCAATAGACTCTTTGTTGTAGTAGCACAGACTGAAAAGACTGCTTCAAATCTAAATATAAGTGCAAAATATATGCAGAGAATGCTAAAGGGAATGTATTAATAGACTTTCAGAGCTTTTTTTGTAGCATGCTTAATATAGGTTGAGGCTTTTAGACAAAGACCAAAAAGAAATTGCAGGAAAAGAAGGATTGGTGGAAATGAGTGTAAGAGAGGAGTGGTCCAAAGAACAAACTTGGCACCTCCACAGCTGAAGGTCATCTTAAGATAAGACCAGACTGGTTTGAAGTAATTGCAAAACAGAAACAAAATCTATTATACAGGTTGCTTAGATCTAGTTGGCCTACAAAGAGTGATAACTGCAGTACTTTCTTGTATTCCATTTATACACTGAAGTTTTAAGATGGGTTTTTACCTGAAGCAGTGTTCTAGGAAGACTGGGATCATGTTCTTGCCCACGTTCCCATCTGCAGTTTGAATAAGACCCTCACTCATGTGAGACTTCTTTCTAACCAAACTTCTAAAGCTTAGGCAGGATTCAACCCTGTACTGTATTTATTTTTTCTTTTAACTACCTCGCTTGTTTATTTTACATTTTATTGACCAGGAACCTGACTATCACTGTGACCTATTTTGCATCATACTTATTTCACCAGTAAACCTGCCCAGTGTTGGAGCTTGGCTTAACCTGGCAAATTTAGGGTTTTTTATATTGATAAAGATAATCCAAATTAAATGGTCTGTGCCGGCAGAATTTAGGGATGAGCAATCAGAGTAATTTTTAAGAAACCTCAGGTAAGGCTAAAGGGCAAGATAACTCCTTTGTTCCCACTGCAGCATAGACATTGCAGGACTCAAGACTACTTTCTACCAGGTTGATAAAGACCATTGTAGGGTGGGTTTGCAACCAGGTGTTCAGCTTTTCTGAAAGATCCCCAGTGTTCTGGGCAAACCTAGACATGTCACAGCCATTCTTGAAGGAATAGAGAAGTCAGCTGTTTAATGGCAGTGCTGTGAAGGTACCAGGAATGCAAAAACATTTTGTGTGATTACACATTAAATTGTTCTGCAAAATATTTGTACATAAAATAGCATTGCTTAACGACTGTTTTATGAGTTTGTCTTTGGAAAATCTAAACATTTACTACAACAATATATTGAAAAATAGCTCCCTGGAAAGCATTTAGTTCTGCAAATACTTTGAGTGTTTCCCAGCCTGTTCTGAACATGGCCCTGGGGCTTGCCTTTGCTGTTATTTATCTTCCTGTAGAAAAAGGAGACAGGTGCAGAAGTCTGGTATTACTCTGCACTAAGCAGATGTGAGTTTGGCACTCCTGTAAGCTTCCAGTGTGGCCTCAGTCTCTCTGTGGCTTTAAAACTCAGCTATAAAATCCTGCTTTCCTGGGAAGCTACAAGACTCTTGGACTGTGAGGCAACCCTGTTCCACAGGAGAGGAAGACAAGCTAGTTCACAGGTCATTTACAAGTTGTTTTGCCATAATGCACACAAGACACACAAACACAAAACCTTGTCGATGACAGTCTGCATCCTAAAAAACCTTTCCAGAAAACAAGTGGTTGAGAACTGGAGTTCACAGGGGAGATTGTGGTGCAGATTCTGTGTGTAGCTCCTTAGCCAACCTGCAGCCCTGACCATCTTCTCTGCTATTAGCTGGTGCTGCAGTGCTGTGTGATACGGGACATAAACATTGTAAAGGAGTCTACAGCAGGGAATTTACTGGTTTCACTGCGGGTTTTTGTCCCGAGTCATAAAAGGAAGTGTAGAATCGAGAAGCAAAAATGGAGGCTACAATCGACAAGATGAGGGTCAATGGAAGGATAAGAAATACCAGGACTGGTACGAGGCAGGAATGAATTGTGAAGGGCTTTGAAAGTGAGAACAAGGAGTTTGCATTTGGAGCAGTGGAAGAAGAGAAATGGCAGACAACTGTGGGAAGTTCAGTGATGTGCTCAAATGAATGAACTTGAGACAGTTCCAGGTGCTTTAGCCAGAGAGATTACTATAGGGAAGATGCATAGGCCTTGGCTACAACTTTTGGCAGAGCGAGCTGAGATGAATTGTGGTACTTTGGAAATGCTGCATGAGACAAATCAGTGGCATTTAAGGCACAGCAGCATCAACATTATCCATAAAGCTAGCAGTAAAAAACAAACTCCTCCCTGCCTCCAGACCATGCATCAACACCTTAGATTGAGCCTCTTAGAGCTGCTGGAGCAGCTGGTGTGGTGCAGAAGCAGAGACTCTTCAGTTCTCAAACCACACTTGGTTACCACTTGTGCTGGTCTGCATACTGTTCATATGCATGCCCCTTTCTTTTGCCCCTTCTCCAGTGAGACGATTTTGCCATATATCAAAACAGGAAAAGAGATTCATCTGCCTCCGTGAGTCAGCAGAACCGCATTAACTCTTCCCAGAAGTGTCTGTGCCAGCGAGTGGGGCTGAGTCATCCAAGCTGGGAAGCAGGCCGAAGGTGTCCAACAGAAAGTGGTTACATTTCCCATTCCACTTATCAGTCCAGCATCATAATTATTTGCAGAATTAACAGAAGGCCTGAGCTTCAACTAGCAGGTTTAAAAAAAAAAAATCACCTGTGTCTAGGTTAGAAAGGAACCAGATTTTAAAGGAAACAAAAATATTCTTCATTTCTAGGGAAGCTGCTAGTTCACACTACTTATTTTCCCAGCAATGGTCACCATCACTATGACATTAGGCACTCAAAACCCAATACTTTTGCTCAGCCATCTCTGTTATCCCTCTGCTAAGCCAGAGTGGCATTATGGAAGTCCAGGGAGTCAGTGCTTCAATGCCTAACTTCCAAAGCACTGTTGTCCTAATCCAGCAAAGTCAGTACATGAACATTTTTGCTTTC
>NW_009952704.1:1233339-1234421 GCF_000747805.2 Chaetura pelagica
CTGAGTCATTTATTCAGTACACAAGTAAGAACAAATGCAGGTTTCAGCCTTTAAACCTAATGCGTTGAACAAGCAGCAGAGGAACACAGGCTGCTCAACACCAAAGATTTTCTATTTTCATGCAAATGTTCCCAGTGTTCTGAAGCAGAAGGATATGCTTAGAAAATACATGTGATATGAACAGCTTGCTTTCTAAGAGACCACTATTCACTCAGCATTAGCCACTCTTTCCATTAATTAATAATCACAAAATAAGTAGTCTGTAGCCTCTGATGTTATGTGCCTGGTTCTTCACTGAATTGATCAGATTTAAAAGATGGGCTTGGGTTTTTACTACATCTTGGCTTGATTCTGCAAATTAAAGATGGACACAAATCAGCCCTAAGATGTGTATCTTAAATTAGTCTGTGGGATCTCTTGCTCAATCCATCATGTCAAATGCTGCAGTTTCTAATCTTATGTGTGAATCCATCACCCACATCGTTGCAGTTGCTCTTGGCCATTTTTACTTTTGTCACTGTAAAGCACCCGGAGCTGACAATTGCCTTTTTATCTTCTGTCAACTGGTAGGTGTTAAATCTCTCATAACCGTATTCAGGCTTCTTTGCTTAAGTTCTAGTTATTAATTAAGCCATTGATTATCTTCTCACCTTTAACCATATGCATCCAGACTAATCCTGCTGCAATCAACAAACTGCTCATAGAAATACCATAGTTCCCTGTTTTCCAGGCTCTGGTATACAAACTCTAGAGGAAGACTCAGTTATGAGACAGTGACATAAGTGTATTTGTGCCTTGGGTCACATTTTATTCACAGAGGTAAAAACAGGATTTAAAAATAATCCCCTGTATTCTTTCTGCAAGATGGGAAAATTTAATTAGTCTCTATGGGATTTTCATGTGCATTGACAGTGAGGGATGCTGACACCAGTGGACCACTAGAATAAAGAGGATAATCTGGTAGGGAGTTTATAACACTGTAATTAGGCTAGAGCTGTATGAGAATATTATTTCTATTGTATTGTCTGCAGATCGGAATACTGAATTAGCTTTCTTCCCTGCCATAAAATGCTCACTGGCTG
>NW_009952704.1:1236170-1263979 GCF_000747805.2 Chaetura pelagica
ACTCTTTCCATTAATTAATAATCACAAAATAAGTAGTCTGTAGCCTCTGATGTTATGTGCCTGGTTCTTCACTGAATTGATCAGATTTAAAAGATGGGCTTGGGTTTTTACTACATCTTGGCTTGATTCTGCAAATTAAAGATGGACACAAATCAGCCCTAAGATGTGTATCTTAAATTAGTCTGTGGGATCTCTTGCTCAATCCATCATGTCAAATGCTGCAGTTTCTAATCTTATGTGTGAATCCATCACCCACATCGTTGCAGTTGCTCTTGGCCATTTTTACTTTTGTCACTGTAAAGCACCCGGAGCTGACAATTGCCTTTTTATCTTCTGTCAACTGGTAGGTGTTAAATCTCTCATAACCGTATTCAGGCTTCTTTGCTTAAGTTCTAGTTATTAATTAAGCCATTGATTATCTTCTCACCTTTAACCATATGCATCCAGACTAATCCTGCTGCAATCAACAAACTGCTCATAGAAATACCATAGTTCCCTGTTTTCCAGGCTCTGGTATACAAACTCTAGAGGAAGACTCAGTTATGAGACAGTGACATAAGTGTATTTGTGCCTTGGGTCACATTTTATTCACAGAGGTAAAAACAGGATTTAAAAATAATCCCCTGTATTCTTTCTGCAAGATGGGAAAATTTAATTAGTCTCTATGGGATTTTCATGTGCATTGACAGTGAGGGATGCTGACACCAGTGGACCACTAGAATAAAGAGGATAATCTGGTAGGGAGTTTATAACACTGTAATTAGGCTAGAGCTGTATGAGAATATTATTTCTATTGTATTGTCTGCAGATTGGAATATTGAATTAGCTTTCTTCCCTGCCATAAAATGCTCACTGGCTGCATTTTCTTCCTCACGCCAGATCAATAGCATCTGCAAGCAGCAGGTTAGATCAGAATCTGTCTTCCCAGCTTTGCTGAATATGTACCAGTATGATGCCAGAAGAGAAAGGAACATCTTCCTCTCTCGCCACAGGGAAGCAGTTTGCTCAGAAATCTGCAGGATTACCTGAATATCCTGATTTAGAAATTCTTCCATTTCCTTTAACTTTTGTTCATACTTTTTTCTGTTTAATTTTGGTTTGTGTCTCTTGTCACCAATGTCTGTCCCTGCACATGCTCCTGTTTACAGTTAATCAAACAGATGGCTTCCCTGTGATAGATGCTAATCATGGCTTGTTGTGAGGCATCCTGGATTTGTATCAGGAGTAGTTTGGCCAGCAGGACTAGGGAAGTGATTGTCATCCTGTACTCAGCACTGCTGAGGACTCAAATACTATGTTCAGTTTTGGGGCCCTCACTGCAAGAAGGACACTGAGAGTGCTGGAGCATGGCCAAAGAAAGGCAACAAAGCTGCTGAAGGGTCTGGAGAACAAGTCTTATGAGAAGCATTTGAAGGAACTGGGGTTGTTTCATCTGGAGAAAAGAAGGCTGAGGGGAGACATTAATGCTCTCTACAGCTACCTGAAAGGAGGTTGTAGCCAACTGGGGGTTAGTCTTTTCTCCCTAGTACAAGTGATAGGTTTAGAGGAAATGGCCTCAAGTTGTGCTAGGGGAGGTTTAGTCTGGATATTAGGACAAATTTCTTTACTGAAAGGGTTGTCAGGCACTGGAACAGGCTGTCCCAGGAAGTGGTGGAGTCACCATCCTTGGAGGTATTTAAAAGATGTGTGGATGTGGTGCTGTATAGGGACATGGTGTAATGGTGGACTTGGCAGTGTTAGGTTAGTGGTTGGACTCAGTGATCTTAAAGGTCTTTTCCAACAAAAACAGTTCTGTGATTCTATGATCTTTGAATGCTCAGAGATCACAGAACATTCCCCAGACAGCATGGGTTTTCTGCCTGCAGTATCTGAACTGGTACTTCCAGTCCTCCTCTCCCATGAATTTTACATACCAGTTCTGAACTAGGATAACTGGGACTCCAACTTAGATGTCTCTCGCTATGTAAAATGGCTGGTATAGTTTCCTTTCACTTTCTGCCATCAACTCTGTTTAAATAGACATACTGGATGACTTGTCCTGGGAGAGAGTTTCAGTTAGGGGCATTTTTATCTCACTTCTCTTCTCCCTGTTTCTGGCCTACAAATAGGAAGACATATTTGGTATGTTGGCAGTGATAAGGAGGAAGCCACATAAATGTTGAGTGAAGGTAGCTGCCTATTAAACTGGTGATTGCATAAGAGGAAATACAGAGCTTAGTGTCACATGTTAACATAAAAAAAACCACCAAACACCAACCCAAGATATTTGTGTCTTACAGAGAAAATCACATTATAGGGACAAAATTAGGAAGAAGTATGGAGCATAAGCCTTTGTCAGTCTGCCAGAATTTCTGGTCTTTATATGGTTGGAGGAGGTGGGTATTATACTCTCCAGCTGTTCTCCCTCTTGTCAGGTACACAGCTGGTTTTCTCTAGAGATTTTACAAATGCTGATGCTATTTTCCTTCCATAATTTTATACAGTTGAGCACACATATAAGGAACAAAAAATGAGTTTAATAAAGAGGACTCATTCAGGCTCTGCTGATTATTGAAGATGAATATTGTTAATTATTTAGCATTATTCTCATATTCAAAATAGTGTCTTTAGCATCAAATATTGACATGGTACACTGAAGAGATTTCCCCAATGGTAAAATCAGATTATATAATTTAAGCAAAAAATTGTCTACGTAACTTGAATCTGAAGCATAACTGATAGAGAAGACCTTGCGACAGTCCTTTGCATGGGAAGGAAGTTTGACACAAGCAGAACTGTGATTTCTTGTGTCACCACTGAAAAGTGGAGCTTGAGATATGCTGATCTGAAAACAGAACCTTCAAAAGCAGAGTGAAAAAACAGTTTCAAGGTAGTGGAGCTTCTTTTGTGAAAATTCATTTTTTCCTATAATCAGAACTGGTTTGGACTGGGACCTCTTCCACAAGCAATTGTGACAGTAAATAAATGAATATTAAAACCTTCTGAAGTAGTACTGAAAAGTGAAATTCCTCAGGAAATTAAAATTCTAAAGAAATTTGTTTCCAAGCTATTATTGTATGGATTTTAAAGAGTTGCCTTGCTACGGTCATGCCAATAACAAAAACTTCTTTGTGACAACCATGCTATCTTGATTAATTTTGCTTAGATTTTTCATCCAATAAATGTTTCAAAGGATACCTATCTGCAATATTATGTTTATATATTATCTAATATTATTTAATATAAAATACAGAAGATAATACATACAAAAGCCAATATCAAGAAATAACATCAAAAGAAGTTGTATTTTATTAAACTAAGCATTTCTACAAGATCACAGCAAAACTAAAAGGCTGAGAGAGTTGCATCATTGAAAACTGAACTGGAATATGACAAGTTGTCACAGAATGATTTGATGTTAACAAAGCTGCATTTTGTGCTAACTTTGCAGACCAAGCCTTTGACTCATTTACACACCCAACACTGCCCTGATTATTAGGGTTGTTAGGAAAACCTTCTGTAGAGATTTTACTCTTGGTCACTGGCAGATGGTCATATTCTTCTGGCCCTCCTAATGTACAATTTCCAATGTGCCACGACTATGAAGACGTATGGATATGAATGCAAAACAATTCATTCAAAAGGCAGGTTTTCCTCTGAATACAGGGTTTACACCAACATCCTCCTGTTGTCTTTTACAGAGTTATTTCTGATTCAGAAACATAGGAGTGGAGAGGCTGGAGACCATAAATTTGCAATATGGCCAGGCATCTGCTGAAATAGCAGTGTTCTCTCTGACTTCAGTAGCAATTTTTTGGGTCAGGTTTTTCAGCTACTAGAAACTGCTTTTGAAGTCAAATCCATTGACAGAGTGTTTGCTTCACAGAAAGCATTTGTTCCTGAGTCTCACAGGGACTGTCAGCATTGAACAAACAGCTCCAGGAGCTCAGCACTGAAGACAATCATTGTTTGTATAAAAGGAAACCTGTAGTGTTACTGCACCTGGATCCATTCAGCTCCTTGCAAAGAAGTTACAAAAGGTGCTACAAGAGCTTATGGATGATAACTCTGGCAGTGCTCTTATATATAGGTAGTCCACAAAACTACTGCAAGAGTTGAAAGCCTATAGCTGCAGCAAGATGACCCCTTACATACATACATACACACACATACATATATAGATAACATGTTCACATGAAAACGTCTTTTCATTTCCCCATTGAATCTGCTATTAAAGCCAGACTCAGATACGCACTGAGCAAAGTCAAAGCCCATTGTAACAACTGAGTTCTGAATGGGAGGCAGTTCCTGGCCCTCCGTGTTCTGTCCCCACCATGGTCTAGTGGATGGGCCATGAGAACAGGCCCTGGAGTGAATCCTAAATCTTTGATTAACCTGTCTGGTATCTGTGGACAGAACAGGGTGCTTCACTCTACCACTGCTTCCTCCAGCTTCAACCTCTGACTTCAAGCACCTGGGATTATGTCCTGCATTTGGTTTTATGCAAGTGTGAAGCATCACAGAATGTCAAGTTAGAAGGGACCTTTGGACCACTTTGTCCAACCCTCCTGCTCTAATCTGGACCAACTAGAGAAAGCTGTTCAGGGCCATGTCTGGTCAGGTTTTTCTCCAAGGACAGAGAATCCACAATCTCTCTGGGCAATCTGTGCCAGTCTTTGACCACACATGTTTAAATAGAATTTCCTGTATTTCAATGTGTGTCTATTGCCCCCTGCCCTTTAACTGAATAACACTGAGCTACAACTCAGTGGATACCACTACAGCCCCTAGCCCAATAGGAATTAGTCTTGGTGCCTGTAGGTGCCTCTGTAGTCCAAAAAAACTGTAGAGAAATAACAATAACAGCCCTGCAGGATTTCTCTCCCCAGCATTCCCAGAGGCTTCCATTACTTCTTAATTAAACTGAAAAAATAATTCATTTAACACCTTAGACATTGCTTGAGATGAGCTCAGTGCTGATGGAGTGGGAGCTGGGAGCATCACCACAGAGGAACAGTGTGAACCTCCTTGGTTGCTGGAGCTCTTTCTGTGTGACCAGAAGGGAGGCAGGGAGAGAAGGACAACGTGAGCCTCAGGCAGTGGAGTAACCATACCTATGTGGGGCAGGAGACCTTCTGCTGGACTCTAGCAGCCCTCTTTGGGAGCTGGAGGCTCTGCAAGAGAGAGTGGGCTCAGAATTCCTCCTTCCCTATCCTTTGCCTGAGATTTGCCATAAAAATGAAACTGGGCTGTACCTGTCAGGAAGGAATTAAATTATCCCAAAGGTTAGCAAAGCACTCAGAGACCCTTTGGGAAGAAATGTGCTACGTAAATAGAAGCTGATTCCTACAGGTTATTAATAGATATATCTGCAAAAGTAATGTGCAAACTACAAAGGAAAGATAATTCTGAATTAAATTACCATAATTTTTTTCATTGCTGTCTCTTTTCAGGAGACCTGGATAATACTGCTAACAATGACAGGTTGAATAAGAGACAGGGTTTGTGTGGGCCAGAGGTGGGAACAGAGAAGGAGCCTAATTATATCTTTTTTAACCTTTGAATGCAGCTGGGCAGGATAAAAATGAATTATGCAACCAGCAAGTGAGCTGTTATCCCAGTGGAGGCTGCAAAATGGTGCCCAGGTCACCCAGAAACATGATCTAAGCTGTCCCATTTCTCCTGGATCTAATCACTTTGCAAATAATTCAATTATATTGGTATTTTCTGAATGCTTCACCTAAAGTTCATGTAATTGTTATCCTATGGACAAAACAAAATAGATTGATCTTACCTGCTCTTACCTCAACAATGCAGAGAATGAAGGGCCAGCACTAAAGTGGTATGGCAAAGCTGGGACTAGCACTCTTAAGTGTACCTTCTGAAACCTCCTGGGTTTAGTATGTTGAAGATGATGCCACTGCATTTACAGTCACTTATCTGAACACTTTATCATGTAGTATTTGTTCCTCTTTCAATGTGTGTTTCAACATGAAGTTTTGTACAGAGGTTGGAGCTGGATGGGAAGAGGTGGAGGGGCCTCTGATACCTGTATTGCTCAGCAAAATAACAGGTCTCTGACCAGAGGGGGAAAGAGCCTCTTTGCAGCCTGCAGTTATGGAAAAATGGAGGAATATGTTCTCATTAAATAAGAACTCTTTTTATCTCTGCTCCTTGACTTTCTTCCCCAAAATTCCATTCAATCTGCGATTTAAGCTAAGTGGTCCATTAACTGATAGCCTATAGCTCTACCAGTTTTGGCATAAGTTAATGTCATATCCCAAGCAAAGAATTTGAGCCTTCAGTCTTGAATTTTTCTGAACTCTATTCCCACCATTTTGCAGTGTCATCTGTGCCCCACAGCAGAGTAAAGCTGACTGCATAATATGAAGGACTTGCTGTGAACAGATTTTATGTTGCTCCATAATGCTTCATCCAGTTGGCCCTTTCCTGGCTGAGCTTATTGGAATTGAACTCTGGAGAGTGAATGAAGTGTCTTTGATAATCTGAACCCAAACTTTGCTCAGTTTTGTGTTATTGCCCTATCTCTAATTTGGTCTAGTATGGTGTTTATTAACTGAGTGACCCAGAACATTAAAAGGCTTTAAAACTTGCAGCCTGAGCCAGTTTACCTGATTCAGAATTTTTTGTTTCTTCTTTTTATTTTCACTCTTCATTGTCTCAAGGAAAGAGCTTCAATTATGTCTGTGTTTTGAAAAGAGGGTAGAAAATACATTGTATCTGGTTGACATGCAGAGCAGAAAGGAGCAATATTTCACTGGAATAGCAATACCTGATAGACTATAAAAGACTTAAGTTAAATCTTCTTGTGGATAACCTGATACCTCTGAGATGACTACATGCCATTTCTTTGTCTTAAGTAGAGTGAAAAGCCAGAAAATGAAGTGGAAATACTGTATGGAGTAAGATGCATGACAAATTCTGTTCCTGGAAGGTCATATTTTACTAAATTGAGATTTCCCCCCAATTCTTTCCTTTTATAATCTGTGGCACTGTCTGTATTTACAGTCAAGATTTTGTAATTATTTAAATACTAAATGGCAGGTAACCTGCTGCTTCCTGAGTCACTGAATGCATCCTCACTCGACTGCTAATAATGACACAATTTAGCAGTGGTCTGTGCCAGTGCCTGTAAGAAGGCCAAGGCAGGTTTTGTAAGACATCCCAATACAGCAGATCTGTTGACAGTTTTGATATAGTGTATAGCATTAATCCTTGTGCTAGGAATTTACCACTCCTAGTATCAACATTGCTTCTCTAGAGGTATTTTTCATCTACTTGTCATCTACCTGCTGACATGGCCTTCAGAAGAGGCCTTCCAGCCCTTTCTGGAACCCTCATTGGCACACAGAAGCACCCATGACAGTGGGAACAGTCTCCAGTACCCGTGTGTCCTACATTTGTCCTTAGGCCACACAGTTTGTGTCTTCCTAGCATGTTCAGTACAGTGACATGAGTGTGAATGGAACTCCTGAGCTTGTGAAGAACCAGCAGGTGAGACACCTGTAGCCAAGCAAGTGAGTACAATCCAGTGCCACACTCGTTAGGCCACCTTATGGGAAGTGAGCTCAACATTTTAGTTCCTGTTCTTTAAACCTTCATTGAAGTGGTCTTGCTTCAGAAGCAACCATGGGACCTTCTGTTCTGCTGGGTGTGGAACCAGTAAGCCTCCAGGGGTGGGAGGACTTGTGAATGCAGCTGCCTCCTCATGAGGTGAAGGGATTTGCAGGGATGCATTGCACAGCTATGGCCACTAATGCATACATTCCTGGCAAAGGAAGAGCCAATAAGCATTCTTACCACAAACATAATCACTACTGCCCACGGGGAGCCAACTTTATTAAATATATAAGCAGAGAGGATCAATCTAGGAATCAGCATCACATCCTGAATGCCCTGGAAGGTTACCAGCAATCCTGCCCCTGTAGAGAGGAGTTGTGGCTGTTTGCATTATCTCTGAAAACAGATGAAAACAGCAAAGCAGATTTAGGGCAGAAATCCCTGAAAACATTTTGAGGGACTAAGAAGCTGGAAATGCATTCAAGATTCTTGAAAGAAAAAAAATAGCAGTAGTTGCCTCGTATATGTTATTTAATTCGTCAGGGTTATTTTGGGTGATAGTGCTGTCAGTTCTATTAAACCTACATGTAAGGTGAGCAGGACTGAGCTGCCCATTCACCACTCCCAGAGGGATGCTTGTGTTACCCACGAATACTATGTTTATAAGCAGAGAAAATGCTCCCTGAATCAACACAACACAAAATATACGTTGTACATGTCTCGAGGAAGGAGCTGCACTGAAATGAAATCACTGGCTGCTCCTTGAAGCACAGGTGCAATCACTCCAAATGCTTTGTTTATCCCAGAGCCTGGTGTTGGTTGACCTTTCCCAAGAGGACAGTTTAGACTGCACAAGGACATGGGTCCTTCACTCCAGCTGCAAACAGCACTGCAGAGCAGGAGAGGGCTGTGCAGGTGGAGCTGGATCTACATGTGGGGAAGGGGAAAAAGGGCAGAGCCGTGTCTTGTGGCCTTGCCAACAGCCTCTTGGTGATGCAGGGGCTGCTTGTGGACCAACCCTGCTTCTCCCAGCACCTGAAATGCCCATCCTGGGTGATAGAGAGTGAGGGAACTCCCTGTTTTTTTTAGCAGTGTATCTTTTTTTTTTCTGAATGGAGGCACAATCCTGAATTTCTCTTTAAAAGTAAACAAATATATTTCCAGTTTACAGGTCCAAATCAAGACCAAGAAAGCAAAACATAGACTACAAGTGCATAGCTCTACTTCGAGGAGAAAGACTTTTCCATTCCAGGCACCAACAGAGCCTTTGTGCTTCAGCCATCTTCTCAGACAGTGTTTTTTAATTAAAGTTGTAACTTATCCCAAGGAAGAGTCCAGAAAATCTCTGGATCTTTTTTTCCTTTCATCAGTCCTCTGCCCTAGGCAAGGAGGTAATGAACTAGTCCCTTCAAAATAGTACTCACTGGGAGCTACTTAATTTTGTTATATTTTGGAGCTTGGGGCTTAGTAAAGATTGAGAATTTCTCCCAGGAATGACAATATTTTGAGCTGACTGGAAAGGCAAGCTTGTGTTCTCCAACTATTTAGTTCTTAAGCAGAAAGAAAGACATCAGGAGCATTGTATTTAGTCAATATACACTGAATTCTTCAAGAGCTGGATGGAAAATGCAGAGGTGCAGTTGTGCTGTGCAAAGTCAACGTGAAGGGTGTTCCCTCCTTTCTGCAAGAGGATCCCCTTGTCAAAGTAGCAATGAGTTGCAGTACGTGTGTGCTCTGCATGACCAGGTGAACAGGTTTCCCTTGCGAGCACCTCACAGGAGACATAGAAAGCAGAAATACCTGTGGCTGTGCTAGACTTTTCTCTCCTTGCTTGGCTGCTTCCCCACCATTCAGGAGTGTTTGTCACCCCCACACAGCACATTACGATGCACAATGTTAAATGCAGTCAAATAGTTCCCCCTGTCAAATTTTTTCTCACTTCTAAACTTCCTAAACTCTTAGGATCTAAAATAGTTCCTGTTGCCTCATTTTTTTTTTATAACTGTGCTGCTGCAGAGGAGTCAGATGAAAAAATCTGGGGAAAGGGCAGGGGAGCTGCAGACCCTCCTGTATCTCTGCCCATCAAGTTATTCAGGGCCCAAGACTTGCAGAGCTTCAGTGAGGACTAAGATGTGGCTGGGGCTGCTTCCCATTTCTAGGAAATCATAAAAGGAATGGGAAAACTGAGGGGGCTGAGAAGGTAAGAAGTAAACTAGTTCATGTTGTTGCCAGTTACTGTGTGTGCTTGGACTAGATCTGCTTCACTTCTGAGTCAGGTGTGGCACCAGTAGGCATCCTTGTGTCTTGCTGTTGGCATGAGAGGAGGAAGAAGGTAACAGCCTGTAATTCTCTCCCTGCTGGAAACAAAAGACCTGTTAGGTGGTTTCCAAGGATTTTTTAAATACCCGCGGTCTCTTGCTGCATATTGGATGTTCTGCAGCTCAGCTTTCCTCTTACTGAGCCAGCAGTTGCAGCTTAGACCTTGTTGTGGGCTGTCTCAGAGCATCAGGAGGGCGTGCAGGGCTGGAGGTGCCCCTGCTGCCACAGGGACACGGTGCTCCAGCCCTGCAGAGCTCTGGGCTGGGAGGGTCTTGCCAAGAGCAGACTGGGGCCCTGATGGGGAATAAGGTCTATGGTTGGACAAGCTTGTCTTTCACCAGGGCAGGGAGAGATCCTCTGGAGAGCAGGGTTTATTTCCAGTTGATGACTCGGAACTTATTCTGCTGAAGTTAAGGGAGTTCTTAGCAGAGAGGGGGTTGTAATACACTGCCCAGATATGTGACCTGAGCAAAAAGCAGACACTGAAGCCTAAATTCTGGTTTAGGAACTTCTTCAAAGTTCAGCATTCTATGGCTGTTCCTTTTTCAGGTGGCTGCCATTTGTGGTTTTCACATGAAATTCAAGGCTATTGAGTCCTCAGTTCAGGAAGGTAGATCAATGCATTCGCAGCGTAATTTGTGGAGGAATGGTCAAGTGCATCATGTTACCTACCCAATTAACTGGTCAAGTGGATTGGAGACCTCATTTGCATTATTTTTCTGCTTGCTTGAAGCCCTTGTTCCTTCTGGAGGAACAAGTACACTGAGTCACTGGCAAGGGCACTGCAGTATTGATGGCATTAGAGGCACACACAGAGACATCAAGTCACATGAAGTCCATGGGATGACAAGAGTCACAGCTCTGCAGCTGGGACATGTATGTTTTAGCAAGGGTTCTAGGGGCCTGAAGCCCCACCAAGAAGCTTGCAGTGCCTGTGAAGCATTGCTACTGGGCTTCTCTCAGCCCAGGATGTCAGAGCAGCTGTTCTGCCAAGCTTCCGTGAAGTCAACCTGAGCTTGAGCCGGGTATCACAAAGATGGAGAAAAGCTGTGCAGCTGTTGCAATATCTGAGCCCTCCGCAGAGAAGGAGTAGCACATTGCATGAGGATTGACAGGCCTGGAGCAAAGAGAAGGAGATGGAAGTATCTCTTGTAGGATGAAGACTGCGACTTCTTACCAGACCTGTTCTGCTTGGAATTATTCTTACAGATGAGCTATGTGGAAACTCATCTCAAGTTTAGCTCCAGATTTACAGACAGCAGGGAACCTTTCTGGTAATCAGAGTCTAGCATCAGGTGGGACTAGCTGAATTTCTATGCAAGGAAAGCAGATTTTTAAAGTAAGACCTGTACTACCTCCGTGCCATTTTTACTGGGTAAAAATTGTTGTATGTTATTTGAAAGTATGTGAAACTCAAAGGGTGAGAGTTAACAGCAGGTGTCATCTGTGATCAATTAACTCCATATTTCAGACTTGGGCACTTCTAAAGGTCAAACTAAAAGTCAAGCTTGTAACAGGATGTAATCAAAGACACAAAAATGCTTGTAGGAATCTCACGAGCAAAATGGTTTTATGAAGGCTCTACATTTGGTCCTGGAATAGGGGGACAGTTTGTGAAACCTCAGACAGTCTTCACTGTCCTAACACTGATGTCAAACCTCCTAATGAATTCAGGCTCTCATTTCCATTCATTGGTATTTTTCTTTAGACCCATGCCAAAACTTCCATCACTTTCTTCACAGGAGGGAACAATATGTATCCTAAGCACAAATTCATATCTGCTGTTGGACACACCTGCTTGTATCACATCAGAACCGGACACAAAGGAATATTCTAATTCTATATTTAGATTTATCTAATCTAATGCCTGTATTTTTTATTACTCCATTTATTGATGGGGTCATCTAGATTTTCCTATGCTGTGATTCTCCTGTGGTATGTTTATATCACCCTGTAGAGTTCCCATTCACACCACCAAACACTCAGCCTTGAGCAGCTACAGTACCTGCACAAGACACAGCAAGGAAATCCTTCTGTTTATAGTTTAGTAAATCAGAAACCTACATCATAACACATTGTAATTCAACAGTGGATTTTATAAAATGCAAACAGCAAACCAGAGGAATCAAATCTAAAATTACATTGATTTTGCTTGAAGGGAAAATACAGAAGGACAGGGAAATCTATGAAAGCCTGCTTGTTCACTGTAGGAAGACCTTAGTTTTGAAAAAAAACATGTCAATAATTATATGACATGCTTTTTTTTTGAGTGGAGTATCATAGTAGATATTGCTCCTTTTTATTCAGAACCTGTGGTGAAGTGAATGCAAGTTCTCCATCTCTGTTCACAGACAGATTATTAGCCTGATTTTATTGATCACTACAAATGCTGCAGGTTTGATTTGGAGGGTCATTACTGTTGGGTGGTCGAGATGCTTCCAACTGTACAGGGAGCTCACAGTCATCTTCTGTGTGAAGGAGACCATTATCTGCTCATGGCTCTGGGCAGAAGATGTTTTCTCCTGGCCACAGTAATGCTACCTGAGGGCAACATTGATTCTGCTCATAGTTCCCCTGGGGCTCACAGCTGCCCACTGCCTGGAAGCATCTACTTGTCTGCCCACAGCTCTGCTGTGTCATCTCTGCCTGACCTGTTCTGCGACTGTTGCCTCACATTCATCCTTAAAAGCAAGATGAGCTCACCAACATTCTTTTCCTGAGGCAGGTCAGGGAGCATTCAAAATGTCCCTCAATGTTGGTATGCATTTGTACATGTATATGTGTGTGTGTATTTATGTGTGTATATATATATATAGCCTGAGCACTTGTCCTTTAGAAGAGAAATTATTCATAATCTACATTGAGCAGACTCGCCTCTGTTTCCTAATAAAGCGGCTGTTTCTGCCACAGTTGGAGGAAAACATTGGACTCTTCCTAACAAAGACCTCTTTGAAATCAGTTCACTGTGACTATGCAGAAGGGTTAAAGAGCTTATTCTGTTTTTCCAACCCAAGATAAAGACTTCCCTGTATGAATGACACGCCCCACCTCCCCCCCCCAAAAAAAAATAAATAAAATTGTTGTTCTTAAGGGATGTATGAAGAATAAAAGGAGGACTGAATTATTCTTTTTAGCCTACCAATTTCCTCTGGTTGTGCCTTCCTTTGCGGAAAACCTTTGTGATTCCAGGGCTATAGGGTAACTAGTTTCCTATAGATCTCCAAAAGAGAGAGATTTGTGGTCATACCATGTTACATGTTTATGACTATACTTGGGAAAACTTGCATGATCTGGAAATGTTTGCAAATATTTAAGGGGATTTGCTGAACATTAAATGGATATCTGCTACAATTTCATTATTATTTTCTACAGTCCAGATACTGCTTTTTATGCTGATTCTTCTGATAAGACATCTCCTCTTGCCTTCACCTCTTCTATGGTGTGCATAGACACTTCTTTAGTGTACATGTTATCAGTGACTTTGTTTTTACTCAGTGATTCAAACGTTGAGTTGGATGGATTCAGTAATATCTCATTTTACCATCAGATTAAGCCCCACTTTTATTTTCATTCTTCATTCTGGGAGTACTTGGTATACTTATTTTTGGCAGTACACTGAAACCTAACTCAGTGTTACTTAATTTATATCATACTCTTTATATATTCTGGCCCATTAAACAAAGGAATGTCTTCACAACCTCTTCTGTAGACAAATTATAGCACTATTAGAGTGTCTGCATTTGAAACGTTCTTTAGCTCTAGCCCACGTAGGACATTCAGTTCCTCTGAGCACACTCCCATGTGGGATATGAGCAGCTGCACCACAGTCGTTCATCCTGCACCTCTTTTATGGAACAAGCTTGATTTTGAACTTCAACAAATGAAAGGTGCAGATTTTTTCCCATGCTGCCTGTCATTATCTTTGGCTCGTGAAAGGAGAAACATACTAAAAGCAGGGAAATTTGCTGGATGTATTACTGCCAAGAACCCAAATATGTAAAAAAAGGATGACTGGATAGTCAAGGACAGCTTTTCACAGCTCACAGAAAAATGTATTACTCCAAAAGTCTTAATTTTCCTGTTATTAGGAGCTTGGTCTGTGTAAAATAGTGTAAAAGATTAAAAAGTTGTTGCTATTCAGCAAATATAGGACACATACAAAGATTTAAAAAATGTATTATTTTTAGAAGAATGTGCAATCATAGAATCATTTAGGTTGGAAAAGACTCTTAAGCTCATTGGGTCCAAACATTAGCCTAACACTGCCAAATCCACCACTTAACCATAGCCTTAAGCACCACATCTACAGGTGACTAAGCCATTTCCCTGGGCAGCCAGTTCCAGTGCTTGACAACCTTTTGGTGAAGAAATTTTTCCTAATATCCAATGCAAACCTCTGCTGGCACAACCTGAGGCTGTTTCCTCTTGACCTCTAATACCCGTACCTATATATTGCTATAAATATGTCCTTTTTACATATAAAAGGAAACCTATTTTACTAGCTGCTGGGGCATTTCATTCTGTTTCCATTCCTTTTCCAACAAATACAGATTTTCTTACTCAGTGCAGGCAAGTTACATTGACATCCTTGCCAGAGGTCCACTTCCTCAAAGGCATTTATGCAACTTCGATGTCAAAGGGAGTTTGTTCTCTAAAATGACACACAGGGGCTGGACATAAACTCCTTATAAAACATAAAGGATGAAGCCATGTAGCCAGGCTTCTACTCCACTAAATTTGATGGCATTTACAAACAGTATAATTTTGTCTGATAATTATTTGCCATAGTTGGGGGCAGGGGAAAAAAAGCGCCTGGAATTTCAGAGAAAAGGGAAATCAGTCGTTGGAGTACTGGAGAAAGCTGAAGAAGAAGGAGCAGCAAGAAACCCCAGACATGGTCAAAGAAAAGTCCGTACAAGAATAAAGCTGAAAAATAGAATTTCAAATGTTAGCAATTACTTTTAAGATGTTATGAGCCATTGCTAGTGTGTTGTCATGGGGAGAAAAAGGCGTTACAGCATCAAAGGAAACAGGGAATGTAATGAAGAAAGAAATTAGATGAGTAATTTGCATCTATTTTGTGGTTCGATCTTCAGAGGCACTTTTGTTAATTAGCAGGTTTGGGCTGTACATATTAGAGTTCTGAGAGGTTAGTGGATGTCTCCAGAGACGTTCCAAGGCAGCAGTTTGGATAGTCACAGAACATTCCTGTAGCCTCACACTTTATCAGCAAAATGAGATATTTTTTCCTTTATCACTTCAAACTTGACAGTCAGAAGGGAAAAAGACCAGCCTCTTGCAGGACCCCATTTCTGTGAACAAACATAATACTGAAAGGCTCATCTTTTCACAGACTCACACAGAATCTTAGGGGTTGGAAGGGACCTCGAAAGATTATGTAGTCCAATCCCCCTGCCCCCTTTCTTCCAGAACTTTTGATAAGATGACAGTAATGGCATACTCCCTCTTTCTACTGGGGAGTGATTGTGTTTGAGTGTTTGACTGTTTTGTTCTTCTCATGTATTGTGGGGTTTATTAATTTTTTATTATATTTTTGTGAGTGTTCAGAGGTCTAGATACCTGTTCTGAAATAAGTAAATAAATTTAAAACAAAAACACAAAAAGGGACACAGAGAGTAATTCCCTGGTCTGCTGAAGGCAACAGAGACAGAACAGCATAGCACATTCTTTGGTGGTGTTTATCACTTCAGATGTTACTTCAGTGGATAATTTTTTTTAATCACCAGGGTCTAAAATTTTCAATGGCAAAAGTTGAGGACTTAAACCCATACATGTTATGAATCCAAAAAAAGTCTTTGATTGTTAGAGACTTTTTATATATATATCAGTTCCTCTGAAGCTGAGGTCTGAGCAAAACTTTATTTGTTTTTCTACATAGTTTATTTCTAAACATAGAGATAGAATTTTCATCTCTTGTGCAGGTACTTCCCCAGTCCAAATCCTTTTTCTTTCCTTTCTACCTCTTATTTCCTTCATCTGGGACTTTTTCTGCTCCCCAGGTTCTCATTTTCTTGAATGCATCTCCTGCTTCAGAACATACCATGTCCCCACCCCTTCCCTGTGCACCCAGCTCCATTCATTAGGTGTATAATTGCCTGCAACCATTTAAACTGAAAACAATACTCTCTTCCAGTCCAATCTCTTATCCCTGCTGGAGTAAAATTGAGTCACAAGGTCTAAAATTATCCCTGAGGACAGGGACACAGAGGCAAATACAGTGGATTTAACTCTGTCTATTCCTTATATTTAAAATACTATTTTAAAAAATTTCAGCCCAAAAGTACATGTTTTCAAAACATATTTTCATTGAAAAGTATGAAGGGATGAGCTTGTTCATTCCCTTTAGCTAATACCTATTCATTTCACACAGCAGCTTTTTACTTCTTTTTTTTAAATTAAAACAAGCAGACTGCTTTCCCAGCCAACTTGCTTTCCCTCTCATTATTGGTCTTTTGCTGTAATCATGGATCTATCTGTAATGCCACTTCTTGTGTGTAGTAAACTGTGCTGCTGAAAAAGCTCTGACCAAACTTGCCTGGGAGTCTCAGCTGAAGACTGTTCAAAGAACGTGCCTGAAACAAAGAGCAGTTTCCACCATCCCCTAAATAAACTCTCCTAAGTGTAAACTGTGACCATTCCTCCCTTCATCTGAACACTCCAGGCTTTTCAGAAAGCTGCTTTTATGTAAGATTAGAGAGCTGTCTCCATGACATGATGTTCTGCTTCTCTTCACCATTAGTTGAGCGTTAGTTGTTCTGGCTGTAAATAGACAGGCACAGATGGCACTACGACTCTCCAAGCCTCCACACATCTTGCACTGCAGGGATTTTTGTTATTCTTCTTATCTCTCTAGCAGCTCCTACTCTTTCCTAACAGTTTGTTGAGAAGAAAAAGGCAAGGCTAAAGAACAATCAGCCCCTTTCCTCTCTAAGATTGTGGAAGGCTTGAGACAGGACAACAGCATTCATTCTGACTTTTTTTCTTTGCTAGGGGAACCCAGCCATGGGCTTGTCAATTAAGCAAAATTTTTTCCAGAATCACCAGGTAAAGTGAGTCCTCCCCAAAGCAGCTGAGCAGAAGTAGATGCCCCCACAGCAGTAAACCACAGGACTGGAATGGCACATCCTCCCTCAGTGCTCTGCATCACTGACCACCACACTGAAAGATCCCTGACAGATCAAAGAAAAGCTGGTATCTTGAAAGACTGCTTTGGTGCACAGGAACAGCTTTTGCAGAAAAACAGGATGGAGAATTAGCAACACTAAATCTGGAGAGGGTATGGATAAGAAGGACATGATGGAATCTTGTCCCCTCCTCCCTATGCACATCATGGAGGAGGTAAAATGGACATCATGGAGAAGGTAAAATGGCTGCTGCACTTTAGTCTTTTGTATAACACAAGAACAAGACATTAACTTTAAACCAACAAATTAAAATCTGATAAAAGGAAGTCAATTTTGTAGAGTATAGTTAACCTCCTTTCAATAATCATTGAAGCCAAGAACTTAGTGAGGCTATAAAAAGGATTAGATGCTTATATAAATTATTAAAGCATTCATTTAATATTTCCTCTATCCCATATAATGGAAGGCTATATGTTTCTGTGTCTATAGAGAAGTTTCTAGGACAAAAATAAGTAGTTTCCCTTCCCTGCTAGAAGGCAAATCTCTTTATTTACTATTTGGTTTTCCACCATCTTCATCTACAGTCTTGGGGAATGGAAGAATCAGTGAAATGGTAACGGGTGGACTGTCACCTGCTCCTGGACAGCAGTTCCTGCATTTTCACCTATGAAGCTACTAACAAGGAGGAAACAGTAAATGTTAGCCAGCCTAAGACTGTTTGTATAAACCTGTGTAACTCATTTTTGGGATACTAAGCTTTTCCAGATAACACTGCAGCAGAAGACAGAGGAATGACATCTGTAGATGCAGAACAAGCCCCACCCCCCATAAAAAAGACAACAAAACAAAACAAAAAACCCAACTTTGAAATAGCAGCAATGCAGCTCTGAGCTGTCAGTGGTGAAATGCAAACCAAATCCAACAGGGTTTCATGTTCAGGGGATGGTTTCCTTCCTTTTTGTGCACCTCCTCTGTATGATTCCAAAATCATCCACCAGAGCCCCGTAATGATACAGCCTGTTTTTGTACAGGTACTGCTACAAAATGAAGGAGCCCTCCTCTTACAGGGAGGCACACCCATATGTGCCAGCCGTGGGTGGTCCTGAGACCTGTGGGTAAGCAGGAGCAGTGTCAGTGGGTGCTCTTGAGGGGTTCAGACCTCCAGCTCTCCAGGGCTTCTCTTCCATGCTGCTCTGGGGAGTTTATCTACATCTGTATTTATCACCCTACCACATTCCCTATCTTAATCAAGACTGCAATATCCTGTAACAGAGGACAAGCTTGCAGGAGAGGAGGGTGTGATGAAAATACTGCGAGAAGGAACATCACAGATCACCACTTTTTTAATGAAAGGATTGACTGGGAACAGTCCATCGAAAGGGCTAGACACCTAAGTGATAGACAAATTTCCTGGAATTGCAGTGTTTCAACAGGAAAAATGAATAGCACCTTAATACTAAATAGAAGCTGTGACTGTCATATAGAAATAAATCTATGACAGTCTGAAGAGGAAGCAGTTGAAGACACAAAAAGCCTGATGAGATATAAATAATATCAAATATTGCATTCACCATGCTCATGCAATTTGTGTTTCCTCAGCTACTCAGTACATACTGCTACTAGTTCACCCCTGATCTGCTGCAGAGTTTGGCTGTCTCTTAGTTCCCCCATAAATGAGACAACTGGGACATGAACATATAGAAATGCGAGGTGTCTCATTTCTCTGCAGTTGCCAAGGTATGTGGCAAATTAGGGTGAAATCCAGACTATGTGAATGCTTGAGGAAATGCCAACATGGGTTGCAAAAAGGCAAGCAGAGATGCAGTTCTTCTTCACAAATGTGAAGAAAAATAAATATATAATTCACTTTACTGAGTCAAGGGCAATGACGTTGAAGCCTATGGAGCTGTTATGCCAGTAGTCAGTTTGTTCAGGCTTTTCCACATTATTTTTCCTGATGACTCTGTGCAGCTGCTCCCAGGGAGGCTTGCAGGCATCCTGCTGCAGAACGTGGGAGATGGTCGATTCCTCCGTGCTTGGTGTCTTCCAATTAAGAACAGCTGTCTTCCTGGAACGTGTGCATTGGCAGGACACACACGATTAGGATCAATACAGAGCTGCAGAAGGAAATTTATGAACATTGGCATCCTGTGTCATCTGAAAACAACCCCTGCAGGTCTATGAGACATTCACTGTATTCTCTCGCTTACCTATTTGTCTCACCAACATCTCCCAGCTTGACTTTCAGAGGGGACTCTGTTGGAGAAGAAGCCTGTCATCTACCACGCAGGGTGGGCCCCCAGAGAAGCTAGTTTTGGAGGCTGCAATGGAGGTCTTTAGTAATATTCCCAGCATTTTTCTGATTTCTGCCACTGAACACGAGATACTGTCAATGAATAGAGCAGAGCTTTAGAGCCAGGTATGTGCCTGCCACTTAAACCCTAGTGCTTTGCCACTGAAGCAAGCTGCTTGCAGGAGTTGCTAGGTAACCATAACCTGCTCACAGCTTATGCGAGCAAGCGAGATACTTCTGATGATGTCATGCTTCAGATTCATATTTCATCTCTTAAAAGAGTTTTCTCTCCATTTCCATGAGAACAGGTGCATGGGGGAGTTCTTCAATGAGGCAGAACTTCCCTGCTCCATCATGCTTATATGCAGCTTAATTTCCCTTTTGCAAAACACTGTACTAAAGCAAAATTGGCCAGGGCTTCTCAAAGAGTGATTTTAGGGGAGAACTTCTAGCTGTTTACACCTTTTTTATCCTCTAGACACCAATTCAAGCGTTAACTCCTTGGAAACACAGACAACTTCATTGGCTACTCTGCTGCCTGCATCTGAACAAAATGCTGGTTTACTTCATAGAAAGATAACAGGAATTTTGCTATTATGCTTTTCAAGAACACAAAAACGCAAATATTAAGTGCCAGAAATGGACTGAAGCTGAGACTTATGCCCCTTTCAATACTAACTATGAGCCTAACTTAAATATTTATTTGTGAGTCTAGTTATGCCAATGTATGACATTACGAGTGTGCATAGCACATCTTTGACAAGGCAAATGAGAAAAGCATCTCAAACAAGATGCTTTGAACATGCTGTGATGAGTATGAGATGGATGAACGGGAAATCAAGGAGCTGTGGGAGATGTAGGAAGCCTGGTCTCAAAACACTTCAGCCCTAAACCTGGGTTGAACAAAGCCTGCAAGGTGTGTGTGTCCTAAGCCCAGAGTAGATGCACTCTCAAAGCATGGCATGCCTGAAGGCTTTCCAGGTGGTTCCCTGTTGATAAGGGAAGGCAGGGCATGAAGGCAAGTGGCTGGCCACAGCTGTGTGGTTTTGGTTCCCACTGGAGTTCTGTGATGTATTTGTCATTTTTCCTGGTGTCTTTCTGGAGCCTGGCCTGTCTGTTTCCCACTGAAAGCCACCATTTCACTTGGAGGTCCCCTCTTGGGTTGGAGGGTGTGCTCTCACCTCTGAACAGCCTGGTCTTTTCACCTCCTGATCTTTTTCTCCAGTGGCCCCTGTGCACACTGACACTGGCAGGAGCATCACACTGCAGCAGGAGCTGGTACGAGCAGCGTTCAGAATGGAGAAATCAAACCACCTGTCTCCGGACCTCCAGCCCGTAACACTCATGCATCCTCTGGGAGCTACTGCCTTCATCCCTGACACTCCTGATTCTATCTACTGCATGTTCGCTCCCTGTTTGCCTGTCTGAGTTGTTCCTCTTTTTCTTCATCACTGCCTCTTGCTGTCCCTTTCCCCCACACTGTTCCCTGCATGTGTGAATTCCTAACCAGCACAGAGCAGGTCCAGGCACGTGCTGAGCGGGGCTGCTGAGACAACTAGCTAATGTTTGGAGGGGGCTGTGCATCACAGGGCTCCATGAGGATATTTTATGATGCACAGTCTTGATCACATATACCTATCTATCTGGCAGGAAGGGAACTGAGGCACAGCATGCAGCTGACATTCCCTAGGCTCTGGATGATTGCCAGTGTTAAATGTGCCTTTTAGCACTGGGAAGACCATTTTCTGCAGAGAGAGAGCAAGCAGGCACTCATCAGGACAGGCACAATCCGGTGGGAAGGATGATATGCCCCACCATCAGCAAGTGTCTTGGTGTCTTCACCCATGCAGGGTGATTAGACAGGAACCACCCGCCCTCCAAGATGAACTGTAGGAAACCTTTCTGCTTCGTGTCACTTCCACAGAAATTATCAGGACCATTTACATAAATGTGCAGGTTGTAATCAAACCTGGGGAGTTCAGCTGGTTTATAGTACTTCTTTTTGGGTACATGCTGTGCATACAAGGCAAACAGATTTTCACATGGTTTAAACTGCACAAGGTCATTCAGTTGAGAGGGACCAAAGTAATGGACAGCACATTTTGATCCCCTGCTCCTTGGTATGATACCTCTTCTGGGTCTTAATACAGTTGCTGTCATGGCTAAAGAGCACAGCAGACCTGCTGGCCCTCTAGTAACAGCCCCATTCTTCTACCTGCTATTATCTAACTTGTTGAAAGCAATTAATAAAAGAGGGTGACTACAATCACTGAGCCCATCAGGAGACTCCTCTTTCATGTATATTTTACATCCTGAGACATTCTGCTACATCTAATTTAGAAGTAAGAAAGAGTCTATGAAGAATTAAATAACTGAGATTCTTCACTCTTGACGTTTTCATTTTGTTTTCTGCTTGATTCCTTGCTTGTTCCAATGTTCAGGCCAAAGATTAACACACACTCCACAAAGCTTCCTGGTATTTTATAGAAAACATTCGAGTTGTTTTGTATTTTTTTTTCACCAGCAGCATGGCAGAGGGCTCCAGAGTTTTACAGAATGATCAAATACATAATTTCAGCCATGTCAGTTCACGTATGGTTAAAACTGGGAACTAGAGATGTGATGATTTTTCAGGAGTGAAATAAATGAAGGCCAGGGTAAGAACTGAACCAAAAATGAGTATTTAAGTATCATTGTCTTAATTACCTGACACAATCCTGACATTTCTGTTTTAATAAATTACTTAAGTGCCAGCTAAAAGAAAGACAATTACCTAGAAATCTGGTAACCATTTATTGAGTTGTCTAAAAAACCAGCACTCCCCAGTTGCCTGGTGAAATATTTATGACTTGTGATACATTCTCAAAGCAGATGATCAGATTGTACATAAAACAGATCAGGCATTGGTAGTTTAGGAAGGGATCATTCAAATTCACAGTTTTGAGGGGATTTCTGATGCAATCACTTGCAGAATGATGCTTTTAACTGTTTGGTCCCTTTCTGAAGATGGCTTTTAGATATTCAGAACCATTCTACCTTCCTATGTATGCTTGAAGAATGCATTAGATCAGCACACTTTTTCATAAAATTAACAGTGGTCTCTGCTGATGAAAAAGGTATGATGATGCAGGCTAAGGGGTAGAATTAGGAGGGTACATGTAACTCAGTATCTCAAATGTTGAGAGTCAACAATAAATGCTTCACTTTGCAACTTGATGTCAATCTGATGCATTCACAGGGGGAAAACTTTTTGTATCGAAGACAAATTTTTGTTTTAAGCTATGTTGGGTTATCTGATTTTTCTAAACAAACAACATGTTAGTGATTGTTCCATAAAATCATAGAATCATAGAATGGTTTGGGTTAGAAGGGACCTCAAATTATCTAGTTCCAAGCCCCTGCATGGGCAGGGACACCTTCCGCTTGACCAGGTTTCTCCAAGCTCCATCCAGCCTGCCCTTGAACACTTCCAGGGAGGGGGCATCCACAGCTTCTTTGGGCAACCCATTCCAGAGTTTCACCACCCACACAGTGAAGAGCTGCTGCTGAAGTTGGCTATGGCCTCCAAGGAAAGTGATGATCAGTCGCATTTTATTTTTATACCCTGAGCTTTCATCTTTATACTGGTAAAGGAACAGCTGCCTCTAATCTTGCTTCTAAATCCTGAGCTTGGTATGGTGACCTCTCTGGCATTGTGGATGCTATCCTTCACTGGCCAATGGGGCTTAAATGCCAGCTATTATCCTTACAGCAACTATGTGTGGCATTACTCATGGGCCTTTTTTCCTGCCTGTTTTAATTTTCACAGTAGCAGTTCGGGCTCAGGAGTCAGAGAAAAACCCTGCAGTCCCTCCTCTTGCTAACATTCAGATTCCCACACCAGAGGCGTGTGGTGAGATTGTTTGGGGCTGCTTTGACACTAAAGGTTTCATTTCCAGCAACTGTCACACAGTGATGCAAACTGCCAGGGGAATTTAAGCATGGATGATTAATGCATAGGAAGGTAACCCATGGACTTGTTGAGCTGCTACTGCTGCAGAAAGTGTGCCTAGCAATATCTCATTATATAAGAGCAGTGAGACACTCTGGCCTCAAAAGTGCCATGGCTTGAGTTTACCATTTCTATACAAAACATGAGGGCATGAGGCTTCTGGGCAGGGTGGGCAAAATGCTGCCTCCCCACCATGGATGAAACTTGGCAAAGGTGGCAGAGGTGAGGCTGTGGGAGGGCTGCTCTGCCTGTACCCACATCTGGTCTGGCAAATATACTAAAGCATCAGCTTCTTGTTATATTTCTGCCTTTTGGAAAGTAAAGAAGGTTCTTTATTTCAGATGAGTGCAGGAACATGGAAATGGATTTATTATGTGTGAACTGGGGAAGAGCTCAATGTGGGTGAAAGAAAAATTGTCTTCCCTGAGATTGATAGATAAGTAAGAAAATGCATTCCCACTTCTTTTCTCTAACGTTTACCAAAAGTGAGGGATTCCTTCCTGAAACTTGCCCATCACTTAGCTTTGTGTAGGTCAGCAGAGGCAACGCTGAGTAAAGCCATCTCCTTTGGAGGATGAATGAATGCCTGGGAAAGAGGCAGGAGAAAGTAGAGAGGAGAGACTGGAAAGAGGTTATTGGCTCTTTTTGTCACAAAGAGGAGTTTTAAAAGGGCCTTGCAGTTGGTGCTTGCATCCAGATAAGCTTTAATACATATTTTTTCTAATGGTGATGAATTGCATTGGTTAGGGGAGATCCTTTTCCACATATGCAACACTGAAGGCTTGGAGGGAATAATGTCTGTTAAAGTGACTGTAGTAGTACTAAAGATGCAAGCTGACAGTGTGTCTTCAGAGGTAGTGGTTTGTTGACTTAATATCCCTCTTCCAGGAAAGCCAGCATGCCAAAAGAAGACCAGGCATCCTTCATGTTCCAGGCTGCAGGCTGTGGTTTGCCCATGCACTGAGGGGTTATTCTTCTCTGTCCCCTTGCCCAGCCTTATCCCACAGAAGAATACAGTCTGTTAAAATGCAAGGTGTCCTGGTGATAGAAAACATTGAAAAGTGAGATGCAATACAAATTCTTCTGATTTAGATTCACCAGCCTTCTAGTCTGAGCTCATAGCCAGAACTGCTGAACACCAGCAATTCATTTGAAGATGGTTCTTTATATAAGCAAATATATGCACAGATGTATACAGGGAGACATCTACAAATGTTCTCAATTTACTATAGTGAGGACATAATTCAAATGGTATGAGGGA
This sequence comes from Chaetura pelagica, assembly GCF_000747805.2. Classification (NCBI taxonomy): domain Eukaryota; kingdom Metazoa; phylum Chordata; class Aves; order Apodiformes; family Apodidae; genus Chaetura; species Chaetura pelagica. The sequence continues at coordinate 1,260,740 of NW_009952704.1, forward strand.
TGTTTAAATTATTTTTATAGAAATGTGCAGCCTTGTACAATTCCTACGTATTCCACATGGCCTCAGTTGTTGTTTAGTAATTCACATTATTAATAATATTTAAAATTAGTGAAAAAGCTATTGTGCTGGTTTGGTTTGGTGGGTTTTTTGGTAGTGGGGCAAGGTCCCCAGGGTTAAGAAGCTAAAAGGTTCCCCAAGTTCCAAATAAGCTAGCCAAGGAGCCATTAAAGAGAGGATGCATGCCTCTGGGGTTAACATATGAGAGAACTGATAAAAGACTTGAGAGCAGAGAGCAAAGGAGAGGAGCGGAGCTGGAGCATAGAGGAGAAAAGCAATGCCCGAGTGGAGATCCTGAGGCTGGTGATGAAGAAGGGAGAATTAGGTGCTCGAGCAGAAGTTCCCCTCCAGCCCATGGCAAGATGGCAGGTTGACTCTAACCCCACCCCCTGTCCTCCTGTGCCGTTGGGGGTAAGGAGGTAGAGAAACAGGGAACAAAGTAATTTGGGGCCAGGAAGAAGGGAAGGGTGGGCGTAATGTATATGAGAATTGCTCTTAGTTTTGTCTGTGCCCTGTATGCATTTGATTAGTGGTAAATAAAATTATTATTTTTCCCCAAGTTGGATCTGTTTTGCCCATGACCATGATCAGTGAGCGAACCCTCCTTGCCCTTTGTCTCGACCCATGAGCTTCTAGTTGGGTTTGTTCTCCTCATCCCAGTGTGTGTGTGTGGGGGGGAGTTGAGTGAGCAGCCACATGGCTGGTTTTTGTGGTCATGTTAGACCCAAATCAAGACAGCTGGTTATCTCCTTTATCAACCAGGTAACAGAAAAGGTAGCAGCTTCTCTCCCATGCACAAGCAGGGCACCACTGCATTCCTGGTAGCACAGCCCTGAGATGTCTGGTTTTCCTCAGGGCCATGCTCCAGTGATTCATTCATTGCATTCAGTCCAACCTACCTCTCTTCTCTCCCAGAGTCATTAGTCTCTCTGCTGTATTGTAGGCACAGAGGAACCTTCTACCCACCTACACTGAACCTGAAAAAGCCAAAAGAGTCTTTGGGTCATGTATTATCTATGCAGAATATACTGATTTGCAGAAATATATTACTTTCGTTACCTCTGCCAGCAGACTGGGCTGCCAAAAGTTTTAAATATTTATCACACATGTATTGGGAGCAGTCTTGTTCACCTGTGGTATCCCAAACATCTCTTGCTTTCCAGAGGGGAAAGGACACAGAGCAGAGTGACTAAGGAAGAAATGTCTCGAGCCACTTCCACTGTATGAAGGTGGGATTAAAAGGGCAGATGCCCAACCTGCTGAGAGGGAGACAGGAAAAGAAGTGAAGCTTTCCCTCCATCACCCTGTGCTATGTTCTCAAATGGCCACAGGATTTAGTCTCTTTAGAGATATGAAGACAGCTACCTCAGACATAAGTAAATCCTTTTTCTCTATTTATTGTATTAGTAAACCCCTCACATACCTTCCACTGAAAAGCAGATCACTTTGAAATGTATCACTTGGGCTAATACTTTGTTTTCAATTGCACTGGTTGTGCTTGGGTATTCTTGGTTCCTTCTCTTCATGAATTTGTAGGTATCAAGACATATTAAAAGGTAAATAGGAAAGCCTTTTACACCATCATTATAGTCCTGATCTCTCAAGACAGTCAAAACCTCAGTTTTATTTCTCTGCTAGTTTTTCTTATCAATCTGCTTGTACAATATATATTTTTTTCTACAATATCCTTACCTAGCAAAAGCTAATCTGAACGTCTTTTATCATCAGGCATTGCCTTTCACTAATAAGCAAATCCTATTAGAACTGTAGTGTTTCTCACTGGCTATTTGATGGCTCATCTGTGAAAGCTTGTGGATGTTGACAGGAGGTCCTTCAAGACCCAGTTCTTCTGCTGGTTTGCAAGCTCACTCTGAGCTAGTAATTCCCCCCCCCCAAAGTAATATCTTTTATTTTGTCTCATTACTATAGTGGCTCAAGGAAGGGAAAGAAAACAGAGGGTGTCTAGCCAAGGCAGTGAAGAAGCATCTCTATGATTAGTGAGGAATTTGTTCATTAATTCCCAGTTCAAAACAATGTTTTCATTACCTGATTTTGCTTCTGCAGCCACAAGTAGCTTGAGAAAGATTGAGCTGTTTATATGCAACTTAAAATGGATGTCTGAGACATCGTTTTTTTAAATAAATGTTTTGTATTGCTGACTGATCTTGTACTAAACAGGCACCGTTACTTAAATTATGCTGTGATATTCACACTTTGTCTTCTGTTCAGTTCCAGGAAATTTGTCTCGTGAGGATTAGACATGCTGCCATCTGTAATGCAGACATTTCTATCTGCAGATATGACCAGGAAAACCTACAGTTTGTCAGTAATTTATTCTAAAAATAAGCAGTGTCTCTTAAAAGTGAAATGGGAGAGTGACACTTAGCTATAAAACTCTTCTTTTAAAATGATTATTCTAGTTAATAGCAGAAAATAACACACATCTGTGATTATTTTGTAAGGCAAATACCATGGGTATGGAGCGGGATACTAATCCTCCCCAAGACCAAGTGCAGCTTTTGAGTCTCAGTTCCCCAACATTGCTGGGATCATTGGCTGGGAACTTAGGCTGGAGACCTTCTGAAGGATGGTCCCAGCTCTGTCCACCTCCCTTTTTCCTCAAACAGTAGACGGGAGCTGCGATAGCAAGGGACAAGGGAATGGCACTGACACCCAAGATACAGAGGTGAGGAAGGAAAGGTAGCATGGGTCAGATCAAGGGGCAGGATCAGACCTTCTTTTATCTGTAGGACCAATGTGAGCAGCCTCTATACTTCCTCTGAATGGCACAGCACACCTTTTGCAAACCACTAACCAAGGGAGTAAATCAGAGCTTATCATCCATAAAGCAACACATGACAGCTCTTTTTGTCTCTCTCTTAGCACTAGGTCTTCTCTGCTGCCAAGAGACAAGTAAATCAACATTAACCTCTTAATATACTCGCTCTAATGAAAGGACTTTTGGCATTGTTGTCCAGCCCATTCACATCACTGGTGATGGACATGGGAGGAGACATAGGAGAGAATCATCACTTCTCCCTTGTGCCTGGTCTACATTTCCATCTGAAATAATCCATCTCTTGCTCAGAGAGGAGAAACTGATAGGAGTGAACAAAAAGCTCCTGAAGGTAGGTCACAGATCAGCCACTGCCAATTCAAGGGACCATTTCCAGCACAGTTCAG
>NW_009952704.1:1264139-1283733 GCF_000747805.2 Chaetura pelagica
TCAGCAGGCTCCTGGCTACACCCCTGCTTTAGCTTCAGACAGGGGTGTAACCTTTGTAAATGCTGCTCAGGCAGCAATACATGAGGCACAAACAGTAACTGCCACTTAGCATCCTTTCCCACAAACCCACAAGTGCAGGACATTTTTGTCCCCTCTGTTGGAAACAGGCCATGAAAAGATTGCTGATTCAGTCTTTAACATAACTGAGAGGGCAGAGATCTGCAACCAGGAGGCAGAAGGCAGAAATGGGGCAGGAACCTCTTAGAAAGACAAGAAAAAGGCCCACTAGTTATAATTTGTGAGAACAATAACCAGCAAATAGTCCACTATTAAACACCCTACTTCTACTCCAGTACTTAGCCATTAAATCTCAGTGTCACAAGAGAACGAAAGCCTTCATTTGCAGAAGTGCCTAAATTCTGATTTGCCTACGGGCAATACTTGAGAGGGGTTTTTTAGGTGCCTCTAATGGAGGCATCCAAAACATCTGACAACTTGGACTTCCAGGAGATCAGAGAAGTAATTCCTATTGGCACAGAAAACAGAGAAAATATCATCCCTTCCCTACAGCTTCCCATCCCATCATCAAGAGCTTCAAGAGAGTCCATTATCCATCCTTGGTCAGTGGCCAGCAGGGGCCTTGAAGTAGTCCATGAAGGAAAAATAATCTTCTTGTACTCTTAGCTAATGGAGGGAACACCATGTGAAGCATTCCTCTGCTACCTGAGAGAGGGACATGTATAGACCAAATAAATTTCCACCTTCCAAGCTGTTCTTACCTGTATGCGTGTCCTAGCACCAATCTAGTCAACAAAAGAGGGAAAAGTCTTCACACTGGGACTCTGAGCAAAGCAGAGGGGAGACTGCTGAGCAAAGGAAACCACAGAGCCAGCCAAGGGGCTGCTTGTCGAGAAAACTTCTTTACAAAGTTATGACCTAATCAAAGAAAGTGGTAAGAAATTCCAGCTGCTTGGACAACTGCAATTACTGTGGGCAAAGAGAGAAAAAGTCTGCATTGGCTGGACCTGTCCTTCCTCACCCCAAACCCCAGAGCTTTCGAGCATCTTTTTCCTGAATATTTTACAGCACAGCTTGCAGCCTGTAGGCTGAGGCCAGTTGTGTGGCCATGTCTGTCCCCAGTGGCCTGCTTCACTACAGCTCATGTAAATCAGTGAGAAATATTCTCACAGGAAACTGGGGTCTTGAAAAAAGTCCTGCAATATAGCAGATAAATCAGCAGCAGTGTCGGCATTGCACAAAGGGCAGGGTGAATAATAATAATAGCAACAAAGAACTCTCAGCATCCAGAAAGCATGGCAGAGCTTAGGTTCTGCCACCAAGACAGTTGCTCAGGAACTATTTAGATATTTTTTGGAGGAAAGCTCAGCAGGGCAATTGATCAGAGAGCTTCTGAAAGGCTCTGTTTCAGACACAGTTCTCAGGTGCTGGGCATTGGTTGAGGATGCTGCCACAGAGCATGGCCTCTTCAGCACTTTTCCATGTGCCTCCAAGCATGCACATCCCATAGTCTGCCACCCTGCTGCAGGTGGTTCAGTCCATACTGGCAGGCTGTGAAAAGTGAAGCCTGTTCACTTCTCAGCAGCCTGTTAAAAGGTGCCTCCAGCAACCTGCACTCTGACCAACTCTTGCTCCCCTCTCCAGCAGTCACCTCGGACATTTTCGGCTCAGCGAGTGGCTCCTTTTCCTACAGAAATTCAAGCCTAGAGCTGGAAGCTGCCACCATCCAACCTCACCCTCCATACTCCAGGTGCAGCGTGTTGCCAGAACTTCACTTGCAGACCCCAGCCACTTTTTCACTGCCCACTGCACTCTAAGCAAATTCTTCCTGCATCCATACCTTCAGGAAAGCCTTTAGGAAACACATTACCACAGCTATCTTCACTGTGCACTGGCTTTTTGGAGTCTGGACAGACTACAAGATTCCCAAATGCATCTGTTTCTCAGTGAGTTATTTTTTTAATTTCTTCAACAATTAATTATTGGTCTGTACCCTGACTCACTGAGTGCTGTACTTCTCTTAAGTAATGCATGCTAATGATCATCTGCTCTGGATTTTATAGCTAGTAGTGGTAAAAGATGAAAGCCCAATATTGCCTATTATACTGAGGCTACAGTCAGATACTAAAAAATGCAAAAACATTGAAGATGACATCTGCTGTAGCCAAGGTTCAGATATGCCTTTATGAAAATTCAACTACATTTAACATTTTTTTAAAAAGAGGCTTTGCAATAGATGAAGGATGATTCATGCTTAAATATACAGCTGAATGCCACTCAAAATTCTCTCTTTTCCCTAGTCCTTGCTGTTTTGTGAGTCTAGCCAGGAAGGAACTATGGATCAGTGCTAACAACTCTCCGTTTTCTCATGTTGTCCTTTAATATTTCATCAGAGATAACAGTAGAATTTGGTGCTCTTTTGACATTGCTCAAATAGCATTGCTCAAATTCCCTGGCTCTCTACTCCTCTCTCCAGTCTGCTTTATCTTTCACTGCTCAGCAAATCTTCACATGAAGCTAACGTTCAGCTGCAAAAACGAAGTGTCTGTAGGATATGCATGAATACAGAAAGTAACGGGACTGTCAATGAATGGCCCTTTTTGGAGAAATTGGCCCTGTTTCAGTGGTTAGTGAACAGCTGCCTCCCAGTTGAGATTTATCAGCTAAAGACGAGGTGATACAAAATCTAGCAAAAGCGACAGAGAGCTGTGAAATCTGGAGAGCTTCTTTCTGGCTGTAGTCTGGAAGTGCCTGAGGCTGGGCATTTACATCCCAGCAAAGGATCCCTGGGTATGTATGAGTAGCAGACCTGCTCCCAGCAGCTCACACTAGGAACAAATGGGCCCCTGCAGTGAAGGGATGACGCTGCTGAGTGCCAACTGGTAGAAGAGAGTAAAGCTGAAACCTTGAGACAGGCACCCAGTTTGATGTCTGGCACAGTCTCCTGCACCTCTGAGCTGCAGAAGTAGGTCAGAAACTTAAAAGAGAAATTGTAGCATTTCTCTCCAAGTAGCAAGTGATTCCTTGGATGATCCCCAGTTTACAGCTGCTGTCTTCCCATTTCCCTTGGTCACTTAAGTCTCTTGGTTGCTTTGGCTAACATCCAAAGCCAAACTAGGTCTCCTGCTCCACCTGCACAATGGTGCAGGCTGGGCTGAAAGCTAAAAAGATGTGCTGGATCATGAAAGGAGGGAGTGTGCTACTGCAGCCATTGCTTTTTTTGTTTTTTCATTCCTCAGCAGCGAAGTGAGGTGGGACCATCCTTCCACAGACTCATATCTCCATTATTTGCTGTCATTTTGAATTAAGCTGTTGCTGTTTTGTGTGAGAAGATGAGCTTGCTAAGATGCTGGCAGACCTCCAAGGCAGCCACAGCTGGATTGTCAATGAGCTGGCGAAACTAGGTTGCAGAGGGATGAGATGGGGCACATGATACCCGTGTATCATACAGAGACAGTGGAAGAAAAAAAATGGGTCTGGGACCCCATGGACAGCAAAGCCAATGGAGAGAAGCACACAGACATGGAAACCATCCCTGGAGTCTGGGGCTGAGCTGTGTTTAGTGTGATATGAGCTTTTAACATCTTGCTTTTATTACCAGTTAAACTGGGAGGTTTTGTCTGCCAGAAACAAAGCAGAACTACCAAACACCTAGTTTCTTCTGATTATTATATCATTCAGATTTCACATACTAGTAAGTTCCACAGCAGAGCCAGATCCTTGGGCAGGATGCCTGAGCAGGGCTCTGCCAGGCTCCAGCCTGGGACCATGGCAGAGAAGGAGGCCATACCAAATACACTGTCCCTGGCAAGGAAAGCAGGATGCCAGCCAGGACAGGTGAAGACTAATTTGAAATTAAGTCCTTTTTTTTTTTTTTTTTTTTTTTGTCCTTCTTTCATGTCTCAGGATGTTCTAACTTCTGAGGTTTTTATGGCTGCTCTGGTAATTGGATGATTCTCTGTGGGAATGAAAATGTTATTTACAAAAATTCCTTGTGAAAAGCTGACAATTAACTGCCAAAATTTTTGTAATGTGCACTGCAGTGACAGATACCAGAGAGCTGATTAAAACCAAAAGCCAGTCTTTCAGATATATGGTGAAAATCACTCATGGTCTCTTGTAAACTGCAATTTTGCACGCTGGCAACCCACCAAAGCACCCCAGCTCAATCCTGGCCAATAAAAACAGAGAAACAGGTTTTTCATGTGTTCCTGCACTAAAGTTTGTGTTAATGGAACAGGAGGTTGCAATAACCTTTTAAAAGGTTAGACTAATTCAGTTGTTTGGGTTTGCAAGAGCTGAGCTGTATTAGTCTGGTTATTGGGGGCTAAGTGAAGGGAAGTGGTGTAGAAGGGAGTGATGCAGCCCTTTAAGGTGTTTTCATGTGGCAGTTGGTATACAAAGCCAGGTGAGCTGAACGGTGGGGAATTCAGCTTTCTGACAAGAGTGACCAAGAGGACAGAAAACCACAAGGTCGTTGTCTCTCCTTGGCATCGCCAGCCCCTGAGCCAGACTGCACCTGCACAGCCCTGGTACTATCAACCTGGGATGAGAGGGATACATGGGGATGAATAATTCAGCTGCAAATCAGTTCTCTGACTGCACAGTATTTTTTTTCTGGGTTGCTATTTTTAATGTAGATACTCCCACACGTGTGTTTGGTGGATTAGAGACATATGAGAAATAGGAGGCTGACGCCAGCAGGTAGCAGAGCCCAGGGGTGGTGGCGGTTGAACCAGCGCTGGCCTTGAGCAGGACTGGTGCCACCTTCCTGCCCAGGCCAGCGTGGGGCTGAGCACCTCAGAGCCCTACTTGCTTCACTGGGAGATTGAAGTGTTCAGCACTGCTTGCTTGGATTTACATCCCTGTGCTGGCAATCACAAAGGAAGGGTGAAGGTGCCAACACGGCTATAGCTGGGGCTAGATGTCAGGGCATCCGGGTTCAGTTTGGAGGTCTGTGGCTTATCTCCTCTGTGCAAACTTTGTAGTCCCAGATTCATTAGTGGGAAAAGCATTACCACTGGTCTGGTTCACCCAGTTATAATCTCTGGGGAAGAAGCCATCGCTGCTTGTTTCTAGCATTACTTCTTCATTCATGGGGGGGCCTCTTCTGTTGTACGGTGGCATCTTCCTGACATATTTTTTAATCACAAACATCACAAGGAGAAACACACCTAAATGGCTTAAGGGGAGAAAGTTTTAGCAGCAGCAGCTCAATAAGGAGGTGAGGGACTGTAGGAAACCATGGGACAGAAAAGCTGCCCAAAAAGCAGCTAAAGCAAAACTGTCATTACATGCTCATCTTTGTGAGAATCCGGATTTCCAGAAGAGACTGGCTGGCATTTTAATTTGTGCACTAGTTCCTACAGATTGTAAAACCTAATTTCTAAACATGATGGAAATCCTGTCATGTCTGAGAATCTTTTCTGTTTACCCTTTCTATCTATAAAGCATTTTCCAATAAATCGCTGCAGATGAGACCTAATACTACTAATAACTGCTTTTATAAAGTCCAGACTGCTTTTGCAAATCCCTGGCTGGCTTCTGCAGACTCAAGGGAAGCTTTTACATGTAGAGTAGTTCACTCTCTTTGTGTTAATCACAGATCACAGAATCTTAGGGGTTGGAAGGGACCTCGAAAGATCATCTAGTCCAACCCCCCTGCCAGAGCAGGATCACCCAGAGCACATCACACAGGAACATGTCCAGGCAGGTTTTGAATGTCTCCAGTGAAAGAGACTCCACAACCTCTCTGGGCAGCCTGTTCCAGTGCTCTGTCACTCTCACAGGAAAGAAGCTTTTTCTGATGTTTACGTGGAACCTCCTAAGTTCCAGTCTGCACCCACTGCCCCTTGTCCTATCACTGGACATCACTGAAAAAAGCCTGGCTCTGTCAACCTGACACTCCCCTTTAACATATATGTAAACATTGATGAGGTCGCCCCTCAGTCTCCTCCAAGCTAAAGAGACCCAGCTTCCTCAGCCTTTCCTCATAAGGAAGATGTTCCACTCCCTTAGTCATCTTTGTGGCTCTGTGCTGGACTCTTTCTAATAGTTCCCTCTCCTTCTTGAACTGAGACCCCATAAATATTCCAGATGTGGCCTCACCAAGGCAGAATCGAGGGGGAGGAGAACCTCTCTTGACCGACTAACCACACCCTTTCTAATACACCCTAGGATGCCATTGACCTTCTTGGCCACAAGGGCACATTGCTGTGCACAGCCTTCTGGTGTGTCAGCCACTCCTCCCAGTTTAGTGTCATCAGCGAACTTGCTCAGGGCACACCCTGTTCCCTCACCCAGGTCATTGATGAAAATACTGAACAGCACCAGACCCAGTACTGACTCCTGAGGGACTCCACTAGTCACAGACCTCCAACTAGAGTCTGTCCCATTGACCACAACTCTCTGACTTCTGCTTTCCTAGGGGAAATAAAACATTCAGTTTGCAGCTGACACTTCACAAGATACTGATCCATAACACTGCCCCAGAACTGGCTTTTGCAAACACATTGCAGACTATTATAGGGTTTCTAAACTTTTGTCAAAAATTGAATTCCTTTTCTTCTCTCTAACGGGATGGCTAAAGACATGATGCAGACTTCTTACACACCTTTTTGCCCACATAATTCTCTGTCACTCCTTACAGATTTTTGGAAAGTTGTTGGCATGTGAATTTTTCTTTCTAGTCAGTTTTCTCCAGTTTTGTCAAAAGTCAGATGGAGAGAATGGCAGATATTAGCCAGCTTTCAACCTCTGAATAAGCTGTAGTACAGTCAATTGGTAGACTTCTATCAGGAAATGGCTAACATTTGATTTCCCACCAGCACTTGGTTAAGTCATAGGCCTATGGTAACCGTTTCCCAACAGATCTGTACAGTTAGTGTCTGTGCTGGCTCCTAGCTCCAGGCTCCCTCAGCACACAGAGGAGCTCCTTGAAACTCCACTGCATGGAGATGTTTTGTAGACATCACTCAACACCCTTTGTCAGCCTCACCCCAGGTCATGGAATGCTGTCAGTACATGAACATATGTTTGTGACACTGGATGTACAGGGTCACCACCACTCAGGTGGGCAATGCCACTGCTCTCCAGTGTGTTCAACTGCTGCTGAATGATTGTTCACAGTGTCCTGAGGGAAGTGTTGCTGGATTAACACCTTGGCCAGAAACAGGCAACTGTGAGAGAAACATTTGGTTTAGAATGAAGAGAAGTGAGGACTACTTCAATGGAAGTCTGAAAGTGAGGGGGAAGTACTCCTCAAAATTTCAAACTTTTTCCATGCAAATGGTGAGAAAATTTTTCTTAACATAAGCAAAGCACTTAACAAAGAACAGACACTAAAAATCCTGGACAGGCCTTAAGAAATTTCAGCATTGCATTCACGTAAAAGCAGTGCTAATGTGAGCTGGGGATTCTAGGTGTCAAGCTGCCTTCTAATCTTAAACCCTCTAGTGGGCTTTTGAATGTTAAAGAGTAGAAAGCAATATTTAAATCAGCATGAGGTTAACAGTCTAAGTACTGGATCTGCAAATCATATATATAAAATTGCAAACATTACGTGCACTGCTTCAACTTGGGAATGTTAACAAGAAAGAATACATTCAAAAAATCTTTAGAAGAATCAAAAGTAGGAATCTGACTGTAGGGTCTGTATATATAGAGTACCTGAGAAGTGTTTTGGTATTTTGTTCACTTGATGCAAATTCTTTTTCACAAGTTCAAGCCGGGGAAAAAAATAAACAAAAAAATTTGGCTACTGAAGCAACCCTGTATTTCTCACATAGGACACAATGCCAGGACACACAGACAAGTCACTTCAGCAACCCTGTGGGTTTGCATAACTAGAAGATAGTCTTGCCTTGAATTCCAGAAAATAACTTGCCATTGTGGAGTTTATTTATGGCAACAGAATCTAAAATGAGCCATACTCTCCAAAGAGACACTCTCAATTGTTAAAAGGAAAGTTGCATTCATATAAAAAGTCTTAAATTAACATATAACTACTTAACATTTAAAATAGTTTCTTTTTTTAGCATATAAATCTCAAAAAACTATTAAGAAGCAATATATTCCACTTTCTTATGCAGTTTTCTGACATTTTTTCCTGTAATTTCAGCTACAAAGAGAAGATGAGTGGCAGTTTTATAACACCAGATCTTGAAAATTATGTGTTAACTGGCATTTACAAATTGCAGTCCAGAGCATTCAATCATCCTATTAGTTATCTAATAATTGGGAAGCAAGATTTATCTACCTAGCACCAATGGATTTGAACACTACATGCATTGTCAAAAATTGAATTCCTTTTCTTCTCTCTAACAGGATGGCTAAAGACATGATGCAGACTTCTTACACTCCTTTTTTCCCACATAATTCTCCATCACTCCTTATAGATTTTTGGAAAGTTGTTGTTATGCAAATTTTTCTTTCTAGTCAGTCTTCTCCAGTTTTGTCAAAAGTCAGATGGAGAGAATGGTAGATATTAGCCAGCTTTCAACCTCTGAATAAGCTGTAGTACAGTCAATTGGTAGACTTCTATCAGGAAATGGCTAACATTTGATTTCCCACCAGCACTTGGTTAAGTCATAGGCCTATGGTAACCGTTTCCCAACAGATCTGTACAGTTAGTGTCTGTGCTGGCTCCTAGCTCCAGGCTCCCTCAGCACACAGAGGAGCTCCTTGAAACTCCACTGCATGGAGATGTTTTGTAGACATCACTCAACACCCTTTGTCAGCCTCACCCCAGGTCATGGAATGCTGTCAGTACATGAACATATGTTTGTGACACTGGATGTACAGGGTCACCACCACTCAGGTGGGCAATGCCACTGCTCTCCAGTGTGTTCAACTGCTGCTGAATGATTGTTCACAGTGTCCTGAGGGAAGTGTTGCTGGATTAACACCTTGGCCAGAAACAGGCAACTGTGAGAGAAACATTTGGTTTAGAATGAAGAGAAGTGAGGACTACTTCAATGGAAGTCTGAAAGTGAGGGGGAAGTACTCCTCAAAATTTCAAACTTTTTCCATGCAAATGGTGAGAAAATTTTTCTTCACATAAGCAAAGCACTTAACAAAGAACAGACACTAAAAATCCTGGACAGGCCTTAAGAAATTTCAGCATTGCATTCACGTAAAAGCAGTGCTAATGTGAGCTGGGGATTCTAGGTGTCAAGCTGCCTTCTAATCTTAAACCCTCTAGTGGGCTTTTGAATGTTAAAGAGTAGAAAGCAATATTTAAATCAGCATGAGGTTAACAGTCTAAGTACTGGATCTGCAAATCATATATATAAAATTGCAAACATTACGTGCACTGCTTCAACTTGGGAATGTTAACAAGAAAGAATACATTCAAAAAATCTTTAGAAGAATCAAAAGTAGGAATCTGACAGTAGGGTCTGTATATATAGAGTACCTGAACAGTGTTTTGGGATTTTGTTCACTTGATGCAAATACTTTTTCACACGTTCAAGCTGGGGAAAAAAAAAAAAATAAAAAAAATTGGCTACTGAAGCAACCCTGTATTTGTCACATAGGACACAATGCCAGGACACACAGACTGTAGGGTCTGTATATATAGAGTACCTGAGAAGTGTTTTGGTATTTTGTTCACTTGATGCAAATTCTTTTTCACAAGTTCAAGCCGGGGAAAAAAATAAACAAAAAAATTTGGCTACTGAAGCAACCCTGTATTTCTCACATAGGACACAATGCCAGGACACACAGACAAGTCACTTCAGCAACCCTGTGGGTTTGCATAACTAGAAGATAGTCTTGCCTTGAATTCCAGAAAATAACTTGCCATTGTGGAGTTTATTTATGGCAACAGAATCTAAAATGAGCCATACTCTCCAAAGAGACACTCTCAATTGTTAAAAGGAAAGTTGCATTCATATAAAAAGTCTTAAATTAACATATAACTACTTAACATTTAAAATAGTTTCTTTTTTTAGCATATAAATCTCAAAAAACTATTAAGAAGCAATATATTCCACTTTCTTATGCAGTTTTCTGACATTTTTTCCTGTAATTTCAGCTACAAAGAGAAGATGAGTGGCAGTTTTATAACACCAGATCTTGAAAATTATGTGTTAACTGGCATTTACAAATTGCAGTCCAGAGCATTCAATCATCCTATTAGTTATCTAATAATTGGGAAGCAAGATTTATCTACCTAGCACCAATGGATTTGAACACTACATGCATTATAGCTAACAATCAAGACCATTCTATGTAATATGTCCATAGTCTACGTGGCATTAAATGTATCTGTTTGATAGTTATATTGATAAATTCATTTTTAAAAAAAGACAAAAATAAATCATAGTAGATGATTATTAGGAAAGACCACCAAATTTCAAAGGGCATCCACAGTGCTTTACCAATCCCGTTTTGCTTCCTTTCCAAAGAAAATTAAATTAAAAATTCCTTTAACCAGCATTCAGAGCTGCAAATAGTGCTGCTAAAGAACACAAGGTATCTGCAGTTGCATGAGACAGCAGGAGATCATAATATCATCCTAACTTTCCCAGCTGTAGTGTATGCAATATCCCAAAGCAGCACCACAGTCTCTCTGCTGGACTGTGAGCAGGCATCCTCTCTCCCCTGTGCATAACCTCCCTCACCCAGTGGCTTGCTGGGTCCAGTAGGTAGTTGTGCTTGAACTGGTCCTGCTTTGGCTGCTCCAGCTAAATAGCCTTCACCATTCCCCTTTCATTGTCTCTTCTGTTGGTTGATGAGGGGAGTCTTCACTCTATCAGCAGAGTGCAGCACACTGATTTTGGACAAAACATCAGAGTCAACTTTTGTGACATTTCACCAGATCTTGAAAATTATGTGTTAACTGGCATTTACAAATTGCAGTCCAGAGCATTCAATCATCCTATTAGTTATCTAATAATTGGGAAGCAAGATTTATCTACCTAGCACCAATGGATTTGAACACTACATGCATTATAGCTAACAATCAAGACCATTCTATGTAATATGTCCATAGTCTACGTGGCATTAAATGTATCTGTTTGATAGTTATATTGATAAATTCATTTTTAAAAAAAGACAAAAATAAATCATAGTAGATGATTATTAGGAAAGACCACCAAATTTCAAAGGGCATCCACAGTGCTTTACCAATCCCGTTTTGCTTCCTTTCCAAAGAAAATTAAATTAAAAATTCCTTTAACCAGCATTCAGAGCTGCAAATAGTGCTGCTAAAGAACACAAGGTATCTGCAGTTGCATGAGACAGCAGGAGATCATAATATCATCCTAACTTTCCCAGCTGTAGTGTATGCAATATCCCAAAGCAGCACCACAGTCTCTCTGCTGGACTGTGAGCAGGCATCCTCTCTCCCCTGTGCATAACCTCCCTCACCCAGTGGCTTGCTGGGTCCAGTAGGTAGTTGTGCTTGAACTGGTCCTGCTTTGGCTGCTCCAGCTAAATAGCCTTCACCATTCCCCTTTCATTGTCTCTTCTGTTGGTTGATGAGGGGAGTCTTCACTCTATCAGCAGAGTGCAGCACACTGATTTTGGACAAAACATCAGAGTCAACTTTTGTGACATTTCTCACACTCAATTTATCATGCTATTCTTATGCACTGCTGGCTTTTCTGCAGAATTTCTTCCCTGCCCTAGCATCACAGGAAGCAGCAGACTGGTAAATGAAAACAAAATATTAATTTTAAAATGCAGAGGTGTCCTGCAGCCTTTGCATCTTTACAACAGCCCACCATGCCCAGAGGGCACAGCTGAGCGAGGTGTGGATAAAAACTACCCTAAGGGAAACCAGCTCCCTTCTTTGGAGAGAGCAGGGGCTTGACTCAGGTATCCTGTGTTGCTGATGGATGAATTTTCCCCTTATTGCTAAGCTTTCCTTAGCTAAAATATGCCCTGGTGAACACTGCCCCCAGGTCCATGTCAGGGGTGGGCTCCACAGAGCCCTCCTAGGTGGGGTTCCCAGATGCTGCTTCTCGCTGGCCCAGGGACAGTGTGACCTACACAATCTGGCTACTTTAGGTATAAAATGAGCATGAAGTTCTAGCACAAGAAAACAGCCCTTTGGTCCTTCGCTGACCTAACTGCTTTATCACCCCAACAGCAAGGAGCTGCCAGTGCTAAATTGTAAAAAAAAGCTGATAGGGAACAGTGTTGAGTCACCATCCATGACCATCATTCCTGGGCTTAGGTCATTCCTGAGTGAAAAAATTACTTCCTTACACCAATAAAATATGAATCAAGGTATATCCTGTGCTGAAATTGCATCTCCTTTGCTTGAATCTGCTTTTTGGGCCAGGAAGGCACGGAACATCCTCTCCTGACTGTCTCCAGCAAGTCATTTCAATGGGAGTGAGGAATGCTGAGTGAGCTTACCCGGTACATCTGGTACGCCTGCAAGCCGTGCAGGCAGTTCTGCTGAAAAATGTGCAAAAGAACCTCCCCTCTGTTGAAACTTACATCTTAATTTTTTACCAAAGCATAAAGAGTTTTGAAGGGGGAGCAGAAAGCAACTTACAGAAATGCCAACTTCAAGTTACATCTCAGAGACCTTTGGGTTTCCTGCTGTGCTGTAGGATGGATAGCACACCTGTATCTGCCTCACTTTGCAATTCCAAGCTAATTGCTAGTGAGCAAGGCTCCCATTTTAAATGTTACTTCAGCAGGTAATTTAGTATTTTTCCAGGGAATTGAGGACTTGAGTGGCCTGCTACAGTATTTCAAGAGGCCACCTGCATTACCATACCTAGGCCAGGCCCTGACTCTCCACAGAGATCTTGCCACACCATCTTTTCTGTTTTGGGTTGAATTTTGTCCTAAAAGTTGCTGGAATTATTGGAGGGAGGTGGCTGTTTCTACTTCTTCAGGAGGTTGTTAGAGGACCTCTCCCATTCAACAGTGAGAACCTGTTCTTGCTTTCCAGTCTAACTATAATATGGTCAGTTGGGATTTTTTTATTCTTTTCCTTAAATAGATCCTCTCTGTTCCTGGTGTTAGGCCAACCAGTATATTCTTAGAAAGAAATCAGCATCCTACTATAGCCTTTATTTTTTAGACTAAGCAACACTTTATGTTACCTCTCTCTTCTGACATGCTTTGTGGTACCTTGCTGCACTGGTAGCAGATTAATTCATCTTTCTTAGAGAAATCTGACAGCGGTTGTGCTGTGCTTTCTACAAGGAAACTTTATTTTTCTGCTGAAAATACCTTCTCTGATGTATGCTATGAGCACGTCCACCTTCTTCATGGCTTCATCCCGTGGTGAATTTATTGTCGCCCTGTGATCACTTACAACACCCAGAGTTCTCCCCGCTTGAGTCATCTCTCATCTCCCTTAAAGAAGAAATCCCTCTTTAACCCTGAAGTGCAAGCCCTGACATTCTGTTCTAATCAAACATTTCTTCCCATTTGTCTACCTGTCAGAGTCAGAAAGGTTTTAATATATGATAGCCTTCTTCCCTTCATCTTCAGATTTCAGGGGCACACTGACTTCATATGCTAATGCAGTAAATGAAAATATTACCAGCAGTGGTCCTAAAATTGATCCTTGAGGAATTCTTCCAGTAATGTGCTTCCAGATTCTTCTGTTCCCTTAGTTTTCCTCTATCCTTTCTGCTCAGTCAGTTCCTCCTCACCTTTCATGCCCTCTCTTAACCTCCACCTTCTTTTGCTTCATTAATATTGTCCCATTTAAGAGTCTATCAAGTGTTTTGCTAAGGACCAAATGAGATTTACCACATTTTTTATTTTGGAAAATCCATTATCTCATTTAAGGAAAGCTATCAGATTATTCTGACATCATGTTCCCCTTGGTAAACCCAGACTCCTTTCATCTTGTTTTCTGTTTAACTAAAAAGAATAATTTAATAATTCTTTCTCCTTTGATAATTACACTATGTGTAGAAATAGAGGGAAGAAGGAAGAAGAAAAAAAATAAAAAAGGTAAATAATATTTACTTTCATCTGGGGCTTATTTATATGCATATACATATAACATATGTGTATGTGCAACTGCATGTTATGTGTTAGTATATATACACAGACAACACACACACATACATGTAATTCTGTGTATACAACAGTTTCCAAGCTACACCAAGCCTTTTAGTAAGTACTAGATTTGAACTTTGCCGTACAATAAATATCAATTAACGGTCACTAACTTTAAGACTTGAAGATACTTCTACTCTGTTCTACTCCAGGTTTTCTTCTGGAGCCAGCTGACAGCCAACGAGACAGACTCAGTGTATAGGATGATTTTACTCAGCAAACTATTTCCTGCTGTCAGGTATCATTACACAGGATGATTTTACTCAGCAGTCAAACTATTTCCTGCTGTCAGGTATCATTACAAAGTTTAAATGCAATCTAGCTGTTGGATAATTGCAATGATGGAGTTTGGCTGTCAACCTAAAAAGCTGTTTCAGTACTCACGGAGAATGGAAAATGTCCATTTACCCTGTATTTTAAATAAGAGGGCCTGGCTCCCAATGAAAGAAACATCGTTTCACAACAAGGTTTAATTAACAGGTGTCTGTCTTGTTATTTCTTGTCTGACATGGCAGCTTGTGTTTTTGTAATACACAAATTTACTGTGAAAGGAGGTGGGGAAAGAGGGGCAGAGCACCTCTCTGTAAGGTGTCTGTCCAGATGGATGATCTTCCCCACCCCCTCCTGTTCCCCTGTATACAGAGGGTATGTACCATGTCAGTGTAGAAGTCTTCCCTCATGGCTTCCAGCAGCTGGAATTGCCTGCCTCTTAGTGCACAACTGACATGCCATCTCAAATAACAGATTTTGAAAAAGAGTGAATGAAGACCTGGGTTTCCAAAACTTGAGTTCCTGTCTATAATAAGGAGGCACTATAATCAGAGTCCACCAGTGCATGAGGGCTGGGCTCTTAGCCCCATCACTGTAAATTCAAAACTTTAAACAGACTTACAAACAGCTTTTTTCCAGATTAAAAGCAAGAAATTTAGAGGTTCAAATGCTGCAAAGGGGTAATTTTGCTCACCACTGTGTGTAACTAGCTCCAAACAACAGCAAAATTGTGCCAGTGAATTAGAAGATGGTAAAGATTAAAATACAGCGCAGATTACTTTGCTTGAAAATTAGACTGTTGATGAATGGTGGGAAAAAAAAAAAAAGCAGAAGTGCATTGATTTTGGTAACTTCTTCCACCTACATTCACATACCTACTCACAAGCCTTAGTCTGAATTAGTAAGCTGCTGCTGTAACAGACACTGGTCTGATACCTTTGCACAGAAGGTTGAGGATATGCATTTTGGGTTAAAACACCCCTCTGCAAACACCCAAAGCAGTACAGCTGCTGCACAAAATCCCCTCAGAATTAAAGCTCACCTAGGACTCAAAATGGACTCAGCCCCATGTCCCAGCTCCAAACTTAGGGGCCTAAACCAGCTGGCTAAAACCATGTTGGTAAATACAATTTCACTAAGTCTGATTCTTCCATATTCTCAAACCCCTTCCATATCGTTCAGTGTTTTAATGAGTGGCACAGGGACAGAAACAGGTTCATGGATTTTCCAACCAAATGGGGCCATCCTGGTCACCGAGCACAGACCTCTGGATGGGAAGACAGGGAGGTTGTTGACTTCTCATTTAGCTGATCTCTTCTTCCATTGACACACTGTGTAAGTTCTTCCTTATTATGCAAAACCAAAGAATGATGAACCCATCTTGGTTTGGATGTCAAGAACTTTCTCTGTCATCAAGGCCAGTCCCCAGCTGGAGTGGCTATCGACCATGTAACATAAAACTGTTCATGAGCAGGTTAAGCTCCAACCCTAGTGATGCCCAAATCCATTCCTTTCTATCCCTGAAGCAGAATTCTACCTATTCTATCTGTTTCAGGAGTTTATTCTTCCCTTATCACAGTATCTCACTGCTTTTAAAATAAAATTTACTGCAAAAATCAAGATCCTATTGATCTTCATGGGGTCACACAGAACACTTTGAGAGGCAGGCTCAGATGGCAGACCTAGCTCTGAGAGTTTTTGTTTGGGTTTTGGTTTGTTCTGGGGTTTTTTTGTGGTTTTGGTTTGTTTTGGTTTTGGTCTTTTTGTTTGTTGTTGTTGTTGGTTTTGTTTGGTTTTGGTTTTTTTTACCCTATTAATCTATTGGGTTTTTTTACACACTCAAGTGCTATTCTTCCCATCCCTGCAATCCAAACACCTGCATTTTTTACCCAACCTTGTGTTTTAAAGCAAAAACACTAAATACATGTATATGTAAACAAAGACAAAATGAAACTCAGAAGCAAAAGCCACTCTCAGTGAGCTTAATGGAAAATAAACCAAGCAAACTCTTTAATTACATGAAGTGGGGCTGGGACTTGAAATTTAAAGGCAATGAAAAATATTTTGCATGTCAAATGCTGTTTTTAAATCCTCTTTTTGTTTGAAGCTGGAAAAATACTACTCATGTTGTTGACCTAAGATCAAAAGAGCAATGCCAGCTGGGAAACAGAAGCATCAATTCTGGTAACTATAAGCAAAGGCAAAATGGTATCTGTACAGAAATCTGGGAAACATGTCTATTTTAGTGACAGGTAATTGTGGCACTTCCGCACATTTCTCCTACAGGAACTATTGAATGACCTAACTACTTAATCATCTCCAGCCTTTGTGTTGAGTAACAAATGCTAACAAACAAGTTAGTTGAAAAGTCTAAAAAAGAGAACTGGAGAATATCATCCTTATGGAAAATAGTTTACTACTTAGGGTATTTTTAAGGCAAATACACGTCATTATATAATTAGTTTATCTTAATGAAGGGAAGCAAAACCCACATGGATAAGGTGGGGATCATGGGAGAGTGGGGTAGATCCCCTGCTTGGAAAAGTACAATACAACCCACCATTTGTAGGGTTCACAGTTTGATATTTTGGCTTAAGCCTCTGGCACATTTGGACACTCTCGAATGTAGAAATTAAAGAACAAAACAGAGGCACAGTAGCCTCTAAGATCTCCGTAATTTTCAGTAATATAAGAAGCTCTCATTTAAAAAGTGCGTAATTGCTCCTGGTAATTTTCTCCAACTCCTTTTCTGTTTGGCATACATATAGCAGGTGAATTATCTTCCTTTCACCACTTGGCCAACCCTCCATCCATCCCAACACACAGGCAGGGCACAGCAGACAGGACAATCTGATCTGCAGTTGCTGGATGAGGAAATTATCTCAGAGAGGTTAGCAGACTTGGATGAGACCACAGAAAAAAAGTCCATATCAGATTTTGGAGGAAAGCTTTGGTGTGCTTTTGGCTGTCCTCTTCTCACCATGGGACAATCATTCATTGCCATTTCTTGGACTTGCTGCTGACATGGATCTGGTGTTTTTAAAACAGTGATGCCCAACAAGTAGTGCTCAGTAGACAGGCAACTCCCTACTACTCTTGCCTTGAGTAAGCCAATAAATAAGTGCAAATGCCAAAAATCAGTGTGTATCTGTATGGGTTTTGATCTTCATACTTCTGAAAATACTTTTGCTTTTCTTTCCTTCTGAGTATGATTCTGGTTGGTCTCAGTTTTTCTCATCTAGTTTTAATTTCTCTTTGCAGATAATCTTGCACCTTGTTTAGCTTCATCTGATATTGGCTGCCTTCCTTACTATCAGAACTCAGACAGCACAATGAGCTCAAATAAAATCAATGGGAAAGTCACACAAATTAAGAATTCAATATATTCTCAGAGTAAGCTCCCAGCAGTATGTATCTTAACAGAAGTCATCTTCTACATGTCCTGAAGTAATACACAATTCAAACCTGTGACAAACATGCTTGTCTTGTTTTTGATAGCAGCGACTCAAAATCATACCAGTAAACACTCCCAGAAGAAAATAATGAATTATAGAATACTAATTTTTTAATTTTTTTCTCCAGTTTATTTTTTGGAAGTAGTGGGTACCAACTGGCACCCATAGCCAAGACGGAACACAATACTGTGCCTCCACCCATTTATGAGCCACTCCAGCAGTAGCCATCACAAGGTACGTCTGACTTCAACCAAGCTCAGTTTGGGTGGTTGCAAGACAGGGCAAACAGAGGTTCTGGAGGCTCCACATGGGCCCAAACTCAAGTGCTTCTGAGTTCCGGCAGGTCTGCATTTGTGTATGGCATCCATCTATCTTCTTTCATAGAATTTAAGATCATGATTAATTTAGTATTCATCTAAACAGATTATCCTCAGCTTCAAGCAAATGAAATGCATAAGTAGATTGTCAGGATGAGAAAGCAGTGTTTTAGTGAAATGGATGGATTAAAAAGGTAAGACAAAGGTCTGACTACTCAATCAGCTATAATCTGGATGGCAGGCCTTGAGAAATATAGGTCAACATGTTTACTATTAGACACTGGAACAGCCCAGAGATTTAAATGTATTTTAAACATGGTAATTCTAAATTTGAGGCAGTGACTGGACTTTCAAAAATGTTTTCAAGACAACATAATGTAATTCTCCTGTTTTGCCACCTTCACTCACTCTGAGCTCTACCATAGTGTCCCAGTCAAGGTGAAAGGCGAAGTGCACAAAAAGTAGAGTCTTTCATTTGCAAACAAGGCCAGACAGATCCTCCATGTGAGGTCCCTTCTCTCTGGATTGGGAACCCCTCAGTTGCCCGAGTTGAATCCAACAGGGATCACCAATCAGAGCTGTGAGCTGCCATAGCGCAGTGCTGAATAAAAATGAAATTCAACCGAGGTTCATCTAAACGCACCAGGCAGAGGGTGGCTACACTGCTTGCTAGCCTGTCTCTCTCCACCAGGCAGTAACCCCTGCAGAGGGCAGGGAGCGAGCAGGGACACAAGCCCTCCAGTGCCCCGACCTGAATCTGGAAAGCTCAGGGATCAGGGAAATCATCCTTCGACAGGAAAACATGGCACAGGAGCTCTTGTTCATCCTGGGGCAGTGTCTCAGCCAAGGACTGCACTGACTGTTCCCCCACTCTGCAAAACGCCCCGTCCTCCCCCCAGCCCAGGGACCCACACAGAAGCCACTTCGGAGATGGGGAAGGCCTGTGAAGGCTGAAGTCACCATGGAGATGGGGAAGGCCTGTGAAGGCTGAAGTCACCATGGCTCGCTGAAGGGGAGCGCAACAGGAAAGCAATGCAAAAGTATGCGTGGTGCTGGTGAAACTGTAGTAGTTTATAAGCAGGAGAAACACCAGAACTGCCCTCAGTTTGTTTTTGCAGTGAAAAGGTTATAATTTAAGCGCAATTGGAAGGTCCACACAACCAAGCAGAAAACTTATACTTAGTAAATACTTATTTTTAGCCAAGTAAGAAGCCCCTATCTTTAGAGTTCATAAAGGTTCAACTTACTGTAAATGCATTGCATAAACAGTACGTGTTGGCTTAAAGTCCACTGGAAACACAACAGTGAAGAAAAAAAGTTGAAAAATTAAAAAAAAAAACAAAAAAACAACAATAAAATAAATCAACAGCTGCCAGCAGCAAAAGAGCACAATCCACAGGGGAAAAAAAGGGGAAGGGAGGGAGGGAGGAAGGAAGGGAGGGAGGAAGGGCATTTTTTGTTCCTCGGGGGCTGTTACTGGCAACAATTAAA
>NW_009952704.1:1284262-1310440 GCF_000747805.2 Chaetura pelagica
ACCTTGGTTGCTCTGTCGGGCCAGCCCCTTCCTGCTGGCTACACCTGGCAGAGTCGGGCGGTTTGGGTTTGCAATGTGCTCCTTCAGAGACCCACACGGGCCGGGAAGGGCGAGACAGCCTAAGGGCACATCTGTCTCGTCAAGTGCTACGTGTCTGCTCGGCCCAGTGCCTGACTTGATGGGCATTCCATCTTGTTCGTGAGGGGATCTGGAGGCAGGAAAGGAGCCACAGGTCTCCTCCCCATCGTGGAATTCCCTGTGTTTATGCGAGCTTTGATCTAATGCTGTATGATGACCCAGGCAATGGCCCCTTTCCCACGTGCACCCGCTGCTCTGACCCGGTGGGGCTGGAGATGACCCAGATACACCCTTGCAGGTGTGGCATTGGCAGGCAGGCATCTCTTGAGGTGTCTGCAGTCCTTTTGTAAATGGGCAACGCAGGAGGTGCCCTGCCCTAAGAAAGTGCTCCTTTCTGTGATAAAATAAATCGTCGTAGATGTAAGATGTAAGTAATAAGAAAATAAGGCATAAAAATATGCAAAACAGTGAACAGAAGGCTCAGGGGAGTCTTCCAGTGCCTGAAGGGGGCCTGTAGGAATGCTGAGGAGGGGCTTTTTACAAGGGCTTGTAGTGAGAGGACAAAGGGTAATGGATAAAAACTGGAAGAGGGGAGATTTAGGTTAGACATTAGGAGGAAATTCTGTAGTTTGAGGGTGGTGAGGCACTGGAACGGGTTGCCCAGGGAAGTTGTGGAATCCCCATCTCTAAAATCGTTCAAGGCCAGGTTGGATGGGCTCTGAGCAACCTGATCTAGGAGATGTCCCTGACCGTGCAGCGGCAGTTGGAACTAGATGATCTTTAAGGTCCCTTCCAACTCAAACCATTCTATGATTCTATGAAATACTGAAATACTCTTGTTAATTTTGCTCTAAGTGAATAAGTGTAAGGTTATGGGGGGATAGCAGGGGGAGAAATTAGGTGTTCTCTGAATAACTCATATGCACCTGCACTGGAAATCCTGAGTTGAGCCCTGGAATTGTTATTACTACAAATGAGAGAGATTTTAGAGATTAGCAACAAAGACTTCAAAGCACTGGTATGACTTACGTAAATGAAGAAATGTTTAAACCAACCTGCTTGTAAGAGACCAAAGGTGCAGTTCTGTTGATATATAATGATGTAGTCGATGAGGACTTGTGTATGCATATGTGGTGAATGTTTAAGAAGTGTAACTCCCACTAGTTATACTGGGGACTCACCTAATTACATGGTAGAGCAGTTATTTCTACTGATAATGTTGCTACCTTATGGGAAATAAATACAACTGTTACCTATACAGAGGTTCTTTGCAGCAGATTTAAGTGATGGAACTGTAAGAAAAATTCTGAACTGGCTGAAATAGTTAGCTTGGTACAACAGTCCAAGCTAGATTTGGTGTGAAGTCCAAAAACTGAAATAAAAACCCAACCTTAGAGTATAGGAAGTATTGATGTAAATAAAGAAACAAGCTTTTAAAAAGGGAATCAGAGGTAAAGGATGAGGAAGAAATCTCGGAGTAGGTTTTGTTTTTTCAATGTCGTATTTCCTACTGTAGGATGTAAAATCAGTACACATCTTATTGAGACTGACCCTGTATTTGCATACTGTCTGATCTTTCTCACATCTGAGTACTTTTATTTTAGAAACTTCACTCTAAAGCATATGAGGAATTACTTGATTTTTAGTTGAAAGGGAACTGGATTTCTTTATTTGCTTGACTTGCTGAATTAAATCTTGTCTGAACAGTGCAAGTTTCTTGTGTAGTTTTTGCAGGAAACTTAACCAGCAAGCGTAACAGTCAATTTAGAATGTCTAGTTGAAATCTACTAGTTATAATCATCCTTCCTCATCCCTTTTCAGTGATCAGAAGTTCAGCAGTTTTGCAGGACAATATAATGCAAGTTTCTCTTCTCCCTGTTTCATTCTAAACTTTACCTGGCACCTGTTAGCCATCTTCTGTTCAGGCAGCTGATTTTCTTAAACCTTCAGCTGACTGATCCTGCTTTTATGGGAGATTGAATACAAGAATTATATCTTATTAGAGAAGAAATCTAACAGAACAGTTTTGTTCCATGCAAGGGCCACAGTTAGTTCTCTTGGCTAAAAAATAAATGCTTTTATAATGCTAACACATGGGAATAAAATGCAAGTACCATGGAAAACAACCACGTCATCTAAATCAAACTAAAATATATTTCACAGCTACAAAACTTCTGTGTAATCATCATCACCACTGACTTCCTGTTACATACTGTAGACTGAAATACATATTTTTGTCTTTTTCAGATACAACCTTAAGAATGCAGTCAGTTTATCAGAGAGTTGGCACTTGTTCCTCATGTTTGAAGAGACAACTAGATGTCTTCCTGGGGTTAATTAAATGGCAGAGAAGACCAGTACCTGCTTGTGTCAGAACTATTTACAGTGAGACGGGGAAATGGGAAAAAAGCTATGGGTTGGAGACAAGAAAAAGAGTCGAAAATTGGTGGCTTCCAAGAATAAAGGATCAGTTCTGCAAAATTTCAGAGACTGATGTAAGCATTATGTGAAATTTGGAAATTACATGTTTCATATTATTATTTCTCAGCATTAAAGTAACTGACAATTACTTAGTACATTCGGCTTATAATGATGAAATTTATATTACATTTCAGAGGAAAATACTTTTATATGATAGCACATTATTCAAAACAGTTGACGTAATAGGTGGGAAAATGTAATTTTAAAATGTTGAGGAAAAATACAATCAGCAAAGTGTAGAGCGTAGACTTATAAGTGTAGAGTGTTTAAGTAATCAGTTCTCTCCTTGTATATGATGCCATATTTAAGAATGCATTATTTAAGTTATTGAATGAAACATCTAGGTTTGTAATTTTTGTGAACAATTAATTTTCTAAATATCTTCCCAATGGTTATGACAAATTACTACACTACACACTGTGACTCATTAAAATCTGTGTTAAGGGAAGATGATTTTGAAAGAATAATTTCTGTTTTGCAGTGTCCTAGGAATAATGAGTGACTTGCAGAAAAAAAGTTTTCCTATGCAATAAAGGATCTTGAAAACAATTGTAATCTTGGTCTCTGACTCTTTTTGCCTTCACAATTGTGTGCTCAGCCATGTAGGTGTAAAGACATTTTTGTGCCTCTTGTTTGTTTTTCCTTCTTTCCTGAAGTGTACCCCCTCTCCAACCAAAAAATGATTCTGTCAAAGAGAGAATAGGGACTTGCTTCTTCTGAGGAAGAAAACTGAGATGAAAATGCTGTGGATGCATACATGCAGCAGGGGAAGCATTACTTTAGGCTTTTATCTTTTAGTATCTGATAATGCATGTGAACATAGGTATCATGCATATGCAAAGTTCTAAACTGTATTTTTAATTATATTTTCATTTTACCCGTAGAATTGAAGTACATTTAAGAACACCTCATATTGAGAGGCAAATAGCATATAGTGCTGCAGTGAAGTATTCAGATTATGTCTTGTTTTGCTACTATTGGACAAAAGTGATAAGTAATATTTGATAAATATGAATAGAGTTTGGTTTAGAATAGTAAAAGCTGCCCATAATTCTTTTTGATTACATCGTAAGAAGAATAATGTAGGAACTTATCAAGTATGTATCAATGATAAATTCAATGGTAAAACAGATTTATTAGGAATAATTTATGCAAGAGAGATGTTTGATTTCTTTGTAACTCATCAATTTACTCAATTTACACATTAAATGAAAATTTTACTTCTTTTTCACTATGCAAGATCCTGCTTGTAAGATATCTTTGCATCTGAGCATACATAGTGGAACTTAACAGTTTAATTTCAGTGGACATTAGTGCAATTGCAAATGATTGAGTTGGTCACTCTGAGTTTATTTCAGTTCAGCTAACAAAAAGCACCTGGCCCTGAATGTGCTCTGTGTTTGTTGTAAATACAAAATAAAACATTTACTTAATATGCCATGTTTTAATTTTTTTTATGGGACAAATTCGAAGCACATAGATAATCAGGGAGAGATGCTATGGCAAGGAATAGTAATTTGTTAAGCTTATTTTAACATATCTTGTTGAGTAAAAGTTTATTAGGAACTATTTTCAATGTAAGTTGGTGAGATGGCAGCGAAGTCTGGTAAAACATCTCCTTTTACAGCCCCTAATAATTTGATCCTAGAAACTTTGATTATGTGTATCAGTTCCAGCAGACCCTCGTCTTTTAATGGCATTGTGTAATTTATAATGTATTTTATTTCAATGAAATGCTAACATATGTAGTTACAACTTTCTAAAAATTTCTTTCTAGAAATCAAGACCAAAATTTTATGTGCTTTCTATGTTCCCATACCCTTCTGGAAAACTTCACATGGGCCATGTTCGTGTCTACACCATCAGCGATGCAGTAGCTCGGTTCCAGAAAATGAGAGGGATGCAGGTAAGAAAAGATCAGCAAGAGGAATGAGTGGAGTTTTTATGTTTTAATATCACACTCGGTCAGGAAATTGGTATTTTCCAAAATCCATGAAGGTGAAGGCTCAGTCAAATATATGCTACAAGTGCATAGATAATGACACGTGGAGCTTTGCATATCAAAATCTGAGACTTAAAACGTGTTCAGAACTCACAGTTGATAACAAATCATTAGAAGCTGTCTCAAATTATGCAAGTGATGATCTACCAGCTACCTGAATCTACTGATCTACTGATGACACAGTGTGGATGTAGGCCACACCGTTTCTATGAGAGGAGACTTGAAGGTCCCTCTACCAGCTAGGTGGGACTGTCAGGGTGAAAAAACTAAGACACCACAGAAATAAATTCCTTTCACTTCTTCTACTCCTGACAAAAGGTTGATGCCCTTTGTCAGACTTGGAGAGGACATCCTGCTCCTCCCTGCCAGCTGGGAGGGAAACCCTTCTTGTGAGGGCTCTAAGATGAAAGGGGGATCCTGTCACATGTTAGGTCACCTGCATGTAACTCAGAATCTTCTGTTCTGGGGATCGAGAGCATTGTTGTCAGATCTGAGTCAAACAGTGACAAGTGCCTGGCCCTTGTGTATTTCAGCCTTGCTCAAACGTACAGATTGCTGTCTTCTGAGGGTGCAACTCTACAAAGTGCACTAACTACTTGCCACATCTGCAAGGAGAAATCACACTTCAGCTTCTGTGTTTTTTTGTTTCCCAGTCCACGCCATGCCTGCCATCACTTCTGCCTTGCTCCCTTCTCTCTATCTGGTAGGTAGAAGGTGTAACTGAGCCTAGTCCCTGCAGTCTACAGCTGGGGTGCTAACTGGTGTTCTGCTGTAAAGACTGGCGGGTAAAATTTGAAGGATGCAAGGAAGCTGTGTGGGAGCATTGTGGCCTGAAAGATAACCACATTAAGGGAGAAGACATTTGGTACAGGGAGAATGGTATCAATGGGAAACAGTAGGAAGGAGGAATATGGAGTGATAATACCCAAATTTAGGATAGGTAATAAAAGGAGAGAAATAGCCATAAGCAAGATGAGACTCAGGAAGGAATTCTCTCTAATGTACAAGAGAGAAGGAGCAATTCAAGAATATAGGCATCAGACCCTCAAAAGTGTACAAAGAAGATGAAATGGAGAAATAAATGTTAGTTGCTGGTTGTGTTACAAAGTGCAATTTCTTTTCAACAAGTACTGCAGAAGTGTGTTTTCTGGATTTTTCACCACACATGAGACTTTTAAAGGTATTGTCACTGAATAATTCAGTGTATTGCCTTTCCAAATACTATGTATTTTATGCCAATGACAAACATAGACTGTGCACTGAATATGTGCTGTTGCTGTAAAGAAATACATTCTCATTATTTTAAAAATACAGGAAAAAGAAAAAACTATGTTAGACTTAAAATGAGAAAAAATCCCCACAACAATTTTTGCTGTAGTACTCTTCTTTCCTAACTTGTCTGAATGACCAGAAGAACTCACAAAAAAAACTGAGTCAACTGGACTCTTGAAGGGACTTTTTATTCTCACTTGTTATTAAGACCACTGGAGATGTTATTTCAAGACGTAAGTCATCTCTCTTCAGTAATGACCATGGAGATACCCACTGCATTTCTGTTTAGAGAGATGAAGACATGCTGCTGCTTCTACGGGCTAAAATAAAGTAAAAATAATTGTCTGCATCCAGTAGGATGCTGTAGGTGTTCACTTTTAATACAAGAGAAGTAAGTATCTTTAGTAGAAACCTTTGGAGAAAATGAAAAGACAATATAATTGCAATGAAATGTAAGAGCCAATATGAAAGCAAGTTTTTAGTTCCATAATTGCATATTTTTTGCAGAAAAATTTCTGGAAGTCTTTTAAAGTTTTTAAATCTTGCATTTCAGCTTATTTTTACATTTGAGGTAAAAATGACTTTGAAGGGTATTAAAGTGTCTGTAGAACAGGCTGAATTTCTATAAATACATATATCTTCTGTTGTGTTAACCACTTTGAACATCTCTTTATGACTGCAGGTGGGCAGCTAAAGAATTTAACCTTCATGTACGATTAAGAGACATTAAAGATCTCTCAAATTTTTTTCTCAGTATGTCAGACTAAGAGCTATTGTGTTAGTGAGGTACATTGACTTGCTGTAACTTATATTTACCTTAAAAAAGACTTGCTAATTTCTCCATCACTTAGAATTAAAGTCTTTATATTCTTCTTGCAATTAGTTGATCAGCCTAAAGATGAGATCTCTGGCCATTGTCACAGTCGTCCAATCTGTTAAAGATTTCTTTATTGTGATGGTTATAAGCTATGACATTATTATGTCTTATCATGTATGAAATTTTATATACTCATGGAACATTTTTTCCCTGTGTTCAGGGAATTACTGGGGTTCTTCAGTACATAAGAAGAAGGAATGTTTTAGAAAAAAAACATTAGTAGGCATAATTTTGAAGTTATTATGTTGATTTTAAATTATTTTTTTTCTTTCTGGAATTTAGCTTTAATATTGCATGTTTGAAAGTTCAGGGGCTGGTAACTTTTCACCAAGTCAAAATTCAAAGTAGGATTGAATGCATTTCAGGTATTCAAGGCAAGTTTAGGATAAGGTTTTTGAGTAGTAATTGCTTTCACTAATTCCAAACTAACAAAAAGGAAGAGTCATTGAAATCAATCTTATCTGAACATGTAGATGTAGAACTGGCCTTGGTTAGAAAGTCGTTAAACTAGAAGCAATACAGGTAGGTTGAAAGTGTTTGTGAGGCAATGAGGAATGATGGGCTGTTACCATGAAAAATGAAAGCAATAACATTCAGACTTACTGTTTCCAGGAAGAAGACTACAGTGTGTATTTGTTGTATAATAAGTAGTGAGGGAGAATATCGGGAATATATATATGGTGTGTACATAGTCAACTGGTATATATGGTTAAGTAAGAGAGCAATGTATGTTGAAAAAGGTGGAGACATTTTTCTTAATGCCTTAAGGAGAAAATAGTAAATCAGTTTCATATTGATTTCATCTGAACAGACAAGAATTGTCTTATTTTTTAGAATACTTAAGTAAGGATAAGCGGGAATGCCTTCAAAAGGGGATTAGAACTCCTTTAGTAAATTGGAACCATTCTTTGGAATGCATTTGTGTAATTTCTTCATATTGGAGGTAGCTGGAAATCCTAACTGGGAAGGTGTTAAATTATTGGGATACTGTTTTGTTTTTTTTTTCTAAAATGGAACATAAGTATTTAATTTTTCTAGCTTGATAGGATCTGGTTTTGTTTCAATTAAAATATTCTGCAGAGGCAATGTGCACTGAAATCTACTGATATTTACCAGAAACCTGCATTTCACCAGCATTATATGATTCTGTGATTTAAAGTGGGAAAATAAGTATTTGTTGCTCTTTTTTCTCCCTTGTTGGAAGAAGTACTGCTTCAACGAGGGTGGTGAGACACTGGAACTGGTTGCCCAGAAAAGCTGTGATGTCCCCTCGCAGGAATTGTTCAAGGCCAGGTTGGATGAGGCTCTGTGCAACCTGGTCTCATGGGAGGTGTCCCTGCCCATGACAGGGGTGTTGGAACTAGATGTTCTTTAGGATGCCTTCCAACCCAAACCAGTCCATTAATTTACTTCTATTAATTGACTAATGACACTGCAACTGAGCAATCAAACAGATTCCTAATGAGCAGCAGCCTTTCCTGCAATATGTGACTGGCTGGTCATTTATGAAATGGTGTGCAGGGGTGGGATTTAACGTGAGTGTGACATTGCAATAGGAAGTCACTTTTTCAATGTAGTGATGAGTGATAAGCTTCACTGAGTTTTCAGTAGGAAATGCATGAATGTGTGTTGCAGTGCAGAGATAGTGACTAGAGCTGTGTCCATGTGGAGCCAGCACAATGATTGTGCTGATGGAGTTTGTTTTACCTGAAGATCTGACCAGTGAAGCATTGTCCTGTTTCAGCATGACTGAAATACCTGTATGCAGTGCATGGGAAACAAACTCGGTCATGCACTTGGATTAGGTTGCTGGATGAATTATTTGTAGAGTACATCTGTTGTGAGATAAGTTGTTTACATTCTAATCACTGAAGATGAAGTTTGCAGTCTTTGCGTGGGAGCTGTAAACCATACAGATTACTTAGCATAAATGCAGTGAGCTAGTCTCTTTTGAAAATGTGTTAAAATAACATTTTTCTTGAAATGCTGTTAAAGCAATTCTTTTGTGTGAGAGTTCTAGTCACAGATCTATTGCAAACATATTTCTTTACAAATACTTGAAAAAATAATCTATATATTTTAATATACCATTTTGCATCTACTAGTAAACAAATCGAGAACTAAACTGAGCAGTTTCTGATTATATGTTCTCTGTAAATTTGTATGTGTATTGTAAAATTAAATGTATAGGTTTTGTAAGAAGAGATTTCCTATTAATTATCTGAGGGTGCTATGTACAAATTATATATTCGTGGTTATTTTCACCATGGCAGATTTCCAGTCTGCTGCTGCTGCTTGGGGAAAAAATATTTACCATTGCTTTATCATGCTAGCATTATCATGTCTGTGATAAATTTCAAAGTGGATAATTTGTGTCTCTCAGAGGACTGAGAATAATTCCCTTAGAAATCAGTAACCAGAGAGTGATTTAGGTCAATAGTTCCTGTGATATCTATTTAATAAAATTTTGACTTGTAATTGATACCACAGCAAGGCGGTCATAGGCAAGTTGAGAATGATCATTGGACAACGTAGGCTGAAATGCCTCTACACTAGAATCAGACTTCTTAATTTATACTTAAACTGTTCCTGATAAATGGAATTGGAATATTCTCACTGGTATTTCCACAATATACCAAAATTACTTAGACTGTTTTTGTTTTATCTGGAATGCCTTTTTTAAGAAGTAGATATATTTTCATTAATTGTTTTCCCCTTCAGCAGTGTATCCTAATACTCTTGAAATTGCAAAAGTGAATGGTATTGAAGAAAGACAGGCAAGTTTAATTTAAACTTTATAATTAAATAAGCACTAGGATGAATTATTTCAATACAGTTCAATTTTCTGATCATCATTAGCTGCTATTCTCCACCATTTGTTTCGTATGAGGGTGTTGTGTCCTTTTGCCAGATTCTTTCCTGTGGTATAAACCAAGTGGAAAGTATTACAAGTGTACTATGTGAATTGATTCTTATTTAAATATAATTTTCCAGTAGCAAGTGTGTGTTGAAAGTGAATTAGCTCACTGTTTCCTTTTGAAAGAAAAAAAAAAAAAAGCTTTTCAATGCAGTTATGTTATATAAGAATGTGTGAGATTAAGGAGGTGAGTGACACCTTTGTTTTCTAAATGTTTGGAGTGCTGTGTGGATGTAGAATAATTTCCTATATTTTCCATCTTGGGAGAAAAATGAGAACATTTTATAAGCAGAGTTATGTTTTGATAGAAATCTGTGTGGGTTGATTATTTTTTAATTTGAAAGTGCCATAAGAGAATGCCAATATGCAGCATTCTGTTGCAGAGAATCAGTGAAATAGTCCTTGCTGGAATGTACACAGGAGTAAAAAATTAATTACTTTAATCTATTTCCTGGTGTGTCTTGTCTTCTTAGGATTTGGGGGTTTTTTTGTTTTGTGATGGTGGTACTTTTTAGCTGTTGGATAATGGCAATTTTTATTTGAAAGACAATCTAGGCTGCATTCATTTGGAAGTTTTGAAATTAAAATGTGTTGTATATGTAATCTGTCAATTTACAAATCAGATTTGCAATGTGTTCAGCCTAATAGTAGGTGGCCAGTAGAAGGAGCAAGCTTCTTCCCCTCTCTGGCACCTGGAACCTGTGACCATGCATCACCTATTTTGTCAGCCTTTTTTGATTAGTTCACGTCAAGTGTGTCACAGGGCTATAACTAGAGACAGGAATGTAGACTTTGTTGTGTTGATTCAGATTAGTAGTCTGTCAGCAAAACTCTTTGTTTTCATTTTTGGTTCTCTAATAACACGTTCTCTGAAATAAATGTATTTATTTACATGCATTTTTGACACTGATTCTGCTGTCTTAATATTTAGAAAGCAAGGATCTGGATGTAAGAGATACCTCAGCTCACTGGTCATAGTTTTGAGACATCAGGAGAGCAAACAAGTTCTTTGTTTCCTTACTAACGTTAAGGAAAAGTCACTGAATCATCTGTCCTAGTTATGTTGAGGGATGCAGAGTACTGAGTGTTATGAGATCATTGTCAGCCTTGTGTTATATAGTACCTGCTGATCTCGCCTACTAAAGTCAGTGTGATGAGCTGATTGTTAAAACAGTGAATAGATAAAAATCCTCTGAAAGGAAGAGCTGAGATCTCAGAAATGAATTAATGAAGTTACTGTGTCTTCCTCTGGTTCGTCCCATAGTCACATTTAAAGCTCTACCCATCACTAATGACAGATTTTTGACTGTGCTGTGAAATTATTCTTACAGTGATGCTTTGAGCTGATAGGAAGTCAGAGTCTCTGGGATCTCAAATACTTCAAGATACAACTGCTTTTCCTTTTTAATAATCTGCTCCTGAAAAGACTGTGCAACATGGTTGTTGCCAAGAGCTTTGTCCCTCACACACTAATAAACCACTTCCTTGCAACTTCATGTTTCTGTGCAAAACATAGAATGTTAAGTGGTAGAAAATGCCAGTGTTTCATAATTGATCCTGCCAGATGATGTGAGCATCTGAGGATCTTAAGTATGCTGTGTTCAACATCAGTTTTAACCAGGACGTAGTTTAACCTGTCAACTTCATCATGAGGACCAGAAGCACTTAAATGCTTTTGGAAACTACTGGCATCTGCTGTCTTAAAATGACTGAAACTCCAGCCTGCCTTTTTTTCCCTTTGATGTATGCAGGCCTCTTCTTTCTGTAAAAATGTTCAGTAATTGCTTTTCTTTCTTCTGTGCACAGAGAAGTGATACTTGGAAGAATGGTCACTCTAGTGAGCAGAATTGATCCCTTAGTGGCATATGGTTTAGAGACTGCTGTCAGAAGCAATCAAGTCAGCAATCAAGACAGTGGATTTTTCTTCTTTTTTCTTCTGGTCATCTAATGCTGAGTGGAGCAGCCATGTTTTCTGCTGGTTAGAGCCTGTGACCAATCCATTAAGGAGCTATAAGTACCCTTTGGTCTTCAAAATTGCTTTCTTCCTGTTTTTTCTTTGTTTGAATGGTTGAAATGTTCCTTTATTCTTTGTGCCAACTTTTGGCATGTTGGTAGTATATTTTCTTCTCCCCTTCCATATCTCTTGAGATTCTTGATGCTTTTCAGAACTATATAGTTACTCTCAGCCTTGTATTTTATGTTGGCCAGGTACAGTTAAAATGTATGCCAAGTGCTGTGTGGAGGCTGTGGCATTTTACCTGTAGATACCTAGCATACGTTCCAGCCAGAAGCAGCTGACCTATTGTTTAGACAAATGCATTTCACAAACCTTTCAAATCCATTCACGATAGAGAAGCAAAAGAGACAATAAACTTGAAATACTTTCTAAACCACTGTGTGTGTTACATTCATCTCTATAGCAACTACATACATAGATATCCTGGAGATTAATTTGAGGATATTTTAAATGTCTCTTTAAATTCAGGTTTCTGATTGAAACTTGAATTAGAGTATTTCTTCAGCCCCTTAACTTGAGGAATGCTGTTTGTTGTTAAATTGATCTGTCTTTTGAATGTGGTAAGTGAATACACAGTATATTTTTAATACACATGCTAAAATTGGGAAGATCTGAGCAGGTAACTCCTGCTGTACTGATGGTACCGTGTTAAAATGTCTGCACATTAGCTGTCTGGAGCATCAGTCAGCCCTTTTTGGAGGCCTGTAGCTGGCAGTCAAGCTATTCTTCCCACATCCTTTTGCTCTTGAGTGTGAGGAATGAGATTGTGCCTTGATTTTGGCTGCCTTTGTGTATCCAGGAGATCTTCAGGAGCCAGATTTTACGAAAATTAATCAAGAGTAGTTTGGTTTTTTTTAAATCTCACAATGTGTATAAGTTTGTAGTAAAAGAAGTCCTTTGTAGGGATGCAAATGTAGAGCATTTGTCTGAACATATGAGGTTTACATAAGAGAAAATATGTATTATAGACACACAAAAAAATCTGGTTTATGTTGTAATTTCTTTCCAGAGACAGGTGGTCAGCAGTTGCAGTGGTCAGGCAGAGCTGAGCTGCAGAAACTAATATTTCAGTGTGTCCTTAAAAAATTCTGTTGAGATTAGTAGTTTATTTAAGGTTTAGCTTTCTTTCTTCTCTTTTATACCAACAGTTTTACTTACTGGGTGCTGGGAAGGGGAGAAGAGAAGGGCTTGGGAGAGGTGTGCTTTAAGAAGTGGTTTAGGCTCCAAATGAGGTTTTCCATGTAACATTTATAATGTGTGGAAGTGGGGAGTTAGGAAAACTCACTCTTAAATTTTCTGATATTTTGATATGAGGAACAATCTGTCTGATTATCAGGAAAATTTGTAACACAGTATAGCATTCTGATTTCTCTTAGATTTATACATTAAAAATATGCTATCCATAGACCCTTAATGTACTGGCTTGAATCACAGTTGATCACAGGTTAATAGCTTTGATTTTGTTGCTGTACCAGCAGAGTAATGATATACAGCAGGTTTAGTTTTAGCTCATTATTCAAAACAAGAATGCTGAGGACTCATGTCTGGTAAATTCTGTTGCTTTTACACAGAGATGGTGCCTAGGGCACCTTTATAATCACATCTATACAATATTTTTTATGAAAGAATCTGTTGAATTCAGAGGATTGGAAGCTTGTTGCAAAGAAGAATAAAAATAATTCAAACCAGTGACAAAAGTAGCTCTTATGCTTTGGAAATGAACAGCTATTTTGCGTGGAAATTGCCTACAAGATTAGTATTGCTGGGCTTGCTTTTTTATTTCTTGTTTGCTCACATGGCACTAAAGAACAAGTTATTTATCTTTTTAGGGGAAAAAAAAATATTTCTTACAACCTGTAAAATGTTAGTCAGTTGTGTTTTACTGTTGTTAAACTGGTGTAACTTTTATTAAAGTTATTTAATTTATAGTACATTGTAGGTGTAAGAAATGAGATTGGTTTTATCAGGTTTCCAATATGTGTGTTTAATGATGGCATCTTAAGTACTGGCCTTTCTTTCCCTGGTTATTAAACAGGTTTTTTTGCTACTTACTGTATTGCTAGTTTATTTTTCTAATCAATTTGCATATTAATAGGAAAGTTATATATCTCTTTCAAAAGAAATTATCTATTGCATTTTGTACAAAGCATTCTTTTAACCTTCATTTATTTTGTGTTAAAGAAATAACATTTGTTATTCTACAGTCTATATTTACAAATTGTATTTTAGTAAAATTTGACTAAAAACAGTTTTTCCCAACCTCTTAATTTTATCTGTTGGATTTAAGGTTATCACAGGGTATTTTTCTTCTTATTTCTTGAACAAAAATAAAATAAAAGAGGTAGGCTACACATCAGATCCAGTTATAAAACCATGGGTTCAATTAGCTTTGCTTACTTTTTTCTTCTTCTTTAGGATGAATAGTTGGTTCTGTTTAGCAGTAGCATCAACCGCTAATTTTGACCACCACCCAAATTTAGATAGGATTGCTTTTTGTTATTGTTAACTTGGTATTGAAATAGTGATGAGAATTTATTACATGATAGTTGAAACTCCCTCTAACATCACATCGTAGATAGGAAATATGCTTCATATTAATCTTTTAAAACAGACCTAGCCGTAGTGGGCATGTTTCAGAGATTCATTTCAGGCAAAGCCAATGCTGTAATGCAAAAAACACTTCATATAATTTGGATGCAAGACACCTCTTTATTTAGAGACCTGTATGTGTTGATGATGTCATTTCAGAAAATTACAAAAGATTGTACTTTTCCTTTTTGCTTACAGGTTATAAATCCAATGGGATGGGACGCATTTGGTTTACCAGCAGAAAATGCTGCAGTTGAGCATGGGCTCCACCCTGCAAGCTGGACACAAAGGTAGTTTTTAGTGAATTTAAGTAATATGACATTTTTGCTGTGAATACCTGTACTGCAGTCCCCATAAACCAACAAAACAGAGCAAAATGAGAGTAGAAGAAAGGAAGTAGAGAAAGTACTGGGGTTATTTGCCAGTGTTTTATGCAATGGTGCAGATGACTCAGCTTCAAAAACCAAATGTATCAGGATGATTTTCAAGGTTTTCATCTCAATTGTTTTTAACTTGTATAAAGGTAGAACACTGAAAGAGTGACATTTCCCAAACACCCAAATCAGTGAGTAAGAAATAAATCAGAATTTCATAATGGTGAGTTAAATCTTCCCACAGAATACACAGTTGAAAATTATGAGCTATGTATTTAGATTTACTGTCAGTTTTCAGTGCCATGTGAAAGAGGAAGGTAGTTTCTTCATTGAGACAGCCTTGGAAAATTATAAGCAGCTGAATATATGATTGCTGCTGATTTCTGTAAAAATCTGGGACTTTGGACCATAGAATTTGGTTTTGTGTTCCCCTGATATTCTTTAAAATTAGTAGAACATTATATAAGTAAACATTAATTTCCATAAATTACTCAGAAACCAGTCATCTTAAGTGAAGCTGTTTGTTGTGCTCTGGGTGCAGTAATCTAGCTGTGGTATCTTTTTGAATCTTGATCCATTTCCTTCTTTGATAATGCTGTTTCTCTAAAGTGTTTTTTTTCATATTTCTGGTCTCAAGTTAAAATAGTTGATAGTTTTTACAGCTAAAATATGGTGGCAACTGATTTAACTTAGGGAGAACGCATGAGTGCACTACACAAATTCTGAATTACTATGCTGATTTTGAAAAATTTCCTTTGTGTGTGGTTTGGAGGAGAACGTGTTGAGAACCAGTTACCATCAAGACACAAAAAGCTGGTTTTGTTCTTTTGAGAATCACTGTGCAGTGTGTTGTGAGCTATCAATCCTATTCTCATATGGTCAGTAAACTGATGATTTCTGTCTTCCTTCAGTAAGCCTATTGAAGCTCAGCTATAAAACAAATCTACAGATCTGATTTATCTGAGTGCCTAATTTTTAACTCTGTTATATTGATGGAACCAGATAGAGAGTTACTGTGATCCTTAACTATATGGCAAACAAGACACAAAGAAGTGAAGGTTGTAGTGTAGTTTTGAGGTAACAAGGCTGACATTAAGTCCTCGTGACTACAAAAAAGTCAGTGTTTTCCCCTCCTCCATGGCCCCTCCTTACCAATTGTACTAGCTTTAGCAGTGGTAGGACACCTTGTTGAACCGACACAGCTTGCTAATTCCAGTGAAAGCTGTTTTGCCAGCTGACTGAGTTGAATTGACTCAACGGAAAAGCAGGGAGAGTGTGGGGCAGGAAGACTGCAACAGCAAAGTGCTGTGGCAGCTCAGCCTGTCTCATAAGCTGTATGTCTAGGTTGTACTGAAAAGCATGTGGCAGGGCACAGCCTGAGCTGGTTCTCTGCTATTTTCTGTGCTCTTCTGTTTTTCTCTTGTCTCGTAATTTGCATATTGTTCCATCCACTTAAAGCAGATCAGCTAGTAGTTACCAGATGTTTTATACTGAAAGAAAATTTTGCTCTGATAATTTCCTTGGTACTGAAAAGTGATTGTCTAGTTTTAAGAGTTAAAGAATAATATTATAACAAGAAACTAGGACAAATTAGCACATTATCATTGAAACTGATTATAATAATAACCAAATAGGAAAATTATTTATGTGGCCCATTTTTTTATTATACTAAGGAAGGTGGTTGTTTCATCATTTAGTTTAAATTCTGACCACTGAAGTAATTGCTATCTCCTATTTTCTCCACTATCCCTGTCTTGAACATTTCTCATGCCTGCAGCAGGGATGACTGAACTGAATGTGAAGCTGTGATGGTGTGATAGCAACCTGATGTATTTTAGTCATCCCTGGAGCAGAGCAAGCTACCCATTTAAAAGGGGGCATGCATTTCAGCTTCCTCAGTTCAGGAGTGAACAACCACATTTCAGAGCATCATCATTTTCTGGAGAGGTGATTTTAAATGAGCTCTAGTTGACTTACTGCTGGTATTTTCAAAGTTAGGGAAAACCATAAAAACAATTGAAAACCAAGTTACACAAAAAAACCACAGAGACATGTTTATTAGAATTAGTATAGCGGCAAAAGCTTTGTGAAAATAAACTCAAATTTGATTTTTTTTTTAATTGGTATAGTTTATTTTAAGTAGGACTTTAATATAAGCAGCACTACTTTAAATATGGTTTTTCCCAGTGGAAGCTGTGAGTCAAAAAGAGAATATCCTGGTATAACCATACTGACTGGCCTTTTCTAGTGTAACTGGGGCTCTGCTACTGTTAATACAAGGTGCTTGCATTACTCAGTTATTCAGCAGTGCAGGTTTGTTCTGGATCAGAATCAAATGCTTGGTTTCATGCCTGTCAAATTAGCCACTGTGGGAGGACAGATGATACTTCATCTGACATAATGCATTTTAGTAGAAAGCTAGAAGTCTGTAAGACATTTTAAGCAATTGCAAAGTATATCAATAAATTCACACTGGGTCACCAGTTAATATTGTGTAGTTGTATCTTAGTAGAATCTATTTAGTACATTTTCAAACTAAAGCTTCACTGTATATTCAGATGCATCTTATTTTACATTTTGAATATAAGCCATTGGGGGCAAGGTCTAGCCCTACAGTTTCACAGTTGACTTGAGTTTATCTGTGGTTGTGTTGTCAATTGAAGTTTATGGGTTCCTTGTAACTTTTCAGCATATATATATTCCTACCACTTTCTTTGCATTGGCTCAGGTGTTCTTGTGGCCCTGGTATTGGTGAGATCAGCCTGTTGATCAGATGGAAGCAGGAAAACTGGTGGGCAAGGGGGTTAGAGAACTTTGTGTAGGGCATGTCTTCAGTGTAAGCTAATTCAGCTCATGCTGTAGCCACACATTCACCAGAGCTAAAGGAAAATTCAGCCATGAT
The DNA here is from genome assembly GCF_000747805.2 of Chaetura pelagica. Taxonomy (NCBI): domain Eukaryota; kingdom Metazoa; phylum Chordata; class Aves; order Apodiformes; family Apodidae; genus Chaetura; species Chaetura pelagica. The sequence goes on from NW_009952704.1 coordinate 1,301,772, forward strand.
AGCATTGCCAGAATAGAGCAGGATTAAGCTGACTATGGAAGTACATCCCATTGCACTGTGAAGATTTCAGAGTGTCCTTTGGCTCAACTGCAGTAAAGAAGATTAAAATAATGACAAGTGGTGCTTCAGGAACAGTTCCTTCAGACTGCAGTGCCATATTTGCTTTTCAGTTATACTCAAATCAAGAGAAGAAAAGTCATTGTCCTGTACACACAGCCATTTAAACTGAACGAGAATACACTAGGGACTTCTAAAATTATTATTCTGACTTGAGTTTTACTGTTAGTAAGATAATAGTATTTAGAGGTTAACTAGTGCTTTGGATTTCCCAGAATTTTATAAGCACCTTATTTTAAATATGATCTCATCATAGAAATATTTCTAAGTTAATACATGTTTTAATTTTTATTTTGCAGTAATATTCAACACATGAGGGAACAGTTTGATGCACTAGGTCTGTCTTTTACATGGGAAAGGGTAAGATCTTCTTTTTAAGGGATGCTGCTTTATTGTATGATGGAACATTGAAAAATGGGATTTCACCATTTTATTGGTGACAATATAGAGTTCTTTGAAAGTGACCAGTTTACATTGTTAAACTGTAAAATTACACTTGGAAAATAGTGGGAAATCAAGCTTCTTTCAGGCTTGTCTTACTTTTGACACACTGGCATTGTCTGATAAACTCAAGGTTTAAGAAAATCTTTATTTTCTTTAAAGTCATTTCAGTTTTGTGTTTCGATTTTTCTCTCTACTTTTTCAGCTCCTTCAAAGTAGCAATTTTCTGTGTTACAAGTTAGGCAATACTCTAAAGAGATATTTATGAAGCAGCATGCCTTTGTGTTAAGGTATATTTGTTTTGAGGAGTGCTTTTTTCCATGTGTATGTTTTTATAATATAATCAAGGGTTGAAAGCTAGTAACTTGAAATTATAGTTTGGTTATATTATTCTCAATGTGAAGCCTAAGTCTGCATTTTTATAGGTGTTCATATCGTGACGATTTTGGAAAATAGAAATTTTATTTAAAACATTAATGCTTGAAAATCAGGTGCTCTCTGTAAAAACTTCAGCAACATGATGAGACATAAGCTAATATAATTTTGAAGATAAAAAAATAATATTTTTTTTAAGCAATTGAACGGTTATTGCATTTGCCAGTGAAGCAGTCAGGCACTGCCTTTATATTCTCAGCAATAACTGTTCCTTATCACCTTAATATGATTCTGAATAGAGTGATGGAGATGCTAATCTTGGATTTTTATAGCAATATTGTAGATCTGAAAAGGAAAAAGATTAGTTTTCTGGCAGTCTGAGACCTGCCATCTGTTTTCTTTAATCTTGAGGGTGAAGTTGTTTATTTGTATGTCTTACATCTAAAAACCATATTTCATTGTGTCATATATATGGCAAGATTTTCAGTATAAGCCTTTTTAGTAAGATAGCCAAAAAGTTGCTCTGAAGAAACTTGTTGAGGAAGGTTTACTGCACATTCTTGACAATTACTAAGAGATTTTCTGTATGTGTAATACAGCAGTTCTTAAAAACAGTGAAATCAGATGTTTAGGCTGTACTATGGAACACGTCAAAGCTGAATGTTGCAGAGTGCCTTTCAAGAAAATTGGGAAAATTAACTTCTGTGTATAGGCTTTTGTTAACCCTTCCATTCTGAAGAAGAGATGGAGAACTGGCAGTACTGAAAACTATGGCAGGAAGTGCAAGTTTACAAGGGAAAGTAATTTCTCATCTCTGTGCCTGTTCTTTGAGGCTTACCTTCACTTTTCTAGGAAACCATGTTTTGGTTAAGGAACTCTTGGAACTCTCAGAGTTAATTTCAACAGTTGTGTAGTTAAAACATTTTAGAATACTCTAGGGGTACATAGTTGGGGGTTTTGAAAGGCACGATTTAAAACAGCTAAAAAGTGTTCCTTGAAACACAATGGATTTGGGGGTTTTCACTCCTTAGCTTATGAGTTGCTTTTTATTTTACCTAGAAAGCCTGCCTTATTAACTGGAGTAAGAGTGACCTGAATGGTAACTGTTAGAAGTACGTATCTTTATTCATTACAAAAAATGAATAATGCCTGAAATACATCTGTATTACGTGATGTCTACATGCAGGGGTATTTGAGCTCATGAAACTCTGCCTTTGGAAGCAGAACAGCTAAGCTGTGGCAGAGTGTATTTTCCAGGCTGATAAAGCCTGTTTCTCTGCAAGGCAGAATTAGGCTGGGCAGAGCTTCTTACAGCCTCAGCTGCACTGCTACTGGGCTAATTCACGCATCTTTACACAGCAGTGCACTGTGCTGTACAGGTACTTACCTTAGAAGTGGGCTCTTCAAGGTAAGGAATATTTTTTTTGTTGCTTGGTACTTGTACAGAACTAAATCAGTGGCCTACAAAATACTGTGACAGTGCAAAGAAACCCACTGGCACTTGTGACTCCTGTAAAAAGTTCAAGAAAAACACTGTTCCTATGGGTTTGTCTAATTAACCAAGACTGTTGTACAAAGCAGGGAGTTTGTTTTTAATATAATCTAGTTGATGTTGCTTAACTGCTCCTTCATTGTGCTAGAGCATACTTGGCAAATATATATGCTGTAGTAAATCCATTCTCTTACCTTAGATCTCTAGCTTAGTGTGCAGTGAATTGCATTTTTAAAGTGCAAACCTTTTATGTTAACTGTCGCTGTCTTCTGTGGCCAGCTTGTTGGATATGTCTAGATGATGTGAGGGAAACGTAAGTAAATTTTACCATTTTAGAAATGTTGAGAGAGGGGGAAAGAATAGGAAGGTAATTAAAAGTACATTTTAAATACCTAGCACATATGGCTGTGCAGAGGAGTCGGACTGCTTATAAAGTTATGTCTGGTGTTTGATGAAGTCCTGTCAAGGAATATGAAGACTGGTGCTAGTTTTATTGCTTTGTAAAATTATAATGAACAAACCTCAATGCACCTGGGATAGCAGAGGTTTCCTTTTATTTTTCTGGGTTTTTTCCATTGTTCTTGCTGTCTTACAAATCAAAATGCAGAAGTATTTTTATGTTGTAGCAGTCAGTGAAATTGCTTAAACAGTAAGGCACCACAAGTAAGGCATTATTAAAAGCTAATTAGATTATTTCAGCAAGCCAGGTTACAAAGACATGAAAATTATTCTCCTAAACAGAAGATGCGAGCAAACTAAAATATAATTAAGTGCACAAAATAGCTCTGTAAGTGCTTTGCTTTAGAGTAGTTTTGAATAGTAACAGTGATCTGATATTTTTTCCCTGAAACTTCAAGTAAGGTTTTATTTTTAAATCACTTGGAAAATGATGTGATTTTGGAGAGAGATTAAAAAAAAAAAAAAGGTGAGAATATTTCTATTTTGAACAGATATGCTTGTCAGATCCAGGGTTAACATGCTGCAGTTTGAGGATGGAAGAAATGTCTCTGAGAGACATTAAAAACACCTAGCAAATAAAAACCACTGTGTTTATGTTTTGTTTTTAAGATAACAGTAATTTGGGTATTCCTGGTAATCAGATTTCTCTAAATACAATCCCAGACAGCAGAGCAACTTGTCTGCCACTTCTTTTAAACATGATTTTTTAGGCAAATTAGGCAACACAATTTTCCAAGATTCATATCATCATCAAAGGACGGAGCATAGAATGTTACTCCTTTCTTTTGCTCAGGAGTGCTGTCAGACTGAGTGCATGTTCCCAGTAAGACATCACCACTGTACTATCAATCCGTAACTTTCTTCCAGAAGGTAGCTTGTACTGCCAACATATTTTACTCTTTTCAGTTCATGCATGCAAAGTGACATATTGTTTTGCATAATGTTCCCTTTATTCTCTGTACATTTAAAAAGAAGAAATATTTGGTAGGTTTTATTTGTGCAGATACTTTTCTGTTTAGCTTTGAAGTTGTCATTTGTGTGCACTGGCTAAGCATGTATAAAACTATAACAGTAGTTAGAGCATTAGCTATGTTGTTTTTTTAATCCACATATCAGTGATAATCAGTCCCTGTACTTGTAATTAAATAAAAAGGAAATAAATTATACAAGGCTACTTTTTTGTTAGGAAATATGTTTGTGCTTTAAAATCTATGCACTGCATGATGTTTTTATTTGTAGCTAATAAAGCATGAAACTAAGGGCCTTTGAAATACAAATATTCAGATTAATTTAGAAATGTAGTTTGGTCTAGCTCTAAACCTATAAAAATCAAATAATTATACTTCCAGATGAGGTGGTACATGGCCTTTAATACAAAAATAGGCAACTAATGCATTAAAGATAATTTAATGTTTATGGATTTTGAAAAAAATCTGTTCCAACTCTTTGTCCTTACCACCTTTTTAATAAGGATCAAGTGCAACAGGGGTATCTTCAGGACAGCATTAAGACTGTGCTAGAAATAAAATTATTAGTAATAAACTAGGAAATTACTTCTGTCTAGCCCAGTTATATGTTATTCACAAATCCTAGTGAATCTTACAACAAATAAAACACTTTTATGCAGACTGTAAATGTTTTTGTTTTTAAAAATAGCCATGAAAGTAGCTTGAAGATGTAACTTTCTTAAATAAAAAAACCAACCACCACAAAAAAAAAAAAAGCAGTTTTATCTTCAGAGCTGCATAATAGTTGTAAGAACGGAACAGATTTAGAAGAAATGACGAATTATAAAACAAGTAATTGGAAAATTAGTTTTTATTCTATTAATGACCAAAATCTTCCATCCAGATTAGGTGTTTTTTATTTATCCAGAATTCTTTACTGTTAGTTTTTCTATATTTTTGGTAGCTGGAGGAACCAGTTGCTTCCCAACAAACCACATGTAACACTGCAATTTAGTCTGTTACTGAGAATTCATTTACAAAAATAAATAATACTAGCCTCTCCATCATGCAATTTGTTAGGATCAGATTTCTGTGCTGCAATAAAGGGATTAAGTAAGGTAGTTTTGGGTTGTAACAGGGATCTCTCTTTTATATACCTTGGCAATATCTGCTGGTTTTAAAAGCAGACCACTTTTAAAAGTGGTTTGTTTAAATTGTTTTAATTAATTGTTTTGATGAATGGGTGTCATTCTTTAGTAATAGGGAGCAGTAACAGTAACCAATTACAAGGATACCTTTGGTGACAGTATCTGGTACTCTTTTTAACTAGCAAGCTGACAAAAGGAAAAGGGAAGATGGGTGTGGGGAGAAGGAGATGCTGTCCCTCCTATTTCGCTTTCTGGAAGCAACCACTGAAGAGCACAAGCAGCATATTTCATATTTGTAAAAAGAGTCCTGATTTTTAGTACATCTTTGGAGAAAATATGCTAATATCCTGTTTATATATATATATATATTCAGTGAACTGCTTTATGGTATGGGGTCCTGTACGTATGCTGCTTTGCTAGTGATCAGCTCATAAATAGGAGGCAGAAATGAATGGGTTTTGGCAGGGTGTAAGGGTTTTGCAAACTTTTATAAACCCTTTTCTCAGTTAAGTCAGTTCTGTTAAAGCCCTGCGCTGCAAATCTCTGCCATGCTCATAAAGTATAAATAGAAACATCAACATTCACCTTAATTTAAACATGATGGCAGCATACTATAAACTTTTAACCTGACATTATTTATTTAATCAAGATCAGTAACTGGCATACATGGAAAACTATTTTTCACCTTAAATCTTAATGTGCTAAATGGTAGAAAAAAACCCAAAAAAACATTTTGAGATTGACAAGGTGTTGCTAACTTTTAATCAGCAGTTCATTTCACTTGGTAGTGATGTAATTTCTCTTTCTTTGTTAACTTCAAGTGTTACTTCAAACCTTCATGGTTCTAAAGTTAAATGATGAGCTAGAGAGATCTTTTTGCAGCTCAATGGCCACACAACACATTTTCTTCATTGATAACAGTTTTTCCTAAAATATGTCAATTTACATGTGCATGAGAGCATGGACATGAGAATCTGTTCCCGGGAGTTGGCTTGTACCAGGTCCAAAACATGCCTGTTTTGGTTTCAGTTAATACACATCTGCTGTTCAGGACCACAAGGACAATTGTCAGTCCATTTTACTATTTTTATTTGACATCTCACTTCAGTTGTCTTACCTGTTTGCTTGTTGTTTATATAACCTTACACTGTATCAAAAGGGACTGTCTCTCTTCTTCTGTGTCTCTGATATTATGGTAATGAAGCTGTGTTGCCTATAGTGGCATCACACTGGCATAAGAACTCCACTGTGTGAAGAAGCAAGGGAAAAAAATGTTAAATGGATGGTGTTTAGTTGGAGAGATGGAAATCAGACTTTTATCAAGTGTTTTTTTCAGTGCAGAACACACAGATTTAATCAAGCAACTGTTTTTAATGACAAATTCTTCACATGCTGTGCTGAAATCTTGCCATTAAATGTCTCTTTCTGATCTTGAAAGCCTCTTATACACACTTTGGATGCATATCTATGCAAAGGTCATTTTAATTGTTCAAAGCAGTGTTTTAGCACTGGAATACAAAGTTTTAAAAAAAGAATACAATTTTTTATGCTAGAGTGTTTTAGATGTCATTTGAGTAGCAAGCAATATTGCTGATGCTGTTTGTATTGGGAAGCTTAGATGATAGGAAAGCCTGAGTGAAAGCCATTTCACATTTGGTGCTATTTTGGATAGTGGATAAGTGTTTGCAAATTGAATAAATTTTATCAGTGGCTTACAGTCAACTCTGTAACTGTAAAATCAAGTTCTTGTTGGTTTGAAGTTCAGTGAATGAGTCGTCTTCCACTTCAATAAGTACAAATGTGGTCACAGTTTATAGAAATGTTTCTTCTTTAAACAAGTACAAGTTGAACAGGAAAGGTGTTGAGAAGGGAAATGTGATCTGTTTATTGTTACATATTTATGATGTAATTAGGGCTTAAATACTGAGTTATAGTTGCTTTCACTTTGACCACACCTTAAAATATGTGAATAAAAGTGTATGTTTTCAGTGTGCCTGTAAAACACTGTGTTTGTGTAGAGAAAATTGGTGATTTATAATAACATAATCCTATAGTAATCTTTACATATTGATATGTACTTGAAATGAAGTTTGTTTTTTTAAGAACAAACATTTACAATATGGAACTTTAGAAGCAAGTGATAACTAGGTTGTTTGTTAATTATTATAATTCACTAAAAACTTATAAAATGTTTGCAAATTTAGAAAAAGTTATCTGTTACATTGTTAGCTTCTGTTCTCTTAACTGTCATCCCTATTGTTGTCTTTTATTTTTATCTGTCTTTGTTTTCCTCTTAACAATCCTTCATTTGTGACTTCTTTCACAACTTGATCTTTTCCTCCACATGTTAACCCAGAGCATTCTTCTATCTTGATCCGGCTTGCCATTTAAAGTGGTCAGTTGTTTGACCTTTGATTGTGAGATACCCCTTGCAGAGTCTGACCCACTGTTCCTTCCTGTCTACCCCACACACTGTCTTTCAGCAGCCTCAGTCCCTCCATGCTGTTCTGCTGTCCCTCCGTATCTACTGCTGCAGCTGTAGGCTCCTCCATCCTGCTTGTGTCTCTGCAGGCAGCTCCCAGCTGCCTCTGAACAGTCAACCATCTCTGTTCCAGCTTGTCATTGCTGAGCAACAGAGGAAAAGGCAACGTGACAAAGATGACTTCTTTGATAGAGTTCTACTTTGTTCTAGTTCTGCAGTTGTCTTGGTCAGGCAGCTGTGGTCGTTTCCCTTTGTCTTCTGTTCTTAGATCTATGAGCATTGATTTTACAGCATTCTTATATTCTGCATTAACAGGGAAACACATCAAACCCACACAAAGCCCATGATCTCTGGTTTTGTGTACAGGTAAATATCACTTATTGTAGCTGTTACATAAATTGCATTTATGTTTTCTTTGTGGCATATATTATACACTCCTGAGTAAATTGCTTAAGTAAAATGCCGTCAGAAAATACTAAGAATACTTTCAGGATTTTTTAATTTTCTTTAATTTATGCAGGAAATAACTACCTGCTTACCAGAGTACTACAAATGGACACAGTATCTCTTTCTTAAGCTTTTTGAAGCTGGGATAGTCTATCAAAAAGAGGTAGGTACAAACTTTGATACTTAATACTTTGCAGGTACACTAACTCAAATCACTTACCATGTCAGTGACACATTTTTTGATCATCCACTAACATTCATTAAGTGGATAGGTATTTATTTGCTCTGCAAAGTACAATGAATTTTATATATAACTGAATTTTACATATAGGTAAATTTTATATCTTACCAACTAACATGAATGGGTATTGCAAAAAGTCAAATCAGACATATATATTGTCAGTGATTTGTGTTGAAGTGCAGGACCAGAATATAGGTATTATTAATTTATTTTGTGGAATTTGCTAGGTCCTAATTTCCCTCTCATGAAAACAGGTAAGGTAATGTCGTAATGAGGAGTCTTTTCAGCAGTCAGATTATTGAACTGTTTAACATTACTGTGATGCTGTCTCAGAACTGATATAGTTGGATAGGATAGTTAGAGTTTCTGTGCTTAACATCCAATTCCTGGCTCTATTTGTGATCTCTAAAATACTACAGAAATAACAGATGATGTAAGACTATCTCAGCTGTTTTTCAGTTAGAGTACATTAAGAAAAGATATACCTTATAACATATCAGGCTATCTGATACAGGTAGGG
>NW_009952704.1:1310745-1345737 GCF_000747805.2 Chaetura pelagica
TAGGGAAAGGTTCAGTTAACTTCTTAAGCAGGAGGTGAAACAAAGATGTTAAATGAGCATTCCAAACAACACTCTGTATAGCCAAGGCAACGCAGTTCCAAAATACCTGAGCAGCTGCACCTAATCAAAGCTGCAATTTAGTGAATGTTTCTAAGTTAAAATGGAAACAAAGATTTCTTAAATATGCTTCAACATTTCTTTTGTATTCTGTAGAAACCAAGAAACCCCATAGGATATAATTAGAGATGTAGGGATTATTCTCTGAACCCAGAGGAAGATGGTGAAAGGCATTTGGAATGACAGGGCATTACTGAGCTACTTCTCCTATTTCCATAGTCAAGATGTATTTGGAGATCTTAAAATACAACCAGCAAAAAGATTCAGTATTTGATATGTCCTAACATGCTGGATTTAGAGGGGGGGAAATATTTTTTATTTTCTGTGTTTGTAATTAAAAAAAATAAACCCCTAGCTTTGCCATAGCAAACTGATTTTTATCTGTAAATTTCTTTGCTTGATGAGTGATCCCAAGTAAATCTGAAAAGCATGAGGCTTGCTGCTTTGCTAGAGGCAGTAATGATACACAAAACAAGTTTTGCATGCAGGCTCCTGGTACTATGGGTTCCTGGAGATGTTTGGGTACCAGTGTCTTGATCTGCTTCCCTTTTAAGAGTCAAGGATCAGTTTGAGGACTTATATCAGCATCTGTCATCCTGTAGGGGATATAATCTCTGGTAGATATAAACCAGTTGCTTTTTGGCAGGAAACAGATGGCAGAGATAGCCTATAACCCTGGGTCCCTTCAAGCAGTCATGTGTACTTAAAGCGTATATTTACCCATGTCTTCAGCCTGCCTGCAATATATGTTGTACTTGGCAGTGCAAGTCTCCTGTCTTAGAATTTCATTTTGGGTACGAGGAGATAATACATAGCCTAACTGTGGCAGTAAGATTAATATATGTAGAATGTTAGTCTAGTTGATGCTCTGTTCTAGGAGCTTGTGTGTCTGGCCAGAAATTACCCTGGTAAGAAGGTGGAGACTCAGTATGTCCGGGAGCTGAAATTAGTGAGAATTAACAATGTCTGTCTGGGTGCTGCAGCATCCACGGAGGGCGTCTTTGTTTACTGTAGCAAAATCCTCTGTCTTCCTGAAATACTGATCTAATCAATGTATCGTAGAGGTTATTGACCTGGCCAGATGTAAGTATCTTACTTAGATTGAGATTAAATTCTGCCTAGACTGTACTGATTATTTTAATTAGGTATCTGTAGACTCCAGTGGAACCATAGACACCAGACCTGGAGATACTTACACTATAGATACCTGAAGTCAGATATGTTGAATCCCATCTTAAAAGCATACGGTCTACATTGGTGTAGTGAGGAGATCTAAATAGTTTGTGGTCTCTATACACTTTTGCACTGTGCTCTCTTGTTGTAGATGTCATTTAACACCTTCCTGGAGTCATAGGTTTGGAGGCTGTCGTTGTCAAGAAATCATCTCTGTGAGATACAAGTGGGAACTAGAAAGTGGAAGAAACTAAATGCAATTCTAAAAATTCAGAGTCAAGACCCTTTAGCTACAGATTTCCTACATGTGTATTTGCTTTGCTTTCTGTAATGTATTCAGATAAATCTTCCGATTATGAATCCTGAGAATATGTTGCTATAAATAATTATGAGGATCAGTTCAGTTACCTTCGAAAATTTGGTCATAAATTTGATCCAGTGTCCTCAAAACAGAAACAATATTTTTTTTCTCAACTTTGAGTCATAGCCAGTTTAATACAAGAATATGCTAATACTGCTTTATGCAACTAGCATTTTATTACTTCTTAATATTATCTGATTTATCTCTTTAGCTGTTGTTTTAACTTTGTAGCAGTGTGTAGATTTTTTCAGAACTTATAAATTCAGAGGTCATTACTATAGATCTGAGTTGTAGCATTTTTGAAGAAACTGTGTGTTCTGAAAGTCTAGAAAATAGATCAGTAACAATGCAATGTCTTGATTGCTTTTAATTTCCCAATTAATTTTCAAAAGCCTTTTATAAAAACTAGTGTGGTATTACTGGTAGGTAACAGATAAAAGGTAGGCAAACTGTAAAAAGTTTAAATTCCAGTGACTGAATTCACACACACTTAATTTGAAAGTGAGTTTGCTTTTATCAAAGAATGACTGTCATTAATTTCATTACAATAAATTTTGTATAAATCAATGTAGGTAGTCAGACATACACACATATAACACACATTGATAACTCAACCAGCAGAAGTGTTCCTACAGAAGATGATCCATGCATCTATCTTTCTGCTGTCCTCTCTATAAGATTTGTAAAATGGTTGTGATATTTACTATTCCTGAGACTATGTAGCATATTTAAAACTAAACAGTATCAGCTGTTTGGGAACTCAGGCATTTCAGAAGATGATCAGTGATATATAAAATGTGAAGTGAGTAACATGAGGACAGGGATTAGGCAGACTAATCCCTATAGTCCTCCCCATACCCAAATAATGCATTTGAAATTTTCATATCGTGTTTGATGTATTAGAATACTGTGAAGCTGGAGCTACTGCTTTTCAGTCAAGCTGATTTAACTTAGATTGAGCTGAAATACTGAATAACACTCAAAATAATGGATTACTCTTCTTTGTCACTTTGATTTTTTATTTTTTTTTTTCTTTCTGTTAATTTTTCAAGTTAATGCCTAGCATTGAATACCACTTCTGGAATGACAGGGTTTTTTTGTGGTCTTAGATCCTTCATGATAAATGATCAGCAAAACTGTTCAACACTGTGTGTGGGGGATGAGTTTGCTTTTTGCTCCTTCCCCAGTATCTTATGACTGGTATTTCAGTGAGCCCTCAGAAAATAAGGTTTGTAGGTTTGAACACCAGTATTTATTTCACTTTAAAATTTTTAATGTTTTTTATTTATAAGGAAAGATTATTCCAAAAGTAATTTAAACAGTTGACAGATGTGCAGAAAATATCAAGACTCACTTGAAATAAAGTTGATCACTGTAATTCTTTTTGGTGATTTTCAACTTGGGAGATCCTCAGTTATACATCCCCCTCAGTCTGACTCAAAGCTTTTGGATTAGTGATGGGCAACTTCTAAGAATCTGACTATGTAGTTTGCAATATAGTCAGTTGGAACACTTAACTATTTAACTCAAGTGCCAGCCTATCCCACAGCATGATCAATCAAAGCAAATGCTGCAAGTGCATTTTTGAGTTCTGCAGAGATGAATATTTAGGACATCTTCAATTGAGTCCATGTCACTGATTCAAATTGATGTTATAAAAATGTAGAAAACTCACAGGCCCAAGGGATGTTTCTAGATAATTCTTTGGATGTCTGAAAATTAAAATTCTGGTTCTGAAATAGCTGCTGAATTATTTTTTTTTTCTTCCTGCAACTGTTTTTAGGCCTTGGTTAATTGGGATCCAGTGGATCAGACTGTTCTAGCTAATGAACAGGTGGACGACAATGGTTGCTCATGGCGTTCAGGAGCAAAAGTGGAACAGAAGTACCTCAAACAGTGGTTTATCAAAACTACTGCTTATGCAAAGGTATGAGAATACAGGTTTTGCAAATTACGTTAGCACTTAAAAGAGGTGACTTTTCATCCAGAAATACTCATCAAGCTTTCACATGTGCCAGTTTGTGTAATATGTAATTGTATAATAATGCATGTGATCTGTCGCTGGGTATGTATGTATATAAAACTTATTATCCCTGTTGTCTTTCTGTTCACTTCTTCAAGCTGCTTCTGCTTTTATTTTGAGAATGAACATTTATATCAACTTCTACAAAACCTTTAAGCATCACTGCAGAGAACAGCTGAGTACTCTACAGATATCTGTAAAGGTTTCCAAAATGTTGTTCTGTGCATGACTGATATTCTGTAGGGTCTATTCTAGCTGCTACATCCAGGTTAATGAGTGATGTCATATTGCTTCCAGCTCAAGTGCTTTGGCAAGCATTGCCTTCATGTTCTCCCACTTCTTGTACAGTGACAGATGCTACCAAGTATCAGCAGGTGGTTTGGATTTTCCTTTTTATTTGCCCTCCACTGAGTCCTGTTTTTGTTGCTGTGGTTCTGGCACATTTTGAACAGTCTCATTCTGCTTCTTTTGGCAAGAGCTTTAAACATTTGGTTGAAGAGGGAAGAAATTTTTCTTCCTTTTTTCTTTTTTTTCTTTTTCTTTTTTCCAAACCTTCAAATAAAAGTAGCAGATGACTAGGTCCTGCTATTCTAAGTCCAATGTCTGGTATTAGATGGATTTCATGCTTTGGAATATTAAGGTAAATTAATTCCCTTTTTTGTTACTTAATTTTTTCTTTCAACTTGCAAGAGGCTAGCTAATATAGCATGTTATGTCTTACTTTCTGAAGAAGACTGTTTTGGCCATACAGCCCTGAATGGCCATGAACTGCAAGCCATAACTGAAGCTTATTCTTTAGAGGGAGAATGTCTGTGAGTTTACACTGGACAGTACTTCAGTCTCTTACAGACTCTGTGCCCACACTGACATGACCAGGAAATGTCACCACAGTGTTTTGTTAGAAACCAAATTAACACATTTTAAATACTACAACTTGGATTCCTCTTTCTGAAAATCTTGACTAATTATCCTCAAAACTCAACCTTGCACATGTTTCTTCATTCCTTACAGTAATCATCCCACTACTTTTCCAGGAGTGGTAAGAGACAAGAGTCCTTCCTTCTAAATCTGTTTCTTTCGTATGGTTTTTCTTTGGGCTCAGGCTGTTGACAGTTGATCTGAATCCATAAGTAGCATAGTGTTGAACACCATGGTTACAGGAGTCACTCTTCCTAGCCTGTTCCTCAAACCTTCTTTCCCACTTCTTTTCAAAAGGTCTTGGCCAGGAGACTAGGCTTTACTGAGAGGGACATTAATTTACCTTTATCATTTACCGAGTTTTTCATTGCAGAGAGGAGGGTCCAGATTTTACAGAGCTAGTCCTAAGAGGTGTGGAGGATAGATACATCTCCTTAACTTTAGGAAGCAAAAGATCTTTAATCACTAATATTATTTTTAAATTGTACGATTAGTAGTCATCATGCCTTCAGTTTAGCAGGGAGGATTGTTTCATGTCTTTTGATCTTGAAGACTTGAATTTCCATAGATTTCCTGACTTACATCCTGGACTGGAACCTCTACCAATACAACTTACTTTTCTTGAAAGTCTTTGCTGTTCAGGGGCTTGATATAGTTGTGCTTCTAATGATAAAGAAGTGCAGCAATTAGGGGTTTTTTTATCCTTACCTGACATCTTGCCAGTAGACATACCCCTCTAGAATAATACCAGGTTCTTCATAGATGTCACTTCCCTTTTCCTCAGTTGTTTGGGGCTCACCATGAACATGTGTGTAGTGCCTTCTCTGCAGTTATTTTTCAGGCACCTGAAGGCTCAGGATTCTACAATAGTGGAGAGCATTTTAAGCCAAGCTGGGCTTGGGTGGTGATGGTTGCTTATGGTACTCCATATGCCAAACTCCTGTAAATGGGAAATACATGAGGACATTATACAGGTTATCTTTAATGGGACTGGGGATTTCAATCCATAGTCAACTTTTTCTGGTGTTAAAAAAACAATAGAAATAGGAATTTGCCCTTCCAGAGCTTGTCTGGTCCTAAGGTCTTTATGCCCCATTTCTGAGTCACTTGCCTGTTGAGCATCTTTTTTCCAGTTCTGCTTCTTTTGAAGGCAAGAAAAGACAAGATGGTGCCAGATTAGTGTGGTCAAAATTAATTTGCTCCAAAGACCTACCTACATTTTCTGTTACTATAGAGAAGCTTTTATGTCTTTGAGCTATACTGCCAGCATTCTTATCAGAGCTTACCTGACCCTCCGTCTCCTGGATCTCACAGACTGGACAAGTTCACGGACACAGCAGATTTATTCCTTCATTTTGCAAGATGTTCTTTTTACATTTGGGAAAATGTAAGTGGATCAGACTTTCAGTGAGTCATATGGCTAAATTTCTGTTATACACTGAAGTTTCACAATTTTTTGTCTTGAAATTAAAACAATGGGAGACATTGACATTATCTGAGAGTAATTTAATAGTTGCATTTTTTGGGGAAGATCTGCATTTTTTTTCCCACTTTGGCTACTTTTAGACTTAGATGGTTAGTATTCTTTAAGTGTGTTATAATTCTCCTACTCATCTTTCTCCAGTGAGAGGCCTTAGTCTGGTTTTGTTACGTCATGGGGGAAGCCATTTGATTCTGGTCACCTTTTGCTTCAATCTTCCATGGTGAATATTATTTCCTCTGAGAAGTTTACAGAAATTCAAGACCCAATGTCAGAAAGCTTCACCTTTGCCCTTTTTCGACAACTAGGCTCTGAGTTTTCTTTAAGGTGACATAGTGGGAAAGCATGTTGAAGAAAGCTTTATTTCTGGTAAGTAGCTCCTTTCCTTTGTGGCTTAGAGGAAGATGTAAATCTTTATTTCATAACCATGTTTCATAGACAGAGTTCCATTTAAAATACATTTAATGAATATGCTATCCCTCAATTCTTCAAGTAAAATCCCATCTAGCAAAAATGGCTGAATATGTACACATACAAGTTATTTTGTACTTGGAGCATCCACAAAATATTTTGTTGTAACTATTCAACCTATTTATACTGCATATTGATGATCTTTCTAGTCATCTGTGTTCCTCTCTTTCCTTCATTTATTGTTTTATGTTTTTTCCTCTCTCTCACAACTTTAATAAAACTAAGTATTAGTAAGGGTAATCTTCATCTGCAATGCTTACATTACTAGTCAAATAGCAGCAAGGAGTTACATGATCAGTAATAGGCTCTGAGGTTATCTAGTGTGTTACAGGAGTCAGTGTTTCATTTCTACACACACTATTCTTTAGATTTCTGTTGTGTCCATGACAATGGTCTTCTGTGAATTTGCTTTGATTTACTTATTGTTGCTGTAGCAGCTCATAGTCCTTTCTTGAAATAAAAAATGCAAAGTAATGTTTTGCTCCCCTGACAATTTACCATTGGCAATGATTTTGTTGTTTTTTTTCAAAGGACAAAAATACTGACCATACTTTAAACATTTAGCAGAAGGCATTTTGTTTATGTAAAGCAATAAAGTAATCAGGACCCATTTTTTAAACTGAATTACACATGAAATGGCCTACCAGCTTTTATGAATTTTTAAAGAACACCTTAATGGTCACTTTTCTGTTGGCAGATTCCTTTGATAAAATCATAATGCCTTAACTGATGGCATTATTATTCAAATTGTTGTCTGCACATGTAAGATGTTTAAACTAAAACATTTAGTTGCTATGGTTACCCAGCTGACTCTGTAGGCAGATTCATTGGAAAAATCTGTCTGTAAATGTTAGTATTTTCTGTGTGCACCTGTAAGTTGCTGTTACTGGTTTTTTTGCACAGTCAACTGAGTCCTCAAATCAAAATCTGTAACGTTAGTCTTTGCATAGTCCCTGCAGAGTCAAGACTGTACTTCCTAAATTAATTTTGAACAATACTTTTTTATATTTTAGTTTTCAAATTTCACTCGAATAACCAGAAAATAATATTTTTTGGGAAAAAGAAATAGAAGCAGCTCTGAAACTTCAAATTTGCCCTTAAATTATCTGCCTTTTTTTTTGCACAGCAATAAGATGGTATATGCATGTTTAATTTAAATGCTGCAGAAAGTGACAGGACATACAAAATTTTGCTCTAATTTACAGTTTCACACACAGCTAAGTAGTACTCTTTATTTTTAGTAGTTCTGGGGATTTTTGTGCAGACATTGAGAGACAAATCCCTGTTGCATTCTGTGAAGCACGAGAACATAGATGTTCAGCATGATGCTAACTCTATGAAGAGAAAACAACAAAAGAGCTACCAGTTCTTCTTCAGCTTTTCTCTGGGTTTGTGCTGCATCTGACTTTTTCTGGTCTGACCCTTTTTCTGGTCTGAATAGAATTGGAATTGTTTTATGTAATTGTGTTTTGCTTGTTTTTTTATTTTCTATGTTATGTCTGAGCTATTAAGCAGAATGGTAGTGAAATGTAATTGAAACTGAAGTACCAAATTTTAGGATATTCAAGAGTCTTGATAGTACTTCATAGCATGAGGCAATGCTTCATCATTGGGGGGAACAGAAATGCTGGGGTTTTAGTTTTTCATGTTTTATGTGTGATTTTTTTCACTTCCCACACTTGGGGTGTGCTCACAAGTGTCTTCTTGCAACCAAATGCGCCTGATGAGCCTTATTTTGAAACTCTTCCTCTTGAGTCAGGTTGAGAGGTCTCTCCTGGACAGGTACCCTGATTGCTTAGCACTTCGTTAATAAAAAAATTACACTTGTATTGTCAACTTGGCAAGACAGAAAATTGCTTGTGGATATCCAGACTAGGCTGATCTTTTCACCTTAGTTTAAACACAGCATTGAATTACAGAATCATCTCATTAAGCTCCTGTTGGTATAAGATTAATCAAAACAATGGATGCTCAGTACTAGTAAAAATTTTAAGAAATGTTTTAACAAGCCTTTATATTTATGGAATCAATTACTCATCCCAAATATATGCTTTGTTATATTGGAAAGGAAGTATCTTCTCTTTGGTGATTGCCACAGTGAGAATAATTCTAGAGAGGAAATCTGGACAAGAATGCTGGCTTTACTTACTGCTTTTGAGGAATCATTTCTTTGCCTTGATTCTCCAGAGGTGTTTGTTGACCATAAATTATATGATAAACAAAGGGAAAAGCTCTGATGGTTCAGACCTTTTTGAGGAAAAAAAAAATTAAGCAAAATAAGTATCTTTGTTGTTGCTGCTTTTCAATGTATAGTTTCAGTATAGTTCATACATGGGAAGTAAGAGTCAAGACTGACTTACAATAGTACAGGCAGAAACTACTGAAGTAGTTTCAAAACTAGGAAAAAAAAGGAACCAAACAAGAAGAGATTAAATACCAGTAGAGGCTGTACTACATAATCACAGTTCAAACTGTGCAACAGACTGCAAAATGAAACAGTGGACAGCCTAACTTTAATTTCCTGTATTTAGTTAATATATTAAGTAATATTGCATGATGTTGTATAATCTTTAGTTTATATTTGGTTGCTCTTTTGGGAGCTTGATCAAATAAAGTGAAGAGTTTAATTTTAACCCAAATTTTGTTTGTTTTATTTTAATTTAGTAGAATACAATTTTATTTTGCTACTGAATCGATGCATTTGAAATTGAACTTTTTTGCTGACCTTTTTATTTCAGTCTTGTTGGTATGTTGTCAATTTGTCAAACTTCATTAACATGTCTTCATTGAAAAAAAAATAAAAATTTTATTTTGTAATTCAGATTTTTCACTTTATTTCATTTACTCACATGGAAGAGTTGTAATCCTCTCACCAAGCATTAAATTAGTGATAGGCATTGATCATACAAAAAATTGTATTTCCCAAGGTCAGAGACTGAATTTTTTAGATGCCCAGTGGAATCTTCCGTCTTTGAACCACAAGCAGGAGGGTGGCTTTTGGAGTTGAGATACTCTTGGGAAATTATAAAACACTTCTGTTCTTTGATTTATTTACTTTTTCTGTCTGAAGATTGCTACACTGAAGTTCTGTTTGTCTATGAATCTTCAACAGACTAAACAACTGGATCTGTGAGATCAGTTTTCCACTTCCTGATTATTTACTTCTAGTTTCAGACTTGGTCACTGTGTATGACGAATTTTCAGCAAAGTCATCTTGATTTTGTGAGTCTCTGATCATCTGAACTGGTTGACTTTCATCTTCTAGCTATGCCAGAATTTTCTAGGTGTCATGAAAGAGTAAAGCAGTCCTGTGAAACATCAGTTTATCCTGAATCTTTAATTTCTCCAGCACTTAAGTCAAACTTTCCTTAATGGTGTAAGAGCCCTCAAGTTGTTCTTATCCCTGAATGTAGTTTTGATTTCTTTAGCTTTTTCCTGAGTCTGTGTTTGTCTTTAGCTCGGAAAGACTGCTAAAATGGACTTATGCTTAACCTTGACTTGTATTTAATTAAGATGGTAGTAATTCCTCCTGTAAATAGAAGTTTACATTTCAAATTCTGTTGTGTCTTTCTAAGCCATGAAAGATGAAAGTCAAAAGACTCAGCTTCCTAATGTTTCCAAGTTTCTCACTAGTAAGTCATCATTGAATTTATTTGATCAGTATAGCACTCTCTGCTTACTGGATTGTAATGCTGCTGTTCTTTATACCTTTCAGAATCCAACATGGTTTTACTTTTGTTTATTTGCCTGATCACTGGGAGTCTTCCTGTTGACTGTCTTTTCTACGTTACCTGGTTAACAAGCTTGTGATTACTTAAGAGTTGTGTACATGCCCTTAAGGAACAGAGTTCTTGTTCAAGCTATTGTATCAGTAACTGCAAAATAATAATTGGAGCACAGTTCATGAGACTACTTTATTATTCGTAAGGTATTTTACCAAACATGGCAGTGACTTAAAAAAAAGAACATGGAAGCAAAAAACATGGAGTTCATATTTAACTTTTCAAGCAGTAGCTTGTAAATATTCAGGAATTTCTACTCTAGCGTTGGTCAGCTTCAATTCAAGAGCTTTGTGTACCTAAACACAGGCTACATATAACTTTTTAAAATTAACAATAGTTTTAACAAATATTTATAGATTTATGTTTGTGCAGAGTACAGCGGAACTAGATTTTAAAACATGTAAAACTATGTAAAGTGTTTGTGTCTTACGTGCTGTTCATTTTCTACTGCCATTTGTAGCTTTGACAAGAAACTGCAGTAGTGTGTTGAGTGCAAAGAACAAGACTATCATAATTCCAGATTGAAATTTTTTAAAAGTTCGGGGGTTTTTTTAAACAATATACTACTGTTCATTTGTATATTAAGATGTGAAAGGTTTGTGTTTGCAAACTCTGCCAGGCTGTGTCATAACTCAGAATAAGTTTTATTATCTTTGCTCAGTTGAATCTAAGCCAGCACTTTCTCTATTTAGCTGCATGAAGCAACTGTATTATCAAGAGAAGAACTGGACTAAGTCAGCCTGTAGCCTGTAGCTGCTAATAAGGCCAACTAACAGGAGTTAAAGTCATTATGAAACAACTATTAAGGATCTTGATGAATTAATCTTGCAGTGAAAAAATGTCTAGAAAATTTGGCTGTCAAGAAATTACAGCCTGTACAGTTTCCTTAGAGCACATGCCCATTTACCTGCTTCTGCCAGCAAAATGTAATGTATATTAGCATGGATATCCAAGAAGGAGAATTTATTAAAATCTGCTAATGTGTCCATCCAGTTCTGTATGTATTGACACAATTTCATCCTTTCTAAAATACATAAAATTCTTAGAAAGAACGTATCTAAGTATTTTATGTGTGTGTGTGTGTGTATATATATGTATATATTTATCTCCACTTATTCATTGTTCTTTGGTAGGTGTATATGTACATAGATTAATCATGGCAGATAAAGCTTAGTAGTCTCTGGAACACTAAAATTAATGAGAATAATGAGAATTTGTGATTCTCTGTGATACAGTAAACTTGCAATTCTGATTTACAACTAATTAAAGTTACAGTATGATTTAGAACCTTCCAAAACCTTACAATTCTTTTTTTATAAATAATCAGAAAATCAATTTCATTCTTAAGGATTTAGAGAGCAATAATAATCCTGAGTGGTGGTGTCATATTGTGATTTTTGAAGGACATACCCTCTATTGTATTTGAATGATAGACATGCAGCAGCAGTAACTAGAAAATAATCCTTACAATGCCTTTTATGCACCTTGCTCTGAAAATATTTTAAAAAGTAGTTAAAACACAACAGTTGAAAAAAAAGTGAGATGTATATTCACTAATTATCTAACTACCTTCTATTTAATTTGAGCAGCATGTAATAGCTACTGTCCATCCTTGCAGGCTGTTAGCAATTGATGAGATCATTTACACATTTGATGTAGGGCATCACAGCTGAAGGAAAAATTATTCAATATGTCGCCTTATTCTTAGATTTTAACTGTAATTGTTCAGCATATCCACTATCTGTCAGAGTGAATTATGCCTCTGACTGTACTTCTGCCAAAGTAAAGATTCTGGACAGTCATGGAGTATTAATAACACAAATGTGAAGTGTTATGAAGTGAAAAATGAGATGAACCTGGAGTTATCCATCCCTTTGTATGTCTTCTTCTCCTTTTCTTTTTAATATATTTCTTTTATTAAAAACCTACTGTTCACATGATTTAGGCAAATTGTATTTGACTTGGAATAGTCTGTTATGTTTCCATGCCACACACCAGAAAGCACATAAAGATACGGGTTTATCTTTTGCTGCGTAGAAATATACACAGAAGCTACAGGTTGGCTGTTGGACATCATGGCTAACGATGGAGCCAGCACTTAATTTCTTCTCTGTTGCATAATATATTACACTATGATTTTATTATTATAGAATTTTTCTTTATTATTATTCAATATGGATCCTTACTACTATTATTTGCTTTTAGGGTTGCTTTTTACAGGATGAAATCACCTAAAGATCCTAGTCAATTTTAAAGTCTGTTGTGCTTGGTAACGTATCCATAAAACATGAAAAAAAAAAAAAGGTAGGCAGTTGGAAACTGTTTGCCATTTTAAGTCAGAGCTTGAAAATTTTAGGACGTGTAAATGTCTTTTGTCTGACTGCCATCTCC
This sequence comes from Chaetura pelagica, assembly GCF_000747805.2. Lineage (NCBI taxonomy): Eukaryota > Metazoa > Chordata > Aves > Apodiformes > Apodidae > Chaetura > Chaetura pelagica. The sequence continues at coordinate 1,323,462 of NW_009952704.1, forward strand.
AGGCTATAGTCTAGAACAACTAATCCAAATGCAGACTTCATACCTACAAGCACGTCTCTTATGTGTCAGTAGTCTTGTTCAGCTCATTAGGTCACTTAAACTTCCCACAATTTACGCCCATTGGGAATATTTTCTGTGTTTTCATCTGATGATTTTGTTCTGTGTTTAAGGTTCAGTTAATTCAAAAGGAAAGCCTCTTAATAATAGGACCTCTTTTGGAGACATCATACCTCTGTTTTACACCATGCTACTTCCATTCTCAAAGACATTAATTTGGGTCAGCAGCAAAATAAAACCAGCTTTTCCCATGTTTTTACTAGCACCTTCTTGTTTTGCTGTTAATTACAATTAAACCCATAGTCTTAGTTTGTATGCTTATAAAAGCTGAATTTCTAATTCTTTCTTTTATTGCACCAGGCTATGTTTGATTCTTTGTCTGATCTCCCTGAGTGGTACGGTATAAAAGAAATGCAAGCAAATTGGATCGGTGACTGTGTTGGATGCTCTCTTGACTTCTTGCTAAAGGTAAGTCAGGAATGTCAATGCTCCCGTCTTGTTTGGGCTAACTGCAACCCCTGAAATGAGTGATGGGATCGATTTGCAGATCTAAAAAGCTTGAAACCTACTAAAAAAGATTATTAGAGGTTCATGCCTAGGCCATCACAGATCCTGAAGAACACCAGTTGTGGGTTAAAGAGATCCTCCCTACTGCCCTCCTTAAGAAAGGGTTTGTGTGTTCAAGTGCAACATTACATGCAAATTGACTGTGTGTATGGGCAAAATGCATGCTAGCTTATAAGCATTCCTGAAATACAGGACATTTAGGGGAGCAGTTCCAAGAGCAGTATTGAGTGGCACTACACAAGTCAGTTGGGATCTAGCTGGGCTTTAGCTCCACTCTGCACAGGATCTTCTCTGTCAGACCCAACGTGACCTCAGGCAGGCTACTTTATTGATGTTTGTCCATTATTTAATTTATTCCTGTCATTTAAATAACGAAAACAAGACAAGAAAAGAGAGGAAGAAAAGAGAAACCTTAAGAGAGTTATAATTATTTAGAGAAAAATGGTAAAATCTGAAGTCTTTCAGAAGAGATGCAAAATGCTTTTTTAATATGATAGTGACAGAAAAGATTGTCAGAGACTGATGGAATTTCAGCCCTTGGGCTTCAGAGTTTATTGTTCTCATTTACTCTGGTCTAACATTGTAAAAGTGACTTCTTATTTTAAAATACTGAATTTTTAAGAACCTTAAATTGAGACAGCTTAAGCTTTCTTGATACCTTGAATTGCACACTGCTAGCAGGTGCTTTTTTGCATTGAAGTTGTTTTTGTCAATTGTTTCTGAAAATCTATATGAATACCTGTTTTAAAAAAATCTAAGACCTCCATACACTCCACAGTTAATTGGCCTAAAATATAAAGTCCATTGATAGTGCTGGGTGATAATTCATAAGTAGTCTTCTGGGTTTATTACTATCATGTCTAGTTTTTTAATGTTGTGCCAATTTTTATTGTTTTATTCCTGTACGTAAATTGCAGCATTGACTTCATGAGAGAAGTGTGGTGGAAAGCCTGGTAGCTGAGAAAATCTTAAATTCTCTTTAGATTTCAGAGGTAATATCTCATTTCTGTTTCTTGGAAACAGGGCATGCATATTAAAACAGAATAGAGGGATTCTGGGTTACTTTATAAGGAATTTAGTCTAGCTCAGTAGCACAAAGTAATATTACATATGAATTTAGAATATCATTTTTTAATATATATTTTAATAAACTTAGGCAAGATCATAAGGCAACTTTCTCAAAGTCTTAAAAGTAATTTTTGTCAAGATTTGATTCTGGAAACTCCCTATAGTGGGAATGCATCTGGCTTTGATACTCAAAATTGTATATTTCTGCAGGGTGATGTGTATTTTTAGTTGCATAAGAAGGAAGGAAATCTAAACCCACCAACTTCCAGTGCTGAAAACAATAAACTAATAGGAGACATTTTCTGCTCTATTTCAGGTTAATGGTAAAGTAACAGAAGAAAAGCTGGCAGCTTACACCTATACGCCTGAAGCCATATATGGAGCTTCCCATTTATATATCTTACCAACTCATAGGCTGCTGCATGGGAATAGCAGTCTCAAGGAGGTCTTCCAGAGGGAGTTCATCCCAGGGAAAGGTGATACTTTTCTCATACTGCATTTTCTTGTAGAAGAGTAACCATTTTAGAGAATGGTCTTGAGAAAATGTGTGTCAAGCTGAGCATGAGCTGTTCCTGTTGAGAGAGAAGAGCTCTTTGGATTTGTTGCATATGGCAAACAGTATCACATCAGCCTGTCCTGGCTTCAGATACAGGAACAGTAGCTCTGTTAGAATTCTTCCTTTTATAATGTCTGTAAAACTTCATAGCATATAAAAGCAATGTAAGAGATTCGTGTTTCCTCATGTACCAGAGGTGAGTAATCCAACTCTGCCTATGTTAGCCCATTGGAAAATCTTGTGGATATATGGTAATTTGTCATTAGCACAAGGACATCAGAATTCATTCTTGGATGTGCAGCAGCACCAACAATGATCTCTTCTTCCCGCCATAGGGAATATAAAGAGGGTGAGAAATAATTAATACATAGCAAAGCAGATCATTGATAGATAGCAAAATAACACTCTGCTGTGCAGGTCCTTAGTTAATACATTATTCTAATGGAGTAAATTCAGACTAGTCCTGTGGCAGATCCTGACTGGTACAGAGGATACAAGTATCAGCTAATTCTTTAATTGGTGTTGATTGGTTTCCTGAAGGCTTCTACCACCAATTCTGCCTTTATTTAATATCCCTGGCCTACTATGTTTTTGTTGTTTGGAAAACCTGGAAGTTATAAGAGTACATACAAAGTGTGCTTCAGACTGGTGTTCAATATTTGCTTTTTCCTCACTGGTAAACAAGTGGCTTCATTATCTGATGTCAACAGCTGTGAAGCAGGAATCTTGTGGGCAACTGTGATGATTGAATAGAAACTGTTTTATTTTTGAGTGTTTCGTATTTGTAACCTTGGTAAAATTCACTTGGTAGCAGAAAAAAATGGGGCTTGAATGTGTTGGGTATGTAGAGCTCTTGCCTCAAAGCTGAGTAGAGCTTTTTGTTAATTTTTTATTCAGGAAAAAATGTATAGTTCTTGCAATTCAGCCAAATCAAAGCAGTAACCTCAGAAGCACAGATTCATGCACTTGTCTGTGTCTTTGTTGTATCTTATGCTTTTAGCCAAACCACAGAGGTGCAAAACTTGTTTTACTAAGGACTACAGTCTATTTTTTATATTGTTTTTAGGAGAAAATACTTGAAAGGCATCATTTTGTGTTTGTTAACAATAGATGTCACCATTTGGTTGAGCTAAATGAAAAAGTTTTCATCCAAAATAATAGCAGCAATAAAACCTTGGAAAGATGCTTTAAACTGGACATAGAATCCTACAATCATAACTCTGCTATTGTTGTGTACTCCTGCTACTTGTAAATATATGCATTCTTCAGTTGAAATTGGCTGATATTCTTATTGTTTCTTGAGCATTTCAAAGGCAGAGATTAGTGTTTTCCAAAGAAGAGATCATAAAGAGAAAGGATTTCTGCATGGACTTTCAGCCTTGGTACATAGGAAGGGCCAACAATGGCAATTAAGTAAAAAGAAATTTTTTATTTTCACATTAACCAAGATTTTTTAAAAAAAACATTCACCAGTAGCATTAACATTTTATTTATTTTCAGCAGAAAACTCCCTTTCTTCACTGTGTTCTCGTTTAAATAATTAAGAGGACATTATGTTTTTACATTTTCTAGGGAGGAAAAAAAAGATCTTGTATGGAAAAGTAACTTAAAATTCTAATACTTTTACTCTTGGAGTACAGCTCAGTATTTTAGGCTATTATTTAAATAGAGGTGAGCAACTGGTTTTCAAACTTTAAATTTTTTAGCCTAGCAAAATTTGTGTTAATTTAAAACCTGATTGTCTGGTTTTGTCAATGAGAGATATTGGAGATAAAGATTTGTTCCTTAAATTGTTCATTAACTCATTATAATACTACACATACATTATTTTACATTTGTAAATGTAAGACCATCTCTTTATGGCTATTATAATAATGACATGAGCAAATGAGCAAAAGAAAACATGCCTTCATAACCTGGCATTATTATTATGGCTTCCAGCATAAAATCAGAATTGTTGCTGGATGGAAGAGAGGAGTTATTTTTAAAAGCAGACTGTCCTACCCACTCAGCATCCTGTTCTTGAGGCTTTTTGCTTAGTTGCCTTTAAAGAATTAAATTATTCCTTTTCTAAATTTTTAAACAGGAGAAAAGCTATGTGCACTGGTATGCACATGAGTAATTTTATCTAGAATGTAAGTATCTCAGAAAATTAAATTTGCAAAAGTAGTAATCAGAAGTAAATGTTTTTTTCTGTTAACAAGACTGATATGATATAGTAGCCCTACTCTCTAAAATGTTGTTATATTCTTTCAACCAGAATTTGTGCATAGCAAAACAAGGCTGAGACTTTGCTCAGCTTAGATATGAAGATAGGTGAAAGGAAAATACTAGCAGTCTGTATTTTAATTATCAGCTCACAAGCACTGAAAAAGATCCAAAGTGATGTTTGAATCCTCAAAGCCCAGAGTATTCAGGTTTGATTTTCTCCTTGCTGAACCACTAAAGCTACACTTTGAAAATCAAATTACATTTATTGTCCTTGATTCCTTCCTCTTCTCCCTCCCTTTCTCTGTAGACATTAGGTTCTTCATCTCTAGTATGAATATTAATATTCCATTTGGAAATCAATTGGTTATTAGGTTTCTTTTTTTTTTTACACCGGTCAATATTTCTCATGCCTTGTAGTTCTTCTGTAAGAGAGCAAATCATAAGAACAGTATATATGCTCCTCTTGAGTTTCATCTGAATAACTAGAATTTTTTTGCTTACTTTTGTAATGTCTGCTAGTACATAATTCAGGGCTTACTAGGGCAAATTCATGCAACTCTACAGCACACAAATAGTGGCCAAGGACTCACTATTTTAAAAATTATAGTCCTAATCTTATTTTGTGTTTATTCAGATGTTTATTTTCTAATAATGAAAATTTATCCATCAGACTTAGTGAGAATTTTAATGTGTCTGAACATTCTAGAAACGCAATTAGGCTTTTCGTTTTCTTATTTAAACAAATAACTAATTTAGATTTCATGCATGTTTGAGATAAACTGAGTTTTAATGGCAAGTAATGTTCTTAGCATATTTTCTATTGTATTTTACTTATTGTGTTAATTACCTTTGTTTTCAGACTCACTCACTTCAGTGACAGCTGTGAATTTGCTCACCAATCAGGAGATTCCTGTAGTTATCTCAGCAAAAAACAATTTTGAGAATTTTCTTGATACAAAAATAGGTATGTGACATTTAATGTGTCAGTGAAATAGAACAGTTTTCAATTTCTGTGTCAGGGCACCAGATAGCATTGCGGCAAATCACAGAATCTTAGGGGTTGGAAGGGACCTCAAAAGATCATCTAGTCCAACCCCCCTGCCAGAGCAGGGTCACCCAGAGCACATCACACAGGAACGTGTCCAGGCGGATTTTGAATGTCTCCAGTGAAAGAGACTCCACAGCCTCTCTGGGTAGCCTGTTCCAGTGCTCTATCACTCTCACAGTAAAGAAGTTTTTCTTTGAACATAGTGGCTCTCTTCTGAACTCTATAATCCTGTTCTTCCTTATTGTTCTTCATTAGTGAAGAAGGAAGGGAAAAGTAACTATGTGGGATCTGTCTGGGAGAAAGATTTACAGGAGGATAAATGTTAATGGAAATATTATAGAATTAATATGTTTAATGAGCTAAATTTGAGGATCTGTATATCTTAAGAGGGTTGGTTACCATGTGTATTTGGCTGTCTCTCAGCATCCTTATTCAAAACAGAACTGTACAGTTGTTTGAAGTAAACATACTGCAAAAAACTGAAGCTTGTAACTTGTTTTTTGTCTTATGTTACATAAATTATTTGCAGCCTTATAGAGAAATGTTTCAGACAGTAGATGTATGAAACTTCCCAGTTTGACTCTTGCATGATAATATTTGTCTTAAGATCCATAAAATAAATCAGAACAGGTAATCATTCTGTTCAGGTAGTCTTGATCAGTTATCTGGTACCCTTTATCTCTAAAGGAAGCCTTCCCATAATATAGGCACCTAGTTTAGATATGAGCATCCCTAAATGGAGGGGGTAGCGCATTGCTAGAGGATACTCTGATCTCCTGGAGTGGGCTTCTTTTCCCAAAGTCATCCTGTGAAGCAACTTGTCTTTCTCATTTTCCTGTGTAGAGAGCTTTGCCCCTTAACTGAGATGATGTGACTGTCCTTCTAAGTAAAATTAGAAATTTTACTAACTTAAAAAAATGGTGTCCCTTTTAATCTGCGAAGTGTATCTTCATCAGTTGCACCCACAAACCTTGTTGTTTACTGTTGTGTTTTGCTGTGGCCTCATCTCAGCTGCAATGAGCAGATGTTCTGTTCCAGCAGTAATAGGAAATAGTTCTTTATCTCTTTTTTTCCCCTTTCCACTACATCCTTATCCCTAAAGACCCTTTTGTTACCTCCCTATTGTTGGTACTTCTTTCCTGCCCTGGAGCTACTCCTTTCTTTCTATTCGACTGCCAGTGTTGGCTGTTCCTGCACAACTGGACTGAATAAAACCAGCTGACACTCCATAATGTATTGGATGACCCTCACAAGGCTGACAGAAATTATTCACTTGGGCTCTGTACTTACTGACAACATCCCTGCATCTTGCACTTCAGGAATTAATCTGTTTTTGAGCACCAGAACCTCTGCTCATGTAAGAGAAGCCAAGTAATTGAGACACCTAATCATATTTTTAATTAAAAGCTTCCAGCTTGCTCACTGGCATGTACCTTGGCCTCCCGTCTGTTGGAAACAGCCCAGCTCTCCCTAGCAAGTTCTGCATGACAGCTGTCGAGCTTTGCCAATGTTCATTAATAGCAGCGTCTTTTCAAAAGAAGGAAGGCCAAAAAGTGGGGCCCACTTTTTTTCTGTGTGTGGAGCATATTGTGAAGCCACCTGTTGCAGGCTGCAGGGCTCTCTGACAAATTAAGATACATACATTATTCTATGATAGGGCCTTAAAATTGCAATAGTGTGCATCTGCTGGAATGATAAAATAAGGATTCTCTATTTTGCTACTTAGGGAGTTATTCATCACAGGGCAATTTCGCTTGGTTTTCTTCAGTCATCTGCTTCCAAACTTCCATATATTGACAGAGTTAATGTAGAGCAGGCATTTTTGGCCTGAAAAAAGGTGGTTGTTAAACTGGTTTCAAATGAAATAGTTTGTATGTTAATAATTTTAATGTGCTCAGCAATATTTTGAGAGTTTTTGTCTGTAGTTCTCACCAACCTAATGTTGACATTGGCTTGTTGAAATAAGTTTCTTTGCCTTTCAAAGATGACAAAAATTGTGCAAGATTGTTCAAAATATTAAAGAAATTATCACTGAAAGGAAAAAAATAGGCAGAAAGATGGGTCTCCCAGTGGAAATAATCAATCTGTTAGTATCTCGGTATTACTTCAGAATACGTGTGATATTAAAGTTAAGAAATTTCTTAACTTGCTCAGAAAGGTGGTCCTCCAAAGTAGAAGCAGTATCTTTCAAAATACATGTAAAAAAATCACAGGGAAGATGTCATCATCTATCAATATGATAGGCATTAAAGATAATGTGTCGTTTTATGGTGCTGGTAAATTTCTGTGTAGAAAGAAGTCTACATGGCTTAGAAGAGGCACTTTTATTCAAGATTTATTACTGACCCAAATAATAAAACCCAAAGGGAAAGATAGCATATGGGGCCTTAAAAACTCTGCTTTCTGTAACTGACTTAAACAGCAGCAGGCGGTGCTGTTATATTCCAAATATTCAGTGGTTATATTCCAAATAGAAAATTGATATTATTTGAATTGTTTTCCTAAGGTTATAAACAATTTATGTCTTCCATAATTAATTGAAGGCAGAGTAATGTTAGATGCTGTTGTGTTGTGGTACATTTCAATAATCTATGAAAGTAGAAAGAAATTAAATTTACTATTGAAACAAAAGGACTATTTAGGTTGTTTTATTTGTTTCTCATGTTAACAAACAGAATTTAAATTGGCATTATTTAAGTATATTTAGATAATATAATTGTATTGAATTTTTTTTATTTATTCATATTTTATAGCTTTACTTTTAGGCTTTTTCTGAATCTAATTTTCAACCTTTTCTGTGGTGGAACATTGATTAATACTTGTATTAGAGAGAAACTGAAAAAAATGTGTTTGCATTTGATGCTGCTTGAATTTCACTGCTTAAAGAACATGAAAACATTTTGATTCTTAGATTTTTTAACTCCTTTGGATAAACATAAGTCATTATAAAGAGAGTGTCACAGAAATTAAATGTTTTATCCTCAGGTTGATGATTGATACCCATGTTAGCCAATCCCAGAACTAGTTGTTTGTTTTATTTTTTCTATTACTTCCTCTCCTGCTCCTCCCCCTTCCCAGGAATACCTAGTACAAGTGCAGAAGATGCTGCAGTAGCCAAGAATCTGGGCATTTCTTTCACTGAAGTAATTGAAACATTGCCAAATGATTTAGAGAAAGTCATTAATTCCGGGGAGGTGAGTACACAAGTATGGAGTTCTTTCCAAATTACAATAACAAAGCAACTAAATCATTTTACTTAAAAGTGCCAAATAATTTCTATGTTTAAAGGCTTTTTTTTTTTTTTTTAAGAACCAAGCCAGGCTTATTCTACCAAATTTCTGAAATTAATTTCACAATTAAATATGTTGGCCCTTCTGTGGCAATAAAAAGAGGATTTTTTGCTTTTGTGCAGGAGAAAAGGCCACAGGTCTGAGCTTTATAATGGAAACTGAATAATTTATCCAATGTTAAAAGTTGATTCTTATTTTATCATCTCAATACGTTTTTAAGATAAACATTTATATAAAAGTCCTTTTTCAACATGTTAATTGAAATGTGACGTAAGCCTCTCTGGTAACGTATCTACCTGAAATGACATAGAAATCTTATATTTAGATATCACATATTTGATGTTACAGCTCTTGAAAAAATACCTTTGATAGCAAACACAAAGCTCATACATGAGAGGTGGGGTCTAAGTGGTTAAGATGTATCTGAAAGCAACAATAGAAAAACCTCAGATTAATGCAGGATAAAGAAAACCGTTTCACCATACACATTTCCTCAGTCTCTGCCTGGCATTGGTGATATTCTGGAAGTTTCAACATAGAGCAGTTGGTTAAAATAAGCAGCAGTAAATGCAAATATCTGCCAATAAAGGCAGAAGAGGTCTACAGGGCTCTTTCTTAGCCTTGTTCTATTTGAGTCATCAAGAACATTACCCTTTGATTCAGAGGGTTTAAATGAATCAAGTAACTGGTATTCTCTTGGGTAGAAGGATGTTAAGGATCAGGAAGGGGAAGATTAATATGAGGCTCATAAACTTTGACTCTCAGAAATTGCCTTTGTGGCATTTTTTTTGGCCTTGCATTTTCACTGGCAGCAAATACACATTCTTCTTTCTTCTGCTTCTCTTTTGTTTTAATCAGATCACAGGCATGACTCGGCAGGAGGCTTTAAAAGCTATTACCCAGCAGGCCAAAAATAAAGGAATAGGTGGACACCTAACGAGTGACAAATTAAGAGACTGGTTAATATCTCGACAACGGTACTGGGGAACACCCATTCCTATCATTCACTGTCAAACATGTGGCACTGTCCCTGTACCTTATGAAGACTTACCTGTGGTGTTGCCCACTGTAACCACCTTCACAGGAAAGGGAGCCTCACCTTTAGAAACTGCTTCGGAATGGGTGAACTGTTCCTGTCCCAGGTAAGCCATTGCTGCGTTTGCTGCAGACTGGGAGAGACTGCTTTGTACCTGCTTGTTTCTTATGCTCTTTCCAGAAGTGTTGACAACTGATCACTCTGAGCCAGGATACTACTCCAAAATAATGTTTAGACTGACCCAGCACAGGGGTTTTTTGCTTATATACTCTTTCATATTCCTTTCTTGCACCACAGGTACTGCTATTTCTTCATAAACAAGCTGAAGCAAAGCTCGCTGTTTTTTAGTTGGAGGGAAGAAAAAAGGGAAAAGAGAATAATTTTCTCCCTGCCCTCCATTTCTTAACAGTATTTCTCACTTCATTTACTACAATAATGTTCATTATCTCTCACCAGCAGTTCATAATGATTATTAAATTATTTCCTTTTGTTAAGGAAGCTAACATTGTATTCATTTTCTTAGCATTAGTCCAACAATAAAGTGTTTCCTCAGCTGTGTAGTTCTTTATCATGAAGAATCACATTCACTGTATATTAGAGACAATAGCATGTGATGCAGATTGAAGGAGATGGTAAGTATATGCATCTTATCAGTGCTGTAATCTTTACTGTTTGTAGTCTAGCTGCTTAAGAAATAAAACCACCTAAATTAAGTAGTGAGAGAGATGGCATGAAAATCAGTTGTCTGATCTTGAGGGCTGCTTCGAAGGCTGCTCTGTGCCCTGGTACAGGTTCTGCAGGAGAGCTGGTGGAACATCAGTTATCCCAAAGAAGTTCTTCATTGGCAATGCAATGCAATGCAATGCAATGCAATGCTGCTGCTAAGAGACTGAACAAATGAGAAGTACATTATCAGGCTGCCAGGCAGGGGAATCAGACATATAAATGGCATTAGGGGTCTCTCTGATAATCAGCAGTTACATAACATCTCACTGTATTTTAACGTTTGCAAGATAGAGTATCAGTGTGGTTTTGATTTCTGACATAGCTTAAGCACAGCAATTCTGTGGTTCTCTGGAAACATGTATTCTGACCTTTGTTGAATACATGCACTTTATGTAAAGCGCACATTTACTTGCACGTTTCTGCACAGAAAATTTTATAAAATCACATATAGTTAGTGTATTTGAAAGTGTGACTCTTTCAGGGAGGAGGATCCACAGGTTTAGTAAAATCCCTAGAAATGCCTTAGACTTCAATTCCTAATTTCAACTTAAAATTTTTTCTGATGTTACTGAAAGTCACTGTCTGCACTTCTGACTTCCTCTTGACCTTAATTTAAAAATTATTTTATTGTTTACCAGGCAACAAACAAGGTACTTTTGGTGTATAGCAATTTCCTCTGGTTTTTGGATAGTCACTGTAGCTGCCCTACTTAGGAGTTAATCAAAGGCATTTGTTCAGTCAGAAATAAAGGTATACAGATTTAGTTTCTTACTCTAAAATGGGCTAGTTTGCTGAAATTAAGGTGGTTTTTTTTCATAGAATCATAGAACTATTCAAGTTGGAAAAGACCCTTAGGATCACTGAGTCCAACCGTTATCCCTACTCTACAAAGTTCTCCCCTAAATCCTAAACTATGTTTACCAAGACCACATCCAAACGACTCTTAAACACATCCAGGGATGGTGACTTAACCACCTCCCTGGTCAGCCTGTTCCAGTGTCTGACCACTCTCTCTGTGAAGAAATTTTTCCTAATGTCCAGTCTAAACGTCCCCTGTTGCAGCTTAAAAACATTCCCTCTTGTTCTGTCGCTAATTACCTCTGAAAAGAGACCAGCACCAGCCTCTCTACAATGACCTTTCAGGTAGTTCTAGAGACTGATGAGGTCTCCCCTCAACCTCGTCTTTCTCAAATTAAACATTCCCAGCTCCTTCAAGTGTTGTTCATAAGATTTATTCTCTAGGCCCTTCACCAGCTTCGTTGCCCTCCTCTGTACTCACTCCAGCACCTCGATATCTCTCTTGAATTGAGGTGCCCAAAACTGGACACAATACTCCAAGTGTGGCTTCACCAGTGCTGAGTACATGGGGACAAGCACCTCTACTTATGCTGGTCACACTATTTCTAATACAGGCCAGGATGCCATTGGCTCTCTTGACCACCTGGGCACACTGCTGGCACATATTCAGCTGCTTGTCAATTAGAACCCCCAGGTCCTTTTCTGCCAGACACTTTCCAGCCACATTTCACCAAGCCTGGAGCGTTGCCTGGGGTTGTTGTGGCCCAAGTGCAGGACCCAGGACATGGCCTTGTTGAAGCCCAGACCATGAACATTAGCCCAAGGATCCAACCTATCCAAGTCTCTCTGTAAAGCCTCCCAATCCTCATGCAGATCAACACTTGTATGCTCATCCAGGCCATGAGCAGCCAGCTTTTTAATGATAGTTCTATGGGGAACCATGTCTAATGCTTTTTGGAGGTCCAGATAGACAATATCCACAGCTTTTCCTTCATCCAATAGTTGGGTCATCAGGTCATAGAAGGAGATCAGGTTTGTAAGGCAGGACCTGCCTTTCATAAACCCATGCTGACTGCTCCTGATCCCTTGGTTGTCCTCCATATGTCTTCAAATGACACTCAAGATGATCTGCTCCATGACTTTCCCTGGTACTGAGGTCAGACTGACAGGTCTATAGTTTCCTGGATCCTCCTTTCTGCCTTTCTTATAGATGGGTGTTACATTTGCTACCTTCCAGTCCACTGGGACCTCCCTAGTTAGCCTGGACTTCTGGTAAATAAAGGAAAGTGGCTTGGTGATCATGTCTGCCAACACTTTCAGCACCCTTGGATGTAACCCATCTGGCCCCATAGACTTGTGTGCATCTAAGTGGTGTAGCAGGTCTCTGACCACTTCTTTCATTGTGATGACCTCGTTCTGCACCCCTTCTTTGTTTCCTAGCTCATGTGTCTGTGTATCCATGGAACAGCTAGTTCCACTGCTACAGACAGAGGCAAAGTATGTGTTGAGCACCTCAGCCTTTTCTTCATCCTTTGTTACTAAGGCTCCTTTGGCATCCAATAAAGAATGGAGATTTTCTCTAATCCTCCTTTGGCTGTTGATGAACTTATGAAAACATTTTTTATTATCCCCAACAGCTGTAGTTAGTTTGAGCTGTGGCTGTGCTTTGGCTTTCCTAATTTTCACCCTGCATAGGTTCATTTCATCTTTATAGACTTCATGAGTGACCTGTCCCCTCTTCCAAAGGTCATAGACCCTCTTTTTGTTCTTAAGGTCCAGCCAGTCCTTATTTAGCCAGACTCGTCTCCTACCCCACTTACTGGTTTTTCAGCACACAGGGACAGCCTGCTCCTGTGCCTTTAAAACCTCTTTCTTGAACTATATCCAGCCTTCCAGAACTGCTTTGTCCTTTAAGGCAGCTTCCAAAGGGACTTTGTCAATCAGTCTTCTGAGCAGGCCAAAGTTTGCCCTCCAGAAGTCTAAGGTGGCAGTTTTACTAACTCCTCTCCTTGTTTCTCCAAGGATCATAAACTCAATCATCTCATGATCACTGTGCCCTAAACAGCCTCCAACTTTTATTTCCCCCACAAGATCTTCCCTGTTCACAAGAAGCAGGTCCAGGAGGGCATCCTCGCTGGCCAGCTCACTTACCAGCTGTGTGAGGTAGTTATCCTCCACACATTTCAGGAACCTCTTGGAATGTTCCCTCTCTGCTGTGTTGTATTCCCAGCAGATGTCTGGGAGGTTGAAGTCCTTCACAAGAACAACAGCAAGTGACTGGGAGATTCCTCCTAACTGCTTATAGAAAGCTTCATCCACCTCACTGCTTTGGTTGGGAGGTCTGTAGCAAACTCCCACAGCGATATCAGTAATTCTCACCTTTACTTGGCTTCTTATTTCTCAGCTATTTGATGGTCATCTTCAGTATTGCTTATCCTTATGTCTGCTACAGTTTCAAGTCTTTTGAGCTATTGCCTTTGTGTGTGCAGTCTTCCATAGTTTTTCTTGCTCTGAGAAATTATATTAGCCCTTCCTTTAGTCCTTCTCTCCAGTAACAGGGCTTTTTTTCATTAGTTGCATTTAGTATTAGAATTTATAAGGAAAGCAAGATGGAAAAATGCAAGAGTCTGTGAGTATGTGAGTGACAATAATGTAAGCAATCATAAATGGGAGCAGATTTATTGCTCAAGTTATTGTTATGCAAGTCCAGGTAATTGTGTTAGTTGTCTGAAGATTGTCAAGTGAGATTACAGTATTGTGCTTTTTGTATAAATTGTGAACGTGCCCAGGCTGTCTGTGTCTTAGTGAGCCATGTCCATTTAGAGTACATGCAACACCAGAGGCATGAAGCAGATATAATTATGGTTTAATGACTAAACGATTCTTGCTTTTTACTGAAGAGCCATTCTGTTTCATGATAATACAGTATTATTTTGCATTTGCCAAGTCTGTGCTTATATATACAATTGAATAAAATGGTTATTCTATATGAAAAGCAGTTAAAAGTAAAATTTCTTCACTACATGATTCCCATTGAAAGAAAACCTTGCTGGTAGAGAAGGAGCTGGGGCAGAAGGAAAAATGTAATTGGTGTTATTCTCCTAGACTTGCCTCAGCAAGTCAAGCTGAAATATGAGGCAGACAGGCAGATACACGTGCAGCTGAGTTATCAAGCCTGGTCACAGACTAAATACGCACCTGGAAAATAATAAATAGCCAGTCTCTGTTTATTACGTATTTTTATTACACTTACACACGCATTTATAAATTGCATATATTTGTTACATGTAGCCAGTGGTATTACGGTGCAAGTTTGTTACAGGTTGCAAAGTTTTATTTAACAGTAAGAGCTTTAAAGAGGGATCATTTACAACAAGTGGAAGTTTATGAAATGTGATTATTGGCTTCTACAAAAAAAGTTATGTTCAGGGAGAAACTAGCAGAAGGGGACCTGAGCTTCTAAAGTTTATTTTAAAATGGTTTTTCAGAGCTGTCAGAATAGCTCCTAGCAAAAATGGATTTGTAGTCATGTGGTTTAACCCAATAGGAAGATAAACAACCACACAGCTGTTCACATACTCCCTCCCAGTGAGATAGGGGAGAGAATCAGAAAAAAAAAAAAAAAAAGGTAGAACTTGTGGGTTGAGAAAAACACAGTTTAATAGCACAGAAAAGGAATAATAAAACCAACAACAACAATAATGGTAATAATAATAATAGAATATGCAAAACGAGTCATGCACAGACTGTTGTTTACTGCATGCTGACTGATGCCCAGCTATTTCCTGAGCCACGGTGCCCCCTGGCCAACTCCCCCCACTTTATGTACTGAGCATGATGTCCCATGGTATGGAATATCTCTTTGGCCAGTTTGGGTCAGCTGTCCTGTCTATCCTGGCTTCTCAGCTGAAACGTCCTTCCGTAGTATAACTACTACTTAGCAGTAAATAAAACATCAGTGTGTTGTCAGTGTTGTTATACTAAATCCAAAACACAGCACTATACCAGCTACTAGATAGAAAAATATAAAAAAAATATCATCTATTCCAGCGAAAAACAGGACAAGTAATCACGAATTAATATTGTCCTACAAGATCTGGAAGAGATTTGCTGCATCACAGTAGCTAAGTGAAAGCTGGAATTAAACTAAGCTCATTTTTTCTAGACATGGTAAACAAATTCTGCAAAGACGTTTTGCGTACAAACAATCAGAGGCAATCACCTGCTTGTCTATGCTTTAAGACTTGCTTTGTTTCTTTTAAAATGGCAATTCTAAAAAATTCCAGGAGCATACGATGGAGCAGGCTGTCCAGTGCAGTGCTATCTTCCTCTATTGCTAGATGTTACAGCTGTCCAGGCTTCTTTTTGGTTTGCATTTTATTTGGTTTGGGAGGGAGAGGGATGGAGAGCAGGCCCTGTTACTTGTGTTGGCCTTCTTCTGAACATACCACTCTTCATACTGTTCAAACCTGTTCAGTTTTCAATGTAAATGTCTTTATGGCCGCTCTGTGTGTACATAGTTGTTATTTTTTCCCAAGCTTTTCACTTATCTAAAAATAGCTTTTGTTCTTCTTTCTTGCCCAGGTGTAAGGGAGCAGCACGGCGGGAAGTCGATACCATGGATACATTTGTTGATTCTGCCTGGTACTACCTGAGGTACACAGACCCTCACAATGCAGAGAGGTGAGGGCTGCATGCACAGGGCCATCAGGTGGGCCAGTCCACTGCACAGAATAGAGGGGAAGGATGAAGCCAGACACACTGGTGTGTGTGCAGCTTCTAACTGCCTTTGCAGAAGGCAGCGTGAACCCCAGGGCTGCCCAGATTTTTTGTCTGTGCTCTGGCCTGAGCACAGCACAGGGTAGACTAGGAATTGCTCTGAAAATGAAGCGTTTGGTTGCTCCCATGCCAGGAGATCTGCAAGAGCAGGATGTGTAGATACAACTGTGCAAACACAGGAGCTGTGAGGCAAGGGGCAAAAGTTTGCATGAAAAGGCTTTATGGGGCAGGGCACAGAGGAGAAGTTCAGCTGAGGAGCTGAAGATAGTCCTTAGTGGAGGAAGCTGTCAGGAATTACAGCCAGCCATGACTCTTATCTCAGACTGTGCCGAGTTGCATGGAGTGTTCCCTAGCAATATGCTGAATATTTCAGTGTGTGGACAGAGAGTGCTTTTCCACTGGCAAGAAGAGGAATAGCTGAGTGTAACATCCAGCTGCCAAGATAGCACCACCATTTCTCTCCTTTTGCATTCTGGTAACTCTTGCAACTTCCCCATGAGCTGACCTCAAATGAAGTGGCATTGCAACGAGCTCCTGCTGTGTTGGCTCTTCGACTATATACATAATTAATAAAAGGAGATTTTTCATGTACTGGAAATTAGTGGCTGCAGCATGGAGAATGTGGGAAGATAGATGTAGTTATTTAGCTGTTTTTCTGCTTCGTAGTGTGCCTGTGGTAGCACTTCTGATAGCACTGCTGATAGCACTGGTTTTTCCAAGGAGTTCCAGAAGTTGAAGATTAAGAAGTCAAATAAAACTTCCAGCTGTCCAAGTAACAGCTTAGTGTAGCTATATCTGGTTTACATTGAAATTTCAATGGACTTCTGCATTAGATCCCTACCTCCATTTGATTTTATTTATGGTTTGGTTTTTTTTGCTGAGCTGAGCATACGTAAACCCTTTATTTTTCATAAGTCATATTTAACAGGTTTAGAATTTGGGAGAGTTACTCTGTTGATGTTGGAACCATGTGAAAAAGTTAGTTGTTTGTTTTTTTTTTTCACTAAAGACATGAATCCCAGATCCATGATTTGCTTCTGAGTTAATCTGTGAGTAGAAAAGTCTTGCTATTACAAAAATTACAGATGGAAGAATCAAACAAGCTAGCAAAACAAGTAAATGTTTCTTGTAGAATGGGGCTATAAAGCATGCATTAAAGAACATAAATACAAATGATATTTTGAAGGCAGGAGCCCATTGCAGAAGACATACATAACAATATGTAATGAAGCAGTAAGTGATGCTAGGAAACCATGCAGATGACCTCCAACAACATAGTAAATATGCTCCAAATGACAAATTTACTGTAAATTCAAAGGGCATCCTTCAGTTAAGAGTACAATGACCCATCTGACTCTTCAAAACGTTTTGCAGCTTTATGGTAAACTGCTTCATTGCCCCCTGATGGCAACAATGCAAACCTCCAATTAAAATAAAAAATTGTTTTTGAGTGGGTATATTTTTTGTTTCACTGCAATATATTTGTATGTAAAACTTTATAAACACCAAAAAAATGAAAGGCTAGCCACAGAGTATTCTGAAAAAAATTATTTAATGAGCAAACAAATATTTTCATTACTTTCTCAGATGAGCAAGATGTGAAATCTTAGTTGCTTCCCTAAAATGTATGAAAATAATATTTTTGTGGATCTGCTTTTCAGAGGCAATTAAAATTTAGACTACAATTTAATAAACATATCACTTCTTAAAAATCAAAGAGATCTGATAGCGAAATAAAAATTGTATTACACGTGTATAGCTCTCAGAAAATAGTAGTGTCTAGTTGAGTATAATAAGCTACTTTAGTAGAGCTGGTCTTCTGTTTCCATATTGTATTTTTTCTGTTATTATGTTTTTTCAGACCCTTTGATAATGACTTAGCAGACTACTGGATGCCTGTCGATTTGTACATCGGAGGAAAGGAGCATGCAGTTATGCACTTATTCTATGCAAGGTTTTTCAGCCATTTTTGCCATGACCTAAAGATGACAAAGCACAAGTAAGCCTTGTATATTTCTGTAAAAATCTTTAATATATCATTTGACTAGCAGGAGTGTTAATGGGCATCATTATGATGGTAGAATGTTATAATGAATAAGCCTGAATTTTCCTGCTTGTCAGTCTTAGCTAACTACTTGGTTTGCCGTGGTCAGTTGCATTTTCTGTATGAATACATACATAGCATTTGTATTACATGAATATTAACTGGCTCAGAACAAGTGATAAAATGTTGCTGTAGATTTTCTACCTGCAAAAGCTTGCATTATCTAGTAACTTCAGGCATTCTGAGTAGTGCTGTTATTTCAAATTAGGTAACTTCATGCACAGAAATGCCATTCATTTCAGTGGAACCATGCAGATTTAGAAAAATAAGCACGTCTGTAATTCACTGCAGTATTGAAGCTGAACAGTGCAAAGCAGTTCTTGATAAGCAGAAGCAGTAAATGTATCCGTGGTAATTTTTTTTATTTATTTAATTACTCTTATATAATTACTTTTAACTGCTCTTGTTGCTGATGCTGCTGTAGCCTAATTCGTTATAATCTCTTTTTGGTTAGAGGTAAAGTTGGAGGCAGGAAGGTGAGCGTTCTAATGTTCTGTTCTTTGTCCTCTCAGGTTCCCAGCTTAACCTCCCCATTTCCGCTGAAATTCTGCCCTTTTTTAACCCTAAAATGCCATCACAGAAGTGCCATAACAGGGAGATACTAGTGGCAGAACAGTGAAATACTGCCCCTTTCACTATCCAGTTCTCCCATCACCAGAGGTATTTGAATGGATCAAGTTAAAATGAGTGATCCCATGACAGCAGCTGCTCAGTAGTTTCTCAGCTGGCAACTCAAACGTCATTCTTTACTAGTATCCACTCTAAAATCTTGTTATAAAAGAGGAACCTGCATATACATGGGACTCAATTCTTTGGAATGCAGCAGTTTTGCTACAAAAACAGGACAGTGGGTAGCTGTGCACCAGAAAAAGATGGACTACTTAGTGGAGCCAGCAGAATATTTCCCTGAGTTATTTAACGAACATTTCATTAAATGAAGACAGGTGGTGTGCTATTATCGCTCATACTTGCCTGCAAAATAGTTTGCAGTGAAAGCTTTTACTTGAGATTTTGGATGTGGATGATTTCTGCACCTGTGTTTCACCCTGCTGTCTCAGGCTTGCACAAGCTGCAGCAGGAACACTGTTCCTTCTCTGAGGGAGAAGGCCTTTCAAAGCAGGTCCTTTCCATCACGCACACTATTCCTATGAGCAGAGAATTTCAGAGCTTTTACTTGTAAGCAATTTTAGGCTTATCAATTCTACAAAAGACAATCCCAATCTATCAATCATCTAGCAAAGCTGTAACACACAGCAGCCAAATTCTTCCACCTCCCAAACCAACATTAACTATGGTGACTGAAGTATTGTCACTGTAAACCGAGACCACAGATTTGCTTGTAAAGTAAGATTCCACTCTGATGTGCAAGAAAATGAGGAGGTATGGAAATAGGGCAGCTTGGCTGAAAAGAGACCTCCTGAGTGAGCTAAAGCACTTTAAGAAGTGCATGGAAAGGGGAAGTGAGGATGGGCTATCCCTGGAAGAATGTGGAACATTACCTGGGTATGCAATATAGAATTAGAAAAGGCCATAGTTCATCTAGAAATAAAACCAGTGAAGAATGCGGAGGAAGTATCTGCAGATACAATGACAGGAACGTCAAGGAAAGTGAGACAAAGTGAGACAAAGAGCCTAGTAGCAAATGACAGTCTTTGCCTTGGCCTTTGCTGTCAAGGTGTGTGCTTAGTAGGAGAGTCTGAAAGAGAGAGGTACTACCCGCTGTAGGGGATTGAGTTAGGGATCACTTAATTAAACCAGACAACTACAAGTCCATGAGACCAAATGGGATGTATCCAATGGTGCTGAAGGAGCTGGCCTCTACCATCATGAGATGCTGTCAGTTGTTTTTAAAAGATCCTGGTGATCAGGGAATGTCCCTGTTTACTGAAGAAGGGCAGATGCAAAACTCATCTTCAAGAGCAGGCAAGAAGGATGATACAAAGTACTTACAGGGCAGTCAGCCTCACATCGGTCCCCAACAGTATTCTAAGCAAATCATCCTAGTAGTAATTTTCAGGCGCATTAAAGACAAGAGAACTGGAAGTAGCCGTTATAGATTTACTGAGAGAAATTATGCCCAACTTGATCTGCTTTCTTTCTGTGGTGAGATGATTCCCTCTGTGGATGAGGAGAGAGCTGTGCAAATCTTTTACCATGACTTTAGCAAGGCTCTTGACAAATTTTCCCATGGCATCCTGTGGTCTGAGTAGGGAGCTGCAGACTGGATAGAAGGAAAATAATTTTGTCAGGGAAGGTGGTTAGACAGGAACGGTTTTACCAGAGAGTTTGTGGGATCTCTATCATTAGGTATTTTCAAAACTTAGCTAGATGAGGCCCTGAGCAACCTGAAGTTAGGTCTCCTGTCAGAAAAGGGTTGCTCCAAATGACCTCCAAAGGTCCCTTCCAATCCACATTATTTTAAGAGACCATGATTCTGTAGCTGTATGAATTTTGAATGTATTTTGTTCATACTCTGCTGTGACAAAGCAGTAGCACCAAAACACTGTGCTTAGGGTGGTCTAAACATGAATTGCAAAAACCCCACCCCTCTTCAATAAACAAATTACTCGAGCAGCACTGACTGTGTCTAGTGACAATAGCAGAGAAAATCAAAATTGCTTTCTGTAGAAGTAGTTTGCAAGACCATGGAGAACTCCTTTGAGTTCAAGAGCAGTTGCACATGTAAAGGTATGTTAGAGTATTGCCTCTAGGATCTGTTCTAAGCACAGCCTATATGTGTGTTCAGAATGCAAGATGACTATAAGAAATTCACCAATACGCACAAAATTGTTTGCTTGCTTTAGCTCTATGCTCTTAAAGCACTAGGTGCTTTTAAGCCATGAAGTAAAATTAGGATTTTGTTTTGATATAGAAATCTCAACTCCTTTGTAAATATTACCATTTGTCTTAAAATATATTTCAGCATTGGTCAAATGCCATTGTTGCTCAGTCTTCTGTTAGGAGTGCTTAAGGGTCTGCCTCAGAGTTTTGAAAAGGGTGATTAGAGACAAGCTTATTGTTAGGAAGCTTCAAGTCATGGTGTTGAAGCCCACAGTTTTCAGGGAAAATATTAAAATGTTAAAAACCACTGCCCTCTAGTGCATTTTCAGTCTTTCTCTAGTACCTCATTTCTTGTTCACAGATAAAATTAGTAAAACTCTGCTACATGTCAGTTAAGGAGAGCTGCCTCCATTGAAAGTGTTATCTAGTATCCTGAGAAATTTTTATGATTCTCCTATTAATCTGTAGTAATTTCTTATTTTTATAGGTTTTCTTCATGGAAATTTTCATTGTTTGGCTCCTATCTGCTGACTTTCAAATCCACTGAAATATTTCCTAATGGTCTTTAATTCTGTACTAATGGCTATTAATGCAATAATGAGGTTAAAATCAAAAGTTTTACATCTCATAGTTTAGATTTTAAAAGCATCTCTTCACACATGATGTGCATTATTGCAATAGAAATATTGTAGGGCATCCATTTACAGATGTCACACGTGCTTTAATAGAAGATGCAATGTTTGTAGGCATCTAAAATTACAAAGGTGTCAGTATAGTTTAGATACCCCCTGAAGAAGGGACATGATCTTTTATTTTAGGTTTTTTTAAATGCATTAAACTGGTGATGGTAGGAAGAGCTACTGATTTCCTTGGTAATGACAAGGCAGAAAAAATAGCACCCTCTGGGTTTTGGTACATATGACAACAAATTAAGCCCAAATTAATATAATTTTGTTCTAGCAATCTGGTCTGTAAAGTGCATCAGTTCTGGAATTAATTCACAAGCCAGCCAGCCCTCCCAGCTGTGACCACTGCTGGGAGATGGGCCAGGTAGGCAGCTGGGGGCAGCAACCTCCTCATCTGTTCCAGCTTAACCCACCATGGCAAGTGTGTGCTGACACACACGGTTACACCTGCTCAACTGTATTATTGCAGGTACAAGTTACATAGAATTTGGCTCTTCCCTAGACTGTAGTAATGCATTCTGTCTGCTGAATAATTTTAAAAGGAATCTAGCACACGCTTTCTGCAGGAT
>NW_009952704.1:1346025-1388051 GCF_000747805.2 Chaetura pelagica
CTCTTTCTGCAGGATTATAAAGCAATACAAAAGTTTATTGTTGCCATTAAGTCTGCAGATTTGATTGTGCTAGAGAGCAATTCTGGTGAGTAAGAAGGCACTATTTTTACATAGCTACATTTACAGAATAAAAGAAGATATGTGTGTGACAGAAATAGCTTTTTCTTTAAAGGAAGGAGTTTAGAGCTTCTTTATGTTCATTAGGGACTTTATCACTAGTGTTGATTTTAAGTAAAAGCACTCAGCTATTGATGGTGTAAAGTCTGAATGCTCAATATTGTTTTATCTTTTTTTCTGCCTAAAATTATCAGCTTCCACATCCCTAAAACGCTTCTGGCCATCTACAGGATTACCTGATTGTTACAGGTCGATCTAATGACAGGTTTCACAAGCACCTAAATTCAGCTCATAGTGACTGGCCAAGGTCTTGTCTTGACTGTAAGGCACAGCATCGGGCTCTCTCAGCCTTTCTAGAGGTGTGGGATGCAAATACACGCAGTGAGCTCCCTCACTAGAGCTACCCCTTTTCCTGAGTCTACAGTTTATCACTGGTGAAGGCTCCACAAAGCCCTTCCAAGCAGTTAATTTGTAATTGGATTGAAGGTCCCACTACTCGCCTTGCACAGAGCAGAGCAAGGAGCCTGAGGACATGGCAGTAAGCAGGAGTTCCTCATCTGGCAGTCACGCTTGCCCCTCCATTCATTATGTGCTGCTATATAGAGAAGTTGGTCTGTCGCAGAAATGAACCTGTATATGAACGTTGCTGAAAGGAAAAAGGTGGGTTACACACTTCATGGCAAGCACAGCTGGTATTTCTTGGAGGTGTCAGGCAGATTTCACAGGTAGTCCCATCTGACGTACAACATATTATCACAGAATCACAGAATGTTTGGAGTTGGAAGGGACCTTAAAGATCAAGTTCTAACTCCCCTGCATGGGCAGAGATACCTCCCACTAGAACAGGCTGCTCAAAGCCCCATGCAACCTGCCCTTGAACACCTCCAGGGATGGAGCCCCCACAACATCTCTGGGCAGCCTGTTCCAGTGTCTCACCACCCTTACACTGAATTTCCACCTGATCTCTAACCTAAATCTCTCTTCTTTCAGCTTAAAACCATTACCCCTTGTCCTCTCACTGTAAGCCCCTGTAAAAAATCCCTCCCCAGCTGTCCTGTAGGCCCCCTTCAGGTACTGGAAGACCACTATGAGGTCCCCCTGGAGCCTTCTCTTTTTCAGACTGAACAACCCCAACTCCCTCAGCTTGTCCTCATAAGAGAGCTGCTCCAGCCCTCGGATCATTTTCGTGACCCCTCTCTGAATACGTTCCAACAGGTCCACATCTTTCTTGTGCTGGGGGCACCAGAGTTGGCTGCAGTACTCCAGGTGAGGTCTCACCAGGGCAGAGTACAGGGGCAGAGTCACCTCTCTTGATCTGCTGGCCGCATTTCTTTTCATACAGCCCAGGATGGGGTTGGCCTTCCGGGCTGCACATTGGTGGCTCATCTCCAGCCTTTGATCCACTAGTACCCCCAGGTCCTTTTCCACAGAGCTGCTCCCAAGCGTGCCCGCCCCCAGCCTGTGTTCATATCTGGAGTTACCTCAGCCCATGTGCAGGGCCCTGCACTTGGCCTTTTTGAACTTGATGAGGTTCACCTGGCTCCACTTCTCTGGCTTATCCAGGTCCCTCTGGGTGGCATCCTGTCCCTCTGGCATATCCACTGCACCACCCAGCTTCGTGTCACCAGCAAACTTGCTAAGGGTGCTCTCAATGCCACTGATCATGATCAAAAGCTGCACATAACTAGGGCCAGAGTGCCCGCACCCCAGTGTGGGTGCAAACATATCTGCAGGCAGTAAAAGGCATATCCCATTCCAGCATTTTTGCAACTGGAAATGTGATAGAACATTCAAAGAACTCAAGCCACCTCTTTGCTTACTGTACCAGAAGTGCGTGTCCAAGCATGGCTGAGTTTCAGGGGTTCCCGGTGGTGTGGCTCGGGAGGTATTGCTGATGCCCGGCCACGAGCAGGTGCTGCACTACTTAGATCAAATCTGCATCACACCTGATGTACCGCAGCACACTGCCAATCCCCTTCCGCAGTGAAGAAGCACACAACTTTCTTAAAAAGGATTTTAGGTGTTCAGTTTTAATATAAAGTGTAATTCTGCGTTGACCAGGAGATGGAGCCACCACAACACTGGCAAAATCACTGTGCGGTTCCAGAGAAATTCAGCACAGTTTGTTTCTGTGTTCGTTAGCCGAGCTCTGGCTCTCAGTTTGGGCATGTTTCCACTGTGTTGCGGTCTCCCAGTAAGAATACGTGGGGTTGTCTTTTTTCCCCATACTTGGTAATGTATTTTGTGTTGCATTTTTGTAGCCTCTGTCAGCATAAACAAAAACAGGAAATGCTCGTTCCTGGATCCAGCTCTTTAATAACTTGGCATATGATCTAAACTAACTCATTGTCATAAAAAATAAGTGTTCCTTGAAAAGTCACTTCCACTGGAGAGCCCTATCTGATTTGGATGTTTTGGCTACCTCATTAGCTTTATTTTAGACAGCAGCAAGTGTAGCTATTTTAATAACTGTTTAAGATCTTAACCAGACTGAAGTCTGAATGATAGTGGGGGGAAGAGTCTTCATTTTTCCTTGGTGTAATGTCTTTAGTTTGTAGCATAAACTTACCCTGAATGGTTAATTCCTGAAGCCTTTTGTCACCATTTGTTGGTGACCAGATTGCAAGGGTTTTCTTCTTGATTTTCATCTTCTAATTAATTTGGGTAATTTGAGATAATTATTTGAGATTTTAAATAATTATTGCCTCCTATTTTGAAAATGTTTCTTTCTTGTTTATACTGTTTAAATTTGACTTCACTTGTCATTTCCTTAAGTTCCTCTAATTTATTTCTAAACAGGATTTTTCAGGCAACATATGAAATAGTGTTTAGAGAAATATTTATAGACATGCATGAATTGCTACTCTTTAGATTGCTCATAAAACCAGGTGGCATGGTAGAGACTAGCGCTGCTCAGTGACTGAATGATTTAGAGCTATACAAAAATGCAAGGAAGGAAACTTGTGTTCAAATATGAATATGTTGAAGATAAAGTCTGAAGCCTGTCACTTTTTCTCGCCCAGTTTAAGTCTTTTATTTCAAATAACTCCTTATTTCAGAGTAATCAAAAGAGTTTAAAGAGAAGTACTTGGAAGATATCTGCTTTAATACAGTTAAGACATGCATTATTGTTATATAATTTAATAGTACTTTAACCATGTATCAAATAAACTGCAGTGGTTAAATAATGAGATGAATTGTAATCTAATTTATGTTGCCCAATAATGTAAAATACTACATTGACTTAATGAAACAAGTAGTGTTTTGGGTTATGACTTTATTGTACATGTGAAATAAAATGTGGAAGCCTATTTTTACTTTTTTTCTGTAGATGGATATCCTAGCTTTTTGAAAAATACGTAAATATAAGTGAAGCATCCTTTTTTATGTAAGTTGTTTTGGTAAATATGGGGGAGCTTTGTCAAGTGGAGGTGGCAAGGATTCAGATGGCTTAACGTTGAGCACACATGAGCATTAGGAGGTGCAAGTCAGTCGTAACCAGCACCGATGAACATGTCCTCCAAAACAGTGGTCATCAATGGCTTTGTGTCAGAGGATCCCAGGAGAAGACTCCGCAGCCTGTGTATTCCTTCTGGGTCTGGCTCCATACCTCCTCCCTGACACCTGGCCTTCTTGGGGTTGCTGTTAGAACTGCCTCCCTTCTTGACCTATCGAGTGCTTAGAGATTAATTTTGTTGACTCTTTTTTAGTGAAAACAATGACAAACATCTGACTCAATGAATTAGAAATGCAACATCATTAAAGGAGACGGCAGCAATAATGTATCCATCAACCAGAGCAGTGTTTACTTAGAGTTTATTTCTTGCTGAGTAGAGTACTGCCCTTAGATTTGCTCCTTTTAAGGCTCTTTTTAGAAATGTCATATACACACTCAATGAGAGTTTGCTCTCTTTGATATGAATTTTGATAGAAAAGTAAAGGTTTAATGTTCAAGTTGCTAAAAAATAAATCCACTGAAGTGAACCTTCCAGCAATGCCATTTTTTAGTGTACTTTTTTCTTATAGCTAGGCCTTCATGGCTAGTTCTGCAGAGGAACAAGGTATGCAAGTACTTATGTTAGAGAAACTATCTTCTCCATTTATAGAAAGAAATGTTCGGTGAGATTTTGATGTGTTCAAAATGCTGTGCTTCTCAGAGAGAAGCTAGAACTAAATATTTGTAAGACAGTGAGGCCAGGTACTTGAACGCTTTTACAAATGGGGGTTTAGCTTGAAGTTAGTGAAATTGCACAGTTGGCCAAGGAACTTATGTGTATTATCCATATACTAATTTGAAAAGTGACGTTAGAATAACTCGGTACTAAATCAGGATGCAAGAATGTGTGCAGAACACAAATAAATACTTATACTTGCCAGCCAGCCACTATGAATAAATGCACAAAGTACTCCTTCTAAGGTGACACTCAAGTATAGTCAACTTGAAATTCTTGTTTTATTAAATAATTGTGCCTCACTGGCTCAACACCTGAGGCTTATCGTAAAGTATGCTTTTGATAGCTCTTTTCAACAAACAAGTTTCTTTTTCCTTCCCTCCTTAGGGAGCCTTTCCATAAGCTCTTGGTTCAAGGTATTATCAAGAATCAGACATTCAGACTAACAACAACAGGCCAGTGTTTGAAGAGGGAGGAGGTTGATCTCACTGGTAAGAGAGACCGCGTGGGAAAACCAGCACAGATGCATCCAGAAAGTCAGGGACTGCTTTGGTGTACAAGTCTCAGGGCTGGGAAAAATTTGGAAGAGTAAATGTAGTATATAAACTGGAGAGCAACTTCTGTGAGTTTTGGATCCATATCCACTCCAAGTGCACAGAGACCCTTCTAATCCATCAGCTTTTATTTGCATCCAAGCACAGAAGCAGTGCTGTGGTGTTATTTTAGCTCCAGCGTAGTCCAAAGGGCCAGAAGTCAGTTTTGTTAAGACAGTGCTCAGCAGCTTGCTGAACAGAGCCAGCAGTCCCAACAAACAGACAACCTGCTAAAACACCATGGCAAAGCTAACCTGGGTGTTTGTGTAGTCAGTAGATGTTAATCACGTGTTACACAGGTGTAGGAAAAAGCGCGTGTTTCTTAGGTTCTTTCCAGTGCCTCCACTGCATAAGCTGAGGCAGCAGTCCTTATTTCAGGAGCTGTAGCAAAAAGAGTGGCTTTGTCACACTTGCCTCCCTTCAGCACTCCTCTTGCACAACCTTATTTTCACTGTTCTCCTCCTGCACACAAACCCCAAAAGCCAGTTGAAAAAAAAATAATCAAATTTACCCTCAAATTTACCATATTTTCTTCCAGAAAAGCTAAGGCTTTTCTATATCAGGTATTTTTGCTTGGTTGCTTCTTTATCCATGTAAATGCCCCTTTCCATCTCTCAATGAATGCAGCAGAAGGCAGGTTCTTGTGAGGATAAGTTACTGCAGTTGAAACCTTTTAATTGAAGTCTGGTATTTCTAAAACCTAAGTGCAGGTCAAAATTGTACCAAATCAGTACATCTATCTATTTAGGAGGTTTTAAGTGTTATGGTTATAACAATGCTTAAATATCAGGGCCTATCAAGGTAGCACAGGGGATGAGTGCCAAATATAGCTTCCAGACAGTAGAAAGAGACATTGTCATGATGCAGTGGAAGCATTGAGATATTAATTGTTTTAAAGTAGGAAAAAATGGGGAGGTCAAAGGTTTATTACATTTACAGTGGGTTTTCTTCTTTTTTCTTCTTTAAACTGTTTGGAAAACAACAGGGAGAAAAGCCACTAGAAATAGTTGTTTCTTTTTATACTTAGGGAACAAAAATAGTTGCTGTTACAAATGAGCAAAATTTGTTTGAATATTTTGTGTACATCTTAATACTTAGGAACTGAACCAGTTTACCTAAAAACTGGTGAGAAGCTCCAAGTCACTTGGGAAAAAATGAGCAAATCAAAGCACAATGGAATAGACCCTGAAGAAGTAGTGAAAGAGTGTCGATCTAATGACAGGTTTCACAAGCACCTAAATTCAGCTCATAGTGACTGGCCAAGGTCTTGTCTTGACTGTAAGGCACAGCATCGGGCTCTCTCAGCCTTTCTAGAGGTGTGGGATGCAAATACACGCAGTGAGCTCCCTCACTAGAGCTACCCCTTTTCCTGAGTCTACAGTTTATCACTGGTGAAGGCTCCACAAAGCCCTTCCAAGCAGTTAATTTGTAATTGGATTGAAGGTCCCACTACTCGCCTTGCACAGAGCAGAGCAAGGAGCCTGAGGACATGGCAGTAAGCAGGAGTTCCTCATCTGGCAGTCACGCTTGCCCCTCCATTCATTATGTGCTGCTATATAGAGAAGTTGGTCTGTCGCAGAAATGAACCTGTATATGAACGTTGCTGAAAGGAAAAAGGTGGGTTACACACTTCATGGCAAGCACAGCTGGTATTTCTTGGAGGTGTCAGGCAGATTTCACAGGTAGTCCCATCTGACGTACAACATATTATCACAGAATCACAGAATGTTTGGAGTTGGAAGGGACCTTAAAGATCAAGTTCTAACTCCCCTGCATGGGCAGAGATACCTCCCACTAGAACAGGCTGCTCAAAGCCCCATGCAACCTGCCCTTGAACACCTCCAGGGATGGAGCCCCCACAACATCTCTGGGCAGCCTGTTCCAGTGTCTCACCACCCTTACACTGAATTTCCACCTGATCTCTAACCTAAATCTCTCTTCTTTCAGCTTAAAACCATTACCCCTTGTCCTCTCACTGTAAGCCCCTGTAAAAAATCCCTCCCCAGCTGTCCTGTAGGCCCCCTTCAGGTACTGGAAGACCACTATGAGGTCCCCCTGGAGCCTTCTCTTTTTCAGACTGAACAACCCCAACTCCCTCAGCTTGTCCTCATAAGAGAGCTGCTCCAGCCCTCGGATCATTTTCGTGACCCCTCTCTGAATACGTTCCAACAGGTCCACATCTTTCTTGTGCTGGGGGCACCAGAGTTGGCTGCAGTACTCCAGGTGAGGTCTCACCAGGGCAGAGTACAGGGGCAGAGTCACCTCTCTTGATCTGCTGGCCGCATTTCTTTTCATACAGCCCAGGATGGGGTTGGCCTTCCGGGCTGCACATTGGTGGCTCATCTCCAGCCTTTGATCCACTAGTACCCCCAGGTCCTTTTCCACAGAGCTGCTCTCAAGCGTGACCTCCCCCAGCCTGTGTTCATATCTGGAGTTACCTCAGCCCATGTGCAGGGCCCTGCACTTGGCCTTTTTGAACTTGATGAGGTTCACCTGGCTCCACTTCTCTGGCTTATCCAGGTCCCTCTGGGTGGCATCCTGTCCCTCTGGCATATCCACTGCACCACCCAGCTTCGTGTCACCAGCAAACTTGCTAAGGGTGCTCTCAATGCCACTGATCATGATCAAAAGCTGCACATAACTAGGGCCAGAGTGCCCGCACCCCAGTGTGGGTGCAAACATATCTGCAGGCAGTAAAAGGCATATCCCATTCCAGCATTTTTGCAACTGGAAATGTGATAGAACATTCAAAGAACTCAAGCCACCTCTTTGCTTACTGTACCAGAAGTGCGTGTCCAAGCATGGCTGAGTTTCAGGGGTTCCCGGTGGTGTGGCTCGGGAGGTATTGCTGATGCCCGGCCACGAGCAGGTGCTGCACTACTTAGATCAAATCTGCATCACACCTGATGTACCGCAGCACACTGCCAATCCCCTTCCGCAGTGAAGAAGCACACAACTTTCTTAAAAAGGATTTTAGGTGTTCAGTTTTAATATAAAGTGTAATTCTGCGTTGACCAGGAGATGGAGCCACCACAACACTGGCAAAATCACTGTGCGGTTCCAGAGAAATTCAGCACAGTTTGTTTCTGTGTTCGTTAGCCGAGCTCTGGCTCTCAGTTTGGGCATGTTTCCACTGTGTTGCGGTCTCCCAGTAAGAATACGTGGGGTTGTCTTTTTTCCCCATACTTGGTAATGTATTTTGTGTTGCATTTTTGTAGCCTCTGTCAGCATAAACAAAAACAGGAAATGCTCGTTCCTGGATCCAGCTCTTTAATAACTTGGCATATGATCTAAACTAACTCATTGTCATAAAAAATAAGTGTTCCTTGAAAAGTCACTTCCACTGGAGAGCCCTATCTGATTTGGATGTTTTGGCTACCTCATTAGCTTTATTTTAGACAGCAGCAAGTGTAGCTATTTTAATAACTGTTTAAGATCTTAACCAGACTGAAGTCTGAATGATAGTGGGGGGAAGAGTCTTCATTTTTCCTTGGTGTAATGTCTTTAGTTTGTAGCATAAACTTACCCTGAATGGTTAATTCCTGAAGCCTTTTGTCACCATTTGTTGGTGACCAGATTGCAAGGGTTTTCTTCTTGATTTTCATCTTCTAATTAATTTGGGTAATTTGAGATAATTATTTGAGATTTTAAATAATTATTGCCTCCTATTTTGAAAATGTTTCTTTCTTGTTTATACTGTTTAAATTTGACTTCACTTGTCATTTCCTTAAGTTCCTCTAATTTATTTCTAAACAGGATTTTTCAGGCAACATATGAAATAGTGTTTAGAGAAATATTTATAGACATGCATGAATTGCTACTCTTTAGATTGCTCATAAAACCAGGTGGCATGGTAGAGACTAGCGCTGCTCAGTGACTGAATGATTTAGAGCTATACAAAAATGCAAGGAAGGAAACTTGTGTTCAAATATGAATATGTTGAAGATAAAGTCTGAAGCCTGTCACTTTTTCTCGCCCAGTTTAAGTCTTTTATTTCAAATAACTCCTTATTTCAGAGTAATCAAAAGAGTTTAAAGAGAAGTACTTGGAAGATATCTGCTTTAATACAGTTAAGACATGCATTATTGTTATATAATTTAATAGTACTTTAACCATGTATCAAATAAACTGCAGTGGTTAAATAATGAGATGAATTGTAATCTAATTTATGTTGCCCAATAATGTAAAATACTACATTGACTTAATGAAACAAGTAGTGTTTTGGGTTATGACTTTATTGTACATGTGAAATAAAATGTGGAAGCCTATTTTTACTTTTTTTCTGTAGATGGATATCCTAGCTTTTTGAAAAATACGTAAATATAAGTGAAGCATCCTTTTTTATGTAAGTTGTTTTGGTAAATATGGGGGAGCTTTGTCAAGTGGAGGTGGCAAGGATTCAGATGGCTTAACGTTGAGCACACATGAGCATTAGGAGGTGCAAGTCAGTCGTAACCAGCACCGATGAACATGTCCTCCAAAACAGTGGTCATCAATGGCTTTGTGTCAGAGGATCCCAGGAGAAGACTCCGCAGCCTGTGTATTCCTTCTGGGTCTGGCTCCATACCTCCTCCCTGACACCTGGCCTTCTTGGGGTTGCTGTTAGAACTGCCTCCCTTCTTGACCTATCGAGTGCTTAGAGATTAATTTTGTTGACTCTTTTTTAGTGAAAACAATGACAAACATCTGACTCAATGAATTAGAAATGCAACATCATTAAAGGAGACGGCAGCAATAATGTATCCATCAACCAGAGCAGTGTTTACTTAGAGTTTATTTCTTGCTGAGTAGAGTACTGCCCTTAGATTTGCTCCTTTTAAGGCTCTTTTTAGAAATGTCATATACACACTCAATGAGAGTTTGCTCTCTTTGATATGAATTTTGATAGAAAAGTAAAGGTTTAATGTTCAAGTTGCTAAAAAATAAATCCACTGAAGTGAACCTTCCAGCAATGCCATTTTTTAGTGTACTTTTTTCTTATAGCTAGGCCTTCATGGCTAGTTCTGCAGAGGAACAAGGTATGCAAGTACTTATGTTAGAGAAACTATCTTCTCCATTTATAGAAAGAAATGTTCGGTGAGATTTTGATGTGTTCAAAATGCTGTGCTTCTCAGAGAGAAGCTAGAACTAAATATTTGTAAGACAGTGAGGCCAGGTACTTGAACGCTTTTACAAATGGGGGTTTAGCTTGAAGTTAGTGAAATTGCACAGTTGGCCAAGGAACTTATGTGTATTATCCATATACTAATTTGAAAAGTGACGTTAGAATAACTCGGTACTAAATCAGGATGCAAGAATGTGTGCAGAACACAAATAAATACTTATACTTGCCAGCCAGCCACTATGAATAAATGCACAAAGTACTCCTTCTAAGGTGACACTCAAGTATAGTCAACTTGAAATTCTTGTTTTATTAAATAATTGTGCCTCACTGGCTCAACACCTGAGGCTTATCGTAAAGTATGCTTTTGATAGCTCTTTTCAACAAACAAGTTTCTTTTTCCTTCCCTCCTTAGGGAGCCTTTCCATAAGCTCTTGGTTCAAGGTATTATCAAGAATCAGACATTCAGACTAACAACAACAGGCCAGTGTTTGAAGAGGGAGGAGGTTGATCTCACTGGTAAGAGAGACCGCGTGGGAAAACCAGCACAGATGCATCCAGAAAGTCAGGGACTGCTTTGGTGTACAAGTCTCAGGGCTGGGAAAAATTTGGAAGAGTAAATGTAGTATATAAACTGGAGAGCAACTTCTGTGAGTTTTGGATCCATATCCACTCCAAGTGCACAGAGACCCTTCTAATCCATCAGCTTTTATTTGCATCCAAGCACAGAAGCAGTGCTGTGGTGTTATTTTAGCTCCAGCGTAGTCCAAAGGGCCAGAAGTCAGTTTTGTTAAGACAGTGCTCAGCAGCTTGCTGAACAGAGCCAGCAGTCCCAACAAACAGACAACCTGCTAAAACACCATGGCAAAGCTAACCTGGGTGTTTGTGTAGTCAGTAGATGTTAATCACGTGTTACACAGGTGTAGGAAAAAGCGCGTGTTTCTTAGGTTCTTTCCAGTGCCTTCACTGCATAAGCTGAGGCAGCAGTCCTTATTTCAGGAGCTGTAGCAAAAAGAGTGGCTTTGTCACACTTGCCTCCCTTCAGCACTCCTCTTGCACAACCTTATTTTCACTGTTCTCCTCCTGCACACAAACCCCAAAAGCCAGTTGAAAAAAAAATAATCAAATTTACCCTCAAATTTACCATATTTTCTTCCAGAAAAGCTAAGGCTTTTCTATATCAGGTATTTTTGCTTGGTTGCTTCTTTATCCATGTAAATGCCCCTTTCCATCTCTCAATGAATGCAGCAGAAGGCAGGTTCTTGTGAGGATAAGTTACTGCAGTTGAAACCTTTTAATTGAAGTCTGGTATTTCTAAAACCTAAGTGCAGGTCAAAATTGTACCAAATCAGTACATCTATCTATTTAGGAGGTTTTAAGTGTTATGGTTATAACAATGCTTAAATATCAGGGCCTATCAAGGTAGCACAGGGGATGAGTGCCAAATATAGCTTCCAGACAGTAGAAAGAGACATTGTCATGATGCAGTGGAAGCATTGAGATATTAATTGTTTTAAAGTAGGAAAAAATGGGGAGGTCAAAGGTTTATTACATTTACAGTGGGTTTTCTTCTTTTTTCTTCTTTAAACTGTTTGGAAAACAACAGGGAGAAAAGCCACTAGAAGTAGTTGTTTCTTTTTATACTTAGGGAACAAAATTAGTTGCTGTTACAAATGAGCAAAATTTGTTTGAATATTTTGTGTACATCTTAATACTTAGGAACTGAACCAGTTTACCTAAAAACTGGTGAGAAGCTCCAAGTCACTTGGGAAAAAATGAGCAAATCAAAGCACAATGGAATAGACCCTGAAGAAGTAGTGAAAGAGTGCGGCATTGACACCCTACGTCTTTACATTCTATTTGCTGCTCCTCCAGAACAAGACATTTTGTGGGATACTAAAAGTAAGTTGGATTATTTCTGTTTGCTTTGATGGGTTTTTTCTAGTGTGTTCTATTTTAAACTCAAAGTTGATACAGTTATTGATGCCCATGTTTTGGAACAACTGAATAAAAATGTGTCATGAACAGGTTTTATAGTTTGTTTCTTTTAAAAGAGAGGGGGTCACAAAGCTGTTACTGAGAGGCAGGCTTGCAAGATTATAACAAGCAGATTACCTTTTTTAAGGTAGAAGCATGTATGAAAAGTACTTCTCAAGTGGTATTTTCTTATGCAAACCTGGACCTCATTTTATTGTTTTTTAAATAGTTGTGATTGATTGACTGGAAATTATTATTTTAAAATTATTTTCTTCGTTATAAGGTTTTTTTAAAAATAATATCAGATTACAAATAAAACTTTGCAATTTTTTATTACATTCATTTGTTTACACATGTATGCAATGGCTTTTTTAAGCTGAACCGTGAAATACTTCTCAGAAGAATCTCATCAGCGTTCATAGTAACTAATATTTGTACACCCATGACATTTTTATAAGCCTAGTTCTTGAATAAGATAAGATTTACCCTCCTAAACACTTATTTACTGCCCTCATGCAATTTTTCATACTGACAGATGTTAATTTGTCTTATCTACTGTGGTTCATACATTTTAATGTAAGCTTATGCATACATTTAAGTCTAGCCTTCTCGTTGCATAAGGCTGTAATAAAACACTCTGTGCCTGGTTTAAAAAGGTGAACTTCCATTCTTTTGTTAGCTTCTTGCTACCTAGTTCAGCCTGCACTAAACATTATTTCAGTTGGTGTTTGTCACTCTTTGCATTCATATGTGTTTGTTTTTATATTCTTGCACTGCTGCATGTACTGAAGGAGCACACTGTATGACTTTTCTCAATTGGCTTTCTGTCATCATCTAATGATAACAGTACAGAGCTAGGATGCATTTCTGTGTGACCTGCCATAGATGGTCCTGCTCTGGCTAGGGGGTTGGACTTGATCTCCAGAGGTCCCTTCCAATCCCTACCATTCTATGATATTAAGAGGTTATATCTCTTTCAAAAACCAACTGCTTGGAATCAAGTTGTAATTCCTGCTACCATAACAGCACTCAGGTGCATAACTTCCTGTGAAGCAGCTAATTCAGTGATACACAATAGAAACACAGCACATCTGGAAGAGAGAGCTGAAGCCCTATCAGTGCCATACCTCAAGTCATACCTTCACTATTGGCTCTGTACCATACCACATGGAGGACCTGGCTTTGAGCAGCAGTAGCTTGGGGCCTCTCTGTAACATGGTCCTTCTGTCACAGAAATATATTCTTAGAGCAGCCACGGAGCCCGATGAGAAGAAACCTCTCAATTTAAAAAATGTGTGTGTATATGTATGTTTGTATTCTTCCATGAGTTTGAAAAAGAAGGGCATGTAGAACTGTTTTGTTGAGTCAAACACAAGAGGAGATAACATTAACAAAACATTGGGTTATTTTACAGATTTAGTAAATATTCTTGCTTTATATCTATTTTTAAACCGTTGCAGAAAAATATTTCTATCATATTGGTTTCTTTCCATTAAGGCAACCCAGCATTATTTGCAAAGGCATTTTTAAGTGCATTGACATTTTTCATTTAAAAAACAGGGTTGGTTTTTTTGTTAAATCTTTAACTGTAGCATTCTGTTTCCTTTCTGCGTTTCTTTAAAATTTTTGATACCTTCTTTGTAACTGAAACTTGTTTGTGCAATCCTTCATCAATCTCAGCTGATGCGATGCCAGGTGTTCAGAGATGGCAGATGCGCCTCTGGACACTTGTAACCAAACTTATTGAAGCAAGAGCTTCAGGAGACATGCCCAATCCTGAGCTGCTGAAGAAGAAAGAGAAGGCTGAAGCCAGAAGGATCTGGGAGCAAAAGAATCTGGTGATATCTGAGGTTAAAAGAAACACATTGGTTTTAAATAACTAATTAAGTTGCTGCTCATGCTAAAAGCATATGTTTGATTTACAGAGCAAAAAGGTTTTTTCCCCAGTTTAGGGGCTCATAAAATAATTTTTAAGTTAATTGTTCTCTGTATAAATAATTTTGTTTACCTACAAATCTTATGGGACAGAATCTCTGTGATATAGTAAGATTTGGATTGGCAAAATTTCTCTGCTGTGTGCCTCCTTTAAAGGATGAGGTGTTACAGCATTAAAATTATCAGTCTGGGCTTGGAGTAACTCCATTTCCAGTAGCACAGATATAGCTTAGTTATGCAGGGTATCCCTAATAAGAGCTTTTGATCTGTTTGCTTCACATCTCATGATCATACGTGCTGTTTCATATAGAATGAAAAAAGTTGGAGAAAACAGATTTGCATACCATGAAAAAAAAATAATTGAACTGATTGTTCATGTCTTCGTGTTTGCTGTCTCATGCTATGATTAATGTCAATTCAGTTATCAAATGGAGACATAAGTACCTGCAAAATTAACTTAAAATATTTTTATATGGACAAAAACTTTTCCTGATTTAAATCCTGTGCAAGGGGCCTTCCAAGTGTTTTAACAGACATCAGAATTACAATCTTGCTATGGAAGGACAAGCTGTCAACAGCATAACTGGATTTACAAGTATGAAGGCCTCTTGCAGAGCAAAAGGGAAGATATTTTACTGAAGAAAATAAAGGGTGATTACGAACACAGTTCTAATTGACATTGGCTGAAGCTTTCAAGTCCTGCAAAATCAGGGAAAAGCTATTTAACTGATTTTTTATATGAGTATTATTTTCCGATTCACACATGTGGTTGCATATATGAAGTGTTTGCATGCTGAACTGATTTTCATGTAAGGGGTAAGATACTCCACATTGGAGAATTTTAAGCAATTAGTGACAGACCTGTTCTTCATTAAAAGGTAACAGAGTATTTCACAAAGGATTATCTGTTCAATGCAGCTATTTCTCGATTGATGAGCCTCACTAATGTACTCCATGTAAGTATTTTTTTCTGTCCTGCCCTCTTTAAGTTTTTATACAAAGCAGGAGCTGCCCAAACTATAAGTCCAGCTTTCCAAAAGTCATTTGCAGTCATTACCATTGCTACTAACTTGAGAGCCTCATGGACTTAGGTGGACATTATGTGGTTCCAAAGCAGCATGTTCTAGTCTCACTGTAACCCTGAAATAAACTGTTTTGCAAGATGAGCTTGATGGTGTTAGAGCCACTAGGTTCTGATATTTATGCATGCATCCTGTAATTTCAAAGGATAAATTTTCTTGAGCTCTCTTCTTTCTTCTTTTTTGTTTTTAAACAAGTTGCATAGGTAGGTAGGTATAGCAGTACTTTGTAGAATTATCAGACATTCTGATTTAAAGGAAAGGTTTATTCTTTATACAGAAAATCACACATAATGTCACATTCCTCAGAGACAGCTTTCACCACTGAACTGTCTGCTATTAATAGAGTTAGCAAACTCCTCTTTTTAAAACAAGCATAAAAATAATTTAGGTCTTTAGCATTTTTTATTTAGATTGTTGTTTATCAGCCAGTGACAGATCAAATACAATAAACTCTTACTCTCATTTTTGTTACAACTGTTAGATCTGGTTGAGTATTCTTTCAGACATACAATGGTAATGTGATCTAGAGAAGAAATCAAATTAAAATTTGGGGTTTTCACTTTCTTTGTTTAAATAAGAATTTGTAACTTAAAGATTCCAAGGAGATTGTTGGCTAAGTCAAGGAACTTAATGAAAAGTGAAGTAGGGCATGCACAAGTGTTGTATTGAAATAACATACATCTGGATACTGTGTGGTGTTGGGAAGGTGACACACAGTTCTTTATCTCCACCTCAGTGATTCATATGCTTTTTGGGCTCGTGGATGGTGATATGTGAATGTTAAAAAATAAATAAAGAAATAGAAATCAGTGTCCTATGAACAGCCAGATATTTGACCACTGACATATTTATTGACCAAAGAAGTCAGTGCAGTATCTGTTGAGAATGAGTTTCTGTACAGTGTGGTGACACTTCCTCTTTCAGTCCCATTGGAAGGGAAGGAGGAAGTGGGTAGGTGGGTGAAGATTAATTATAGAAAACCAGTAGTAGTTACTAAAACTTGCTCAAATCTTTTTTGCACTGACCTTGATAAAAATTGATAAAAAGATGCCATCTGACAACGTTTGTGGTCTCTGTTAAACCAATCACTGGTTTTGGAGAATTTTTTAGTAGACAGGAACAGTTGTTCATCACACCCACCAAATAATTCCCTGAAGCTGACATGTACTGATTGACGTTTTCTGTGCTATTTCATTGAAGAGGTGAATTACAAATTAAATGCAGCATCTGAACTTCCCAGGGGTTGTAAATACTCTGAGTCAGAACAGGCAAAGAAAGAAAAAGTTTGTCCAGCTGCTTTTAGTGCTGTATCTTTTCTATTAAGGTACCATAAATAGAGCAATGAAGGTTCCAATTTTATCTGTCTAGCACCTTTTGTAAGAAATTGAAAATTTTCTGTACTAGGGAAGCTTCACACTTCACTAAAGCATCCTAAACATCAAGCTGTAAAAGACTCTGGTGCCCTTTTCATTCTCAAATCTTTCTTCAGCTCTAAAACCTCACTCCGTCACTAAATTCAACTTTGCTTAAGTAAATCTAGGATCCCATATAACTGAACCTTGTCCCAAGAAAACTGTTCTGGATTCAGCACCGTTTGACTCTTCTGTACATGTACTTCACCTCTTCTCAGATAGCACTGTTTTTTTCAAAGATTGGATTTCTAGAAGTAGCAGCACACAAAATGGTTTTGAGAGCCACAGTTGTCCACACAGTCTGTGTTCAGACTCCTGTACCAGAGCAGATCCTCAAGGGTCTGCCTCAGCCTCTTCGGGATTAGCTTCCAAGTGCTAAGAGAGCACTCTCTGCCCAAGAGTTGTGATTTTAATTATCCAGAACTTTATAGGAGTTTCTAACTTACTCTGAAATTATGCTGTCCTGAGCATAGATATTGATGTTACGTTTTACTAATGTATTTTTGTCTTAATCTAGTTTTCTGACCCCAAATATTTATATTAACAGTTGATTTTCTTTTCCTTCTGTCTTCACTTAGCAAGCTTCTCAGCCTCTCATTCTGCACAGCGTAGAATTTGAAGATGCTTTGGCTACACTCTGCATCATGGTTGCACCTATGGCTCCACACGTTGCATCAGAGATGTGGAAAGGTATTTCCAGAAATACACTTTTTATTGCTGTTGCAGGAAAAAAAGGTAGCATAATACATATGTCACTTATACCTTACTTCTGCATGTTACTTGTACACCTTCTGTCATAGTTCCTAAACATACTTGAAACTTGTCGTGTTCCCAGATCTCTCTGTTTTTAGGTTGTTTCCCTTTGCATACCAAGGTGGGTTTCTTGATACCAGGCAGAGTAAGGGAAAAGGAAGAAAAATTCAAGACAAGACTTGCTTGAGAAATTCCTATGTCAGCTGCTAGTTCCTCTGAATGTAAAGTACATAGAGACATAGAGAGCTGAACCTGAGACTAGAAAGAGCCCTTTCTCAAACGACTGTTTCAGTCTTTGGACTACAAATACTTTATTTCAGGAATTTAGGCAGACAGGACCACATCAGAGGGCTGTACACGAAAAAGACTAAAGGAGTGTTCAATAACAACCCTACTCTTGTAAAATTCTCCAGAGACTGAGGGACATTATGCTGCAAATTAACCTCTCATGGAGAGTGGAAATGGTAGACAGGAAATCTTTTTTAAGATCTGTCACAGCTGTAAACTTTGAGGTCTGAATCCCAAGTGGACTAAGTTGTGTTGTGCTGCTACAGTTAGAGCCTGTGAAATAAGGGATGTGCATGCTGGAGTTCAGCAGATGCTTTTAACATTTATTAGGATAAGCGCCAAGATGTATGTGGGAAGGTAGGAATATATTCTGCATTAAGACTAGCCACAAATTGCTACATGGTTTTGGACCTAATGTTAGCATTTGGATGCTGTTTTACTGGTTTTATTTTCAACAGTCATCCTAAAACATTCTGCATTCAAGTGTTTGCAGAGCAGAGCTACTTAATACCTTCTATTTTAGAGCTGTGCGTGGCCCCATAATAATGTTAACTGCCAAAGAAAGGCTGCTCTTGTTCAAAGCTGTAATATAGGGGCAGAGATTCTAGAAACAGCAAGATACATTGGGGAGGGTGGGTTTTATCTGTGTTTTCCTGTCCAGTGTTTTTAATATGTTTTAATAAAAGCTTAATTGTTTAGACTGAAGAGTGGCATCAGACATAATCCATCTGGAGAAAGCTAATTCTGGTCAATATTCCTTAGCAATATGAATAATTATAATTATACTTGAATGGAAGTAATGGTCATGTGCATTGGTTGAAACGGAAGCAGAAGAGGTCCAGGCTAGTTACTTAGACATACAGTGCCTTGTGAACTTGAAATTCAGATAAATATTAGGGAATAGAGAAATACCAAGTATTCTT
Organism: Chaetura pelagica; assembly: GCF_000747805.2. NCBI lineage: Eukaryota > Metazoa > Chordata > Aves > Apodiformes > Apodidae > Chaetura > Chaetura pelagica. Next base: position 1,364,379 of record NW_009952704.1, read on the forward strand.
GATAAAATGACAGAGAACACTAGGTTGTCTTCATTAACATAACTTGTCAGATGTAAAGCTTAATCCTGTAATATTTTGAATATTAGAGGAGTCTTTTCTTACTACTAAAATCACTGGAGAATGAGAAAAATAAACATTTTCTGGATCTCTCTCTGATGTAAGAATGAAAAGGAAGCATAATAAAAATAGGGAGTGTATTATCTTTGGCTCATATCTGCATTTAAAGATAAAATTTTGCTTGTGTGGTCCAAAGACTATGCATTGTAGTTCAGTGCAACTAGCGTGCAAAAACATTTTGTGGTGGTTATTGCCTGAATAATTTTATGACTAAACATGAAAATCACAGTCTTTTTAAGCATGGTCACGATTACATTGCATCAAAGTTATTAAACAATATTATGAGGAGGATGAATGTACATTTAACTACTGTGTTGTGGTAACAGAGTATGTTATTTTGAAATAGCCAACATCTAGCAATTCTGTCCTGGGGTTGGGATTTCTGGTGAAAAAAATCCAACTAAATTCTAGGGACAGATTCCCCAGCTTCATGTTCTGCACTGCACTCTGGTTCCACCAAGTCTTGTTGCTCGTCTGATAAACAATTCCTTAAACTTTATTATGTATAGGTGATGATGCTTTCTTATTTTAAAAAATTCAAAAATTAAGCTTTCTAAATATTTAGATTTCTTTGTGCTTTAGTTCTCCATGTACACTCAGAGTAAGTCTCTCTTTTTGTACCTTGGCTTTGCATCTAAGTGTAGGAATGGTGCTGCTTCCTCTCTCATAAACTAGTCAGGAAAAGGATTTTGTATATGATTAGCTCTATAAATAGCACCTATAGCAGTTGCCCCCCACACTTTGATGGAAACCTCTGTCTGCTATTGTAATGCTGATGATAAACAACACATAAGCATTGTGTTTGTAACTAAATACTGACCTTTTTTTCCTAAAAATAACTCATACTCAGCCTTTACATTTTGTTTTGTTTAGGGATTATAGCAAGGAGCATTTTTCTTTCTACATGAGAAAATGAAACTGAGCCTGTATTGAATATCAAACAGATAATTTTACAGTTGAGTAGGAATGCTGGTAACAGTGACTTCTGTTAACTCTGTGCACATCCCTTGAGTATTTAAGTTTTTGAAGAAAAAGGATTTTGCTTTCTTATTAGTCTTTCTCATTATAAAGTGCTTAAAGCATAATGAGATATGCCTAATACTAATTTTACTGCAGGCTTAAAAGAGAGAAGAGAATTCTCATTAATTTTGACTGTTGCATTGTGCTTCACATGATGAATTAACACTTTTCTTGTTGCATTGTCATCTCTCTTTTTATGCTTTTCTAATCACTGATTATGGTCAAGAACATTTAAGAAGAAATTACAGTAGAATTTATAGCTAGATATGAAAAAATGACAACTCACAGTAAGGCCCTGAATTAGTGTTTTGTATTACATTAATATGTATTGTATTTTATTAAGTTAATTCTGCCAAAGATTTGAAGACAATTAAACTGCAGAACTATAGAACTTTATGGCTAAGTCCCTGCAATGAGGCTTTGTGGAGGTAATACAATTACTTTTGACAACTGGAAGCTCTTCTGCAGCATTTTTTCCCTTTAAATGACAGGTGTGCTTTAAATCGAAAAATAATGAACCAGCCTTTTTTCCTTTTCTAGTTTTGGAGTAAAAAGCTAGGAAAAGAGGCTAGCATCTATAAATATTAAAATAACAATGGCTCTGATGGCCAAAAATACATTATAGTGTTAGTTTTATTCAGAAATAAGATAAAATTATCCTTTGTTTATAAAAATTATGCTTAACTGAAAAAGGCAATAGGATAAATTTTAAGTATCTAACAGATTTTTCAAAATCCTTGCATTCTTAATGCATTTATATATTGAATAGCAAAATGTGCTTTTTTGCATTTTAATTTATTTCCATTTCTAAGAGGTATTTGACACAGATTACACTGAAACGTAAAAAAAATTCAATTCAGTGTTTTCTAATAACAACAGCTTTTAAAAATTAAAACATGGCTAAGTGTATAAATATATATGTACGTATCTTCTTGGTTAGCAAAAAAGTTCTTTGAAGCTGGATTTATCTGCAAAGCAGTCCATCTTAATGATTGCCAACTGATCGATTTATTAGGAAAATTACTAAGATTATTTTAGAGTGTAATTAAAGATGCTTTGCCTGACATTTTAAGTAATGACTAGCATCAGTGCTATATGTAATTTTGATTGCAGTAATCCTATCCTGCTTTTTTACAAGAGTTGCATCAGGATTAATTTGAAATGTTTGCTTTTTAGTTCCGTGTGTTTTCTTTGTTAGTTTGTTGATAAACTTTGCAAACTCAGAACTGCAGTTTGATATCCCAAGGTTGCTTCTGTTGTAATGTGCAACTTTCAAGTATAATTAAAGTAAAATTAGCTAGATTTAAGGTACAGCAGTTTTTCTTCTTCTGCAGCAGCAGAATTATTCTCCCATGGGGTTTAGTTTATATGTGACCATCTTGTTTTCATGCATCAGGTAGAAATGAAGAGTTTAGTCTCTTTGTGAGCTGGCTGAAGAGCACACTTCAGTATTGGCACTAAATATTTCCAGTTTGAGTGAAGGAAAAGCTGCTTGAATGCTGTTTGATAAGTGCCTCACATCTCAACAACCGAACAATAGTAACCCAGGGCTTTGATATTTTGTGTGTGAAGGAGTTCTTTCTCCTGCTTAGAGGAGGAACAGTTTTCAGTATTTTGGACTGTCAACCTGATGGTCTTAGCAGGGCAGTGAATGTGCTGGTTTGTCGCTTAATGACACAAAAAGTGACTGTAGCCCCTCAGTGTGGGAAGAGTTCATCCGGCTGACATCTTGGCAGTTTATGAACACTAACAGGATGAGGAAATCTGTTTCCTTCCTGAAACCTTGTATCTGAGGAATATACAGACACCGTTTGAGATGGGTTGTTTTTTTTTCTTTTGTTTGTTTGTAGTAGTACACTGTTTTGCTGTCCAGACAAGGATATGAAACTGCTTATTGGGAGTTGTTAAATTTTTGTTAGACATGGCACATGAAAGATATAGACTGATTATAAACACATGTTAAGATACATTGAAATGAAACAATTACTGGATTTCTAATGGTGTGATTATCTTAGCAACATTTTAACTACCACTGCAATAGGTATTTTGCAAGAATTTGTCTAAATTCAGTCCGTGTTCAATAAGGCTTCTGCGAAGAACACAGCTGAGTAGAAGCTAATTAATGTTGCAGATTATAATTGAAAGTCTCAATGCAGAAAACTCCTTCACAAGTCCAAGAAGAATCATGATTTGGAATTATTTTTTTATTTTTTTTTCATCCAATAATAATAACCCAAAGTGAAGGATGTAAGTCCATACAAATGGAGAGGAAGACAGATCACAGAATCACAGAATGTTAGGGGTTGGAAGGGACTTCTGGAGATCATCTAGTCCAATCCCCCTGCTAGAGCAGGATCCCCCAGAACAGGCTACACAGAAACATGTCCAAATGGGTTTTTAATGTCTCCAGGGATGGAGACCCCAGAGATAATTTTCAGAAGGTTAAAAGGATTCACATGGAGTTTGCTGAGTTGGAAAGACATTCTGGAGTTAGCTTTTAGTAACCCAGGCTTTTCACAACCCTCCTTGGTGCTCCACAGTCTGTCACTAGGGAATGTGTAAGTAGTACTTTATTGAGTAAACACAGTGTTCCCTGACTTCACCCAGTTCTGTACCACGGTAACAGCAGTACAATACAGGTTTTCTCAGAGCTGTTTGGGAACAGCTGTTACAGTATTACTACCATTTCTCTGATGTATCAGACCATTTCACACATGACTGACGGGCACATTCCCCCTGGTTTGCAGGAAGGTATACATGCCTTGCCTGAATCTGGCAGACAGATTCATTAAAGAGTAAAAAAGCTTACCAAGAACAAAGTAATGCAGTAACAATCTTGTCCTTGGAAGAGGCTGCAGAGGCCAGTAAGATACTGACCCAGAATGCATCTCCACTTACCTTTACACATTTCTGCTTTGAGCTTTTTAAAAACTTCATCTGCTTGTTTGCCAGTGTGGTGGATTTTTACTTAACACAAATTTCTATTGTTTTGACTTAGCTAAATCAAAAAGTGATCAGCGTGTGGATAACACACCCTCATTGTCACCTTTTACTGCCCCCTCCTGTTAGAAAAAACTGTGACACTAGCACTGCTTGGTGTTTTAAGTTGGGCTCCATTGCTGTGAGTTACTCATTTGGGAAACACTGTTTTAGTATTAGCTTGCTAGTCAGTAAAAGTCCATTGAAGCAGATCCAATTGCAGGTTCTGATTGAGCACAAGTGTGTCCTTGTTCTGTCCTGTATGGATGTACAGATTTGTATGGATGTACAGATACTAGTAAATGGCTTACAGTAAGTAAAAACATACTCAGGTGGCTTTCTGTCCTACATCTGCAAAAGACTCCATGGCCATAAAAACAAACAATGTCAAAAAACATAAAGCAGAATGCACAGTGCTTCGTAATACACACTTCACTGGGTGCTTTCCAGTACAAGAAGACAGTAGAGCAGGTCTTTAATGTTTGCACACTTGAAGTGTTGTGTAACGTCTCACAATGAAGTGGAAAGGCTGGAGAAGGGCTTTGCCTAGGTCCATACAAGTGGACCATCTCCATTCTGGATCATAGAGATGAAGTTTCTGGTTTCGTCTGTGCATTATTTTGAAAATGAAATGCTAATTACTGTGTTTTCTGTATTCTGTAGCTCACAAAATATGAAGTAAGGCAAGAAACCAAACACGCAATGTAACTAAAACCTTCATTTTGGTTTCCTGTCAAACTCTTTTTTCTGAAACTAGTTCTCTTGACTTTTGCACTTAAAAAAAAACAAAAACAAACAGATGAGCTCATAGCTCATTTTTGTAGCAAGAAAATTAACCAAAAGATACACATTGTGCTACTCACACTCTATCTGCTTCAGAATATATTTTAAATTTTTTTTTTAGTAGTAGTTTTATTAGGACTGACAGCCTCCACTGGGATCAAAAGTGACCCTGGTTTTACTTTCATAGATAGAACTCTTGAATTCTACCAGAAAGTGTCTTTTAAGTAGTTTGAAGAGTCCACTTAGACAGAAAAATAAGGAGTGGCCAGTATATATGCTTCTGCCACAAGGCATGTGATCAGTTGGAAAGAAATGAGCTCATCTGGGTGTTCAAAAGCCAAAAGGGAAGAATCTAGCAGCTGTTGTCTTTAAAGTCAACGTGATAATGAATCACCAATGTGAAGCTTTTTTTTTTTCTGCTGAAGTTCCTATTATTTGCTCTTTCAGTTTCTGACGTACTGTTGCAAGAGGAAAAAAAAATACACAAAACCAGATCTATTGAAGTGTTTTAATCAATTATTTACCTAGTAAGACTGTGGCTTAATTGTTATTCTTAGGAAATGTGCACGTCCTCACTTGCCATTAGAAATAGCTCCCACTGGTCCACCTCACTGCCCCTTTCTGATTCACTCAGCAAATAGCAGGGCTGTGTGTCATTTTACTGAAGTGCTTTGTCTGAAAAACGGCTGACAGAAATCTGGCAGATTTTTCTGGAGGAAGTTGCATTATCTTTTATGTCTCTGCTGTTAGTCACTGTATTCATCTAAACAATCCAGCTAGGTGAATTCATGTATGCATGATGCATGGCTTTACTTTGACCCTGTGTCTGCCACTGTGCTGTTTTGAACAGCTTCAGGAGCCTCAGTCTCAACCATGACTCTTGTGTCAGTGGGTTTTTTTCATGCTTTTGCTGGAGTTCCCCTAAACCAGATGAGATTTCAAATTCATTTTGCAGGTCTGGATGAAGCATGTGCTTATAAAAAGTTTCAGTCCGTATTCTTATTCATACAGAGACAATGTTTTTAATTTTAAAATCCTCTGGCTTTGTGAGAATCCGAAGAGCACTCATCATCAATATTGATCATATTTGACAGCCCCTTGTTAAGTGAAATCTTTTTATTTTGTCATACAGCTGGAGTGAACAGCAACATAAATCCCACTTAGCTTTTATTCAGTCAAAGAACGCAGCTTCAGAATTAATTGCATCCTATTTTCCTGTTACTTAAATCAGAAATTCATTGTCATGTGGAGAGCAAAGCCTATTTAATAAAATGAGGTAATTTATAGCCATTTTAGCAGTTTTTTAAAAAGAAAATCAATTGATAAAGCATTTCAGAATGTACGTATCATAGGAAGGAAAGCAGGCTGTGCATGCAGCACCTTTAATTTGTGAGAAAATAGATACTTCACAAAAGACAAGAAAATCTTGTAAACAGCTTGACTTGCAAATTCAGAAACCACCAAGAACATTAAAGATGGTAAAAGAATAAGCCATACTTGTGTATCATTTTGATTGATTTGTTAGTAAAATTTTATTTGAACTGGTCGTGTTACTGTAAAAACCTCTGGTATTATGATTGACTTCTAGAAGTAGAGGTCAGCTTTTGTTGCAGCATTACAATTTAAAATAATAAACAGTGGCAGTTTTGGAGTGCTAATCCAAATCTAAAATCTACCCACAGCTTCATGTTAGCATCCCTACACATGGTATAAAGCAAATGTTTCAAAGATTTGTATCTTTCTGTTTATAATGTGCTGTATGCTAATCTAAACAATGTTATTTCCTCCTAAAGGACTTGCTTTTAAACTCAGCTTTATGCTGATCTTATTTATCAAACAAATTCCAAAGACTGAATGTTCTGGTTACAGTACAGCTGAATGTTTGGCTGTTTTTACTTTCCAGGTTTGGCACATACGCAGAATAAACTTTGTTCTCATCATCAGTGGGATGTTGATGTGCTGCATCAGTCCTGGCCCAAAGTAGACCCTGAGTACCTTCAGCCATCAGATGTTGTGGAGATGTCTGTTCTGGTAAGAGCATTTTCATGTCTTTTCAGTGGTGGTCAATTCATGCATTACAAGCTCAGAGGATGATGAAATTTCTACTCTTGTGGAAGTCAGTTCCCTTCTTAGGTGGCTCAGAACAGAAGCTGTGATTACAATTGTGCTGAGGAATTAAAATGGTTCCATTTATGAAAAAAAAATGTAGCAAGTCTGGAGGGGAGATGATCTAAATTATAAATCTTTTGGGGTGACTGCATATTAGTGCCTGTGGAGGTTTGGCCACTGAGCAGCTGTGGGCAAGGGTTGTACAGTCAAAACTACAATCAAAATACAGGTCCCTTCAGATTTTTTGCCTGAGAGTACATTTATCATTTTGACCCTGTACAAAAATGTATCATTAGGTGACATATCTTGTGGTACCCATAGTGCTGTGGTTGCTTAGTATGATTTTTACAGTAAGCTGGGTTAAGTTGCTGTGATTTTCGCCATACAATGTTTCCCATCTGCTTCAAGCTGAACTTCTGGCACATTTCAACAAAATGTATTTGCAGGAATGAGGTTGAGGAAAAACAGATATATTTGCTGATGTTGAAACTACACTCTGGTTTCTCTCTTAGCTATAACAGCTTCATGGTCAGGGAAGGAGCTGGCAGCTCATTAGAAGAGTGGACGTATAACTACGTTTAGTTAACCTGTAATTTTCCAACATGTGTGCGCACATGCAGAGTAGTTTACTGTCTATTTTTTCCTGCATCTCTAGTTATCCAGACTGTATTCAGCATGCTCCCAGGCATCATAAAAATTCATCATTATATGGAGCACAGTAGCAGCAAGTGCTACTGCAGGCCATAGAGGGATTGCCGGGAGCCATGAGTAGTGTCTCAACTCCTCCATTGGCTGATTCCTGGTCGACTTGCATTCAAGTTCTTAATGCAGAGGCATTATGATAGTCTGTAATTACATAGCTGCATACTATTAGGTCTGCAGGACTCCTGAGTTTTTTACTGCTCACATAAGAATAACCTTTAACATACCATGGGGACATTCTGAACTTAAATGTTTTGCAGTAAATAAAATGTTTCAACTTCAACACTTTCTTTGTTCTTGACATGGAATGAGATGGAGCTGCCTCTAGAAATGTCATTTGGTGATGTGAAACTGCATGCTCTCTGTGTGTTTGTGTGTAAAAGAAACAGAAGCAATGCACTTTATCTGTATTTTATTCTGTTAGGTCCTTTGGGTAGAAGAAGTAAAGCAGTTGGGTTATTTTTGTTCAGCTGGGGTTTTTGAGGAGGGAAGAGATTGGTTGAATTTAGGGGAAGTTGTGTTGCTGTAGATTTCCTTAATCAAAGTATCTTTGCAAATAATTTAATATCTTGATAGTTCTCTCAGTCCACTTGAACAGAATGAAAAATGCTGCTAAAACACTAATTTTTCTAACGTTCAACATACATCCCTAGCAGAGGCCACAGAGTATGTCTTTGGGAGGAAATTTTCAATTGACTTCTTTTCACAAACCAAAGAGAAGTACTCAAGTGCCAGCTGGGGTTATTAGCAGACTTAGCCTAATATTCACTGTGGGTTTATTGCTTGCTTGCTTGCTTTCAGTGATAAGCATTTATTTATACCAGTAAAAAGGTCACATATCCACAAAAATTTTCACTGAGGTATAATCACTTGGCTGAAGCTTGAAATAAGACTTCACCTTCAAGCACAGCTAGCAAACATCTTAAATTGCAGTCTTCAGTTTATAAGGAAGTCAAGATGAGAGATTGCGTAATGATAGAAAATTCTTTGCAACAGTGGTTAAAGCAAACGTTATTAAATCTACCTTTAAAATAAAAACTTCAGCAGTACAAGGACAACTCTGAGCTTAATGTTAAGACTGTACAATTGAACATAAAAATACCTAAACATTTCATATTTTTCTGCTGACATTGAAACTTCCTTCTCAAACAAAACAGAAGAACAAACACTTATTTTGCTTTAAACAACCATTATGAAGAATGGTTTTGTTTCTTTTCCTCCATGACTTCATCAAAGCCAGAGTTCTTGTGTAGAAGTCCTCTAATAAGAGCAACACTTGTGTGCTCAGCCATATATTGATGGAAGAATATGAAGTATGTAAACACCTTCCTTAGTGTTTAAGTGAGCAAGTAAGTGAATGGAAGACCAGAGAGACAAGTTCCTTTTTCAAACTGGCAAGAATTCTTTAAAATAGTGCCAACTGGGGGCAGGGGAGGGGGCAGTTGCCTGGCTTTCTCCTGTAGGAGTATGGCAAAACGGAAATAGGGAGAAGCAGGGAGAAACCATCAGAAATGTGAATATTTTAAAGTCTTGTGGACACTGTAGGTTTTTGTATGGCTGTAAAAATAAATTGCCCTCATTAAACCAAGAAACACTCAACAGAGGGAGGAATTGGTTAGTTGCAAAGAGGCAGTGTCTTTTCACTAGACTGCAGAGTCACACAGAGTCTTTAGGCCACAACCCTATTCTTCAAGACATCAAACTGCCTCAGGCTTCCAGGGATTTGCCCGCTGAGCCATTATGAGTTTATTTCTTTTGACACAAAATAGTTCATTATTTCCTGTCTGTGGAGTTATGTCTTTCCATATTTAACCCAAAGTAACAAAAGCAACAAACTCACTGCATTCTTGCCAATACAATAAGGATTGCCTACAAAAAAAGACATTTGAGTTCACTGGATATGCATGGTATCTGTTATTCTCAATATTATTTCACAGTTGAACATTTTAAATCTTGCTTTATATTGTTAATGCTATCAAAAATCTGACCTGAATGTAGTGTGCATGTCATCATATGAATAAACTTTTGCCTAGCATTCCTCACATTTTCTAGGTGGTATATGTAGAACTGCTAGCAGCTGTGGTCTTATAACTGCTGGTTTGATAAAAGGAGGAAAAAAAGAAAAGTTGGTGGAATTTTTCTTGCTTTGGCATATGAGAAAGGCCTAAAAGTGCACAGATATTTATTTTCCTTTTTACTTCTCAGAAGGATTATGCATCAATGGTAAAATAATATTTGAGTTGAACTAAAAATTTCCACTCTGCAGGCTCCAGGTGCTTATTTTTCAGTCTTTTGTAATTTCATTTCATCCTTCATAACCTCTCTGCTTCCCTCTACCTCCCTCTACATTCATAATAATCTAAAATGTCCAATGTTTACCAAAAAAGAAAACAAAGAAAAGAAGAAAAAAAAGCAACAGCTCCCTTCCTCAGAAGAAAAAAAGGATCCAAACTTCATTTATTTTGCCTCATGCAGTTTGCTGTGGCTTTCCAGGGAAACAAGACTGCCAGCACCCAAGGTTCTTGTGCTGGCATCTTTACCTGGAGCTGCTGAGGGTTACCCTGGTCTAGTGAGAGAGATGGAGGCAGAGCAGAAGATGTTTGTCCTGCTGATAGTCTAACCCCTCAACTAAAAGAATATGTGCATAGGATGCTTGTTTGGCACAGCGTGGGCTTAAATCTGGAGATGCCTATTTGGAGAATGGCATTAATATGTTTGACCTTGCATCATGATGCCTATGATACAATGAAAGCCCTGCTGCCAACATGCTGAAATCCTAACCACTCTGCCGTTTGATAGGATTTTCAGACTCAGCTACAGCATGCTGTGGGAAGATCAGGAGAGATGGTGTGGGAAGGTAAACAGTGTCAGGTCACCCAGGCTTTTCAACCTTTCTAGGAAAACACAACCACTAGTAGTCATTTATTTATTAAGTTGATTTAGACCACTTGGCTTTTCTGTTGAGAACGGCACCGAACAGACTAGTTGTGGCAAGTTTCCCCTGCCAACATCCATCCACTGGGACATATTAGTTTGCCTCATGGAGGACAGTGAATGACATTTTAACTAAGCAAGCATAGTTTTGAACTGCTGGCTCTGTGTCCTAGCAGCGAGCCCACAAGCTGGCTTTATATTCTCACTAAAACTGTATCCATTTGGATTTTACCATTTTCTTTTTCCTATGGAACGTATTTCTTCTTTGAAGGGCCCTGTCAAAAAGAACTTGTGTATCTTTTTCATGAAAGGTTTAAAAATTAACTTTTTTATGTTTTTCAAGGGATTTACTTTGCACGAGGTGCTAAAGACAAATTTTAACATGTCTTTTTTGATACTGTGTTATGGATCCATGTAGGAATAGTTAAAAGCCTGCCTGCATTATCACTGCAAACTGATGTCAGGTCTAGTTAAAAAAAACAGATTGCTCATCACAGCTGCATTTGAGTCTACATCTTGTTCCATAAAAATCTGTCCCAACTTCCTTTCTCTAAGAATTGCACAGATTATTATAGTTTCAATAAAATACAAACCAGGTAAGTGAAGTAGGTCTCTCTCATTCATGATATGTCACATACATTTATCTTGGATAAAGGCCAGGTGAAAAACAAACTGTGTGGATTTTTATGTCCCAAGCTGTGTGAAGCAATGCATGTTCCTTTCAGATGATTGAAAACTCATTACAATGATGTCTAAAGGTCAAAGATCTTCAGTACCTGTAGCAGATTATTATGCAAGTAATTCAATTGAACTGGATTTAAAAATTCAGATTATTTAATTTGCTAAAACGTGGAAATGATATTATTTTCATTAATCCACTGAAAGTACTCCATATAAATCTGAATGCTTTTGTAATAATGACTTTTATGCTAATTCCAGAAAGGCACTCAGTAAGGCTCTCTAGTCTCTGTCCATTATCTGCTCTTACTGGGTAACAGAAAATATTTGTAAGACCATTTTATAAATTAAGGTGATTCCCCCTGAAGGCCTTACTCAGGCATGATTCTGCCCTGCTGATGCAAAACCAGCGTGAAAGCTGCTGTTGAGACATCACCCCCACACAGGAAAGCTTTACTGCCTGTTGTCGTGTTTGTGGTCGGCGTTGGCTTCGTGAGTCATGTGTGTATTAGAAATGAAACACAGAATGAGTTAAAGCCCATGTTTCTGCAAATGAGAGATGATGAATCTTTCAGATACCTTATTGGCCCCAAATATTTTTGTTTTAATAAATCTTGCGTATGAGTCTCTGTAAGGAATCACTGAGCTGTAAAGAATCCAACTTGCAGCCTAGAACTATGTACAAGCCAAGACTCTCACCTGACAAAACCCTTATGTTCACTCTCATTATTCAGCTTATGTAACTATCACCTTCTTTAAACTTAAAAGATTGATGCACTGTGTAATCACATGCTGCTTGCTCTCTTCAAAACTAAGGCTTCCTATGGCCACTTCTTCAATTTTTCTTGAGTATCATGGGCTAGAGTTTCATCCTTACATTCTGTGGTAGAGTGGTAGGAGGTATGGACAATTTTATCCTCTACTTAGAAAGTTTGGTGTTGGAGAAAAGAGAGTTTGATCCATGTATTTCTGCACATATAAGGAGATGGATTGGATTCAGGAAATTAAATGGTGTAAATCAGTCTAGTAACTTATTTTGTCTTTGTTTTCATGTCTCACTTTTTCAGATCAATAACAAAGCATGTGGGAAAGTCTTTGTGCCTCAACAAGCAGCCCGCAATTTTGAAGAAGTCCATGAACTAGTTCTTCAAAGTGAACTTGGAGTCAAGCTTCTGCAGGGACGAACCATTAAAAAGGCCTTTCTGTCTCCCAGAACTGCCCTTATCAACTTCTTAGTGCAAGAGTAGCAACAGCTTTGCTGGGCTGTAAAATGGAACTGGAATCTTTTGAGATTAGACCAATGAAAAAATACCAGTTATGGTTATTTAAATCTCATGTGGGGAAGAAATGTTATTAAAATCAGGTTACTGCTGAGTCTTCATTGCAGTGTGGAGAAAAATGCAGAATTAAAGTGTCTTATTGGGTCACAGTGAGATGCCATTTGTCCATATTCTCTGGGAGAATGAGGAGGAAGGGCAGAAGAACTAAATGATTGTAACATCATGTAAATTATACAAAGTGCAAGGGTTTTAGTGTCAGCCTCGGATATACATCCTATTGGAAAGCTGGCTTGACTACATGCAGAGGCATAAATAAAATTTCAGGACTAAACGACTGAGTACGTGCTACACCAAACGTTAGGTGTGCTCCAGTCAGTCACTGCTTCGGGTATCTCATGTTTGGGTACCCTACCATGAACTAACTTATTAAGTTGTAAGAAAATGTTACTACAGAGTGTTCATTTTTAACAGGATTTATTTAGCACTGGCCAGTGGCCTTGGGCACCACAGGTAGCCAGAACTGGAGTGGTTTGATACATTCCATGTACATTTCAGAGCTATGCCAAGAAAAAGGTCAGATGATTTACTCAAGCCCTGTGTCAGCCAGGATCCTCCTTCCTCGCTGGCATATTTCTTTTGGCTTATAGTGAGAGATTCAACTTGAGCAAAGTCCTGGCTGTTGTTTCTGCACAGAACAGAATGGAAGTTACTTCCTACACATGAGCCATCTCAGACACACTTGGGGGATTCAAGAAAGGGATGACTCAGCTGCTAGAAATGCATGCAGTCTGTGAAAGCAGTGTGGTTTTGCCTCTACTCTTAGTTGTATCAGTTTCTAGATCATAAAAGTGGAAAATCTTTTTTTTTTTTTTTCTGAAGGGTTCATTAAGTGGAAATAGCCATCGTGTTTCTAAAATTCAGTCAGACTTTCATTTAACACAGCCAGTCACATGCCTCATTTCAACCATTTTTATTTGTACACTCCATTGCTGTTATATCCACATGGAAATGTTCATTGTATTTAGCAAATGCTTGAGAAAGGGTTTCCAAAGAGACAATTAGAGAGTTCGTTGTGTAAGAATGTCTTTTCTTAAACAGCCATTAAACTAAGTAATCCAATAAGCCAGCCATTTATGAGCTATTCTGACAGTAAAGGAGTCGAAATAAGAACCAGCCAGGCAAAGACAGAGCTCTGAACTAACCCTCCAGCCCCAGGGCATGCCCGACCCTGCTGGATTAAAAGGCAACCAACAAAAATCTCCCAGGTGGCAGTAAGTAAGTCCAACAGATGCTAAGCCATTGGCATCATCATAGATCACTCTGCAGTGTGAGTGCTAGCTAAGCAATACCAACACTCATGTTGTTTTTGTCCTTTCCTGTTACAGAAGGTCTAGTTTGCATAGCAGAGGTGCTGGGCTCAGCAAGCAGATTCGGGTCTACACCTCCCTGCTTCTGCAACAAACCATCTGATTTCTGCTTCCTCCCAGACCACACTCTGTGCAGTTTTTCTCTCCGGCAGTCCTTTCACACATGAATGACTAAGAAATAGAGTATTTATAATGAAGATACAGCCTTTGCAGTTTTAAGACTCCAAAATTCTCAGCCACAAAGGAATGCATTCAGACATTCAAACACAGGCCTTCAGTTGGAGTTAAAATTATTTGAATTCCAGCGTCTGCCTGACATATATGTTGTCAGAAATTCATAAAACTCCTGTTCAAAACCCCCCAGAAGGACTGTGAAAGAGATCCTTTAAAGTAAAATCTGCAGCACAGTCCTGCTTCTTTTTTTTTTTTTTTTTTCTGTATAAAAGTTGAACACACCCCGTGAGACCATTTTAACACATATTTTCCTTAGGGGGAAGGTGACGTGTTTGGTGTAAATAAAACCTCTCTAAAATTTACGAGGATGAAGAAAGATGTTGTAAGCTCAGCAGCCCTACAACAAAAGCTGCAGTCACCCCGGGGCTGAGCAGCAGCCCACAGCGTTTATTGCTGTTAGCACTGGCTGGTATTTGCTCCTGCCTGAGGAAGTGAATTGTAGATGCCGCTTGGTGATTCAGGCAAAAAAATCAAAAGAAGGAATGGACTGCTCCGGGCTAAAAAAGGAAAGGTAGTGGGGAACAGCAGCGGCACAGCAAGTGCACAGTCAGAAGTCACGGCAGCCTGTTTACAGTCAGTTGAATTTCAGTGTGGTCTGGAGGATACAAGAAAGGAGGTGAAAGAGTGAGTGAGAGAGATGATGAGGAAAGTCCGACAGAGCCTAATCCCCTGGTAAGTGTGTGTTTGAAAGCTAGCAGAGGTGCCAGCTGTGCAGCTGGGCAGTTGTTCTGGCAGCTGCTGACACTTTGCATAAGACTTGACCTGCTCTGAAGCACAATTGCCATTTGTCTTAAGATAATTGTGGCTCAGGCGTGGTCTGTGCCTAGAAGGGACTGATACTGATACACATGTGGGCTGTAGCCTGGCAAAGCCTTTTAAAAAGAACTTAGTACTGACTTTAATTTATTTAACAGTTGTTACTTGTATCATTGATGCATCTTTTATGCTGAAGGTGATAGGGGCTGAATAGTGGCCTGAAGAGTTCAGTGGCTAAATACTATGGGAGTTTTAAATCTAGGCGGGGGTACTTGAGGAGTGAGAAGCAAAGGTGCTGATGGTCAATCCAATTGTCACACATTAAAATGGATATGGTACTGCTGTCCTTATTCCACAAAACAATGAGCCAGAGCAGACGTGGGAGATCTGGTAAACCCAGACCCATGACAACTACTCCAAGAAAGTGATCCAGGACAATGAAGGTGCATTCCCTGCATCCTGTCATTCAGGGTTATGGAAGGCTGGTCACAGCACTGATACATTCTGTATCAAGTTTCTATTTTAAAAAACAGAATTTTTAAAAAAGAATTACTGGTAGTCTTTCTACCCCAAAATCATTCATATTACTGAATTTCCAAAATGTCCAGCCTTCAGACACTAATCCTGGAAAAAATAAACATTGGCAAAGTCCTGAGAAGTCACAATGTGTTTTTCTTATGCTGCTGATTTCAGGCCAAGGGTATCAGATGCTGGAGAGATAGAGGCAGTGTCATGTGCTGGAGGAAACCACGGTGTAGAAAAATGTGTTACTATTCATACCCATCTCCAGTGACTGAGATGACATGGACAGACTAGTGCTGCTTTGGAGCAAGGCAATAGGGCCGTTTACATCACATTGAGGAACAATCTTACAGGTCACTAGCTCAAGCAGTTCTCTAGCCATCCTGTCACAGAAATTAGAGTGGTTTGGGTTGGAAAGGACCTGAAAGATCATCTAGTTCTAGCCCTCCCAGATGGACAGGGACACCTCCCACTAGACCAGGTTGCTCAAACAGTCGTCCAGCCTGTCCTTGAACAATTCCAGGGAGGGGGCACCTGTCCCACCTGTGCTTTACACAAAAACCTGTACAAAGGTCTTGCTGAACAAGCATGTATTTGTCCATGCCCTTCAACAAAATGGACATTTGGTACAAAATAAAATCTGTGCTCTCTCTGCAGTTTTCCAGATTAAAGTAGTGCCTCAGAACTGACATCTGGTTAATGATGGCTCTTTCTGATCTGACTTGGTAAAAGCCTGCTTGTTTCTTGTGGAGGGAGAAATTCCACAGATAATACAGGTCATACAGCCTCTCTTCTGTGTGTCTCCTTCAGTGTGAAGCCTCACAGAGAGCTATTACTCTTTAAACGTTACACAGTGAATGTGAACTAAAAAGCATGTTAATTAGCTCTTTGCTGGTTGTTCCCTCCTGGGGAAGTTTGCAGTATATAAGATTCTTCTAAAAGCTTGGCTATAAATGAGGACAGGGGGAGAAATCACTGGGGGTTTACTTCTAGTTTTGAAATACTTACTGCAGTTTACACAGAGGGGATTGGCTTGCTTTATGTATATTTACCGACTTGGAAAAGTACATACTCTGGTTTTGCTGGCTGCTTTTTCTGCTGCTTTATTTCTTCAGTCCCCTCCTGTTAAAATCTGAGCTAATTTTGCATCAAAGGACTGTGCTGTAAGAGAATTCTTGCATGCAAAGCCAGGTCTAGCAGCAGAACCTGAGTGGTGAATATACTTATTAGACCACTGATTTCTGTCAGTCCAGGTAGTGTCCACTTTGGACTTTAAAAAAATGTTGCTGGAATGACAGCTGTGTTGTTTTTTGGGTTTGTTTTTGTTGTTTGTTTTTTTTTTAATGGAAATGCAGTTTACATTTCAAAGAAGCAACATGAAGCTGATGACAGTAGATCAGAGGCAGTTTTTAGCATGTCCCAGCCATAGCAAGAGAAGAGCTGAACTGGAGCATTATCTCTATGCAGGAGGGGACAGGATCAGAGCTCTCATCTGCAGCCCAGATGATAAAAGAGATCTTGCCTGACTTGCAGAGGAAAGGTGGGATTTTTTTTTTCCTTTTCCTGATTAAAGTGACTTTCAGGTGCCACAAAACATTTTGCAATTAACTAACCCCATCTGTCCTAGGAGGCCCCAAATCACATATGACCTTTGTGTCTTGCAGCACTTCTCTCACTCGAGGTAGACTTGGATCAGATAAGTTCAAGTCTGGTTTTAGCCCCAGAGAGCTGCAAGCCACCATCATCTTCCCTATAAAACTAGCTCTAGTTTTATGTGTAGTGAGAGAATTTGAACAGATTTTCCTGATTTATAAGTTGTTGGGGTCTCTGCATGGCAGTATCTCTGCCTGGGTGCAGCTGCATGGCAAAGAGGAGTGTTGATGGCCCTTGCTCTCTCTGCCAGCCTTTATGTCAGCAGTGAGAGACTGGAAACCCAGTCAAGCTCAAGCAGATCTATTTGTTGTCAGGTCAACATGGCCCAAAGCCATAAGAGATTTTTGATCACAGCAATCTCGTTAAAAATACCCTATGATATTGAACACTGCCTTGGATGCTCATCTGCCTGTGCCATGCCAGTTTGCTTTCTGTTTTAGGCTGCCCGGTTAAGGAACACGTACATGGGAAAGGCTTAAGTATAATGAGCTAAATATTCACATCCATTCTGCTTGCACTTATGATGCTCAGCCTGGGATATTTGGGGCATTCCAAGTTCTTTTATTTAAGGACCCTGATCTTCAGTATAACTAAGCAGAACGCACATGTTTACGTGAACAGAAACGTGTGCCTTTGTGCCTGCTGTCTTAGACACAAGCTCACTCTCTGGGCCGTTTGCAAGGGAAAGGCCCACAATCACATTCAAGGCTCTGAACTTCTTTTATCTAACAGTAGTTTTTTTACACATGCCAAAACTGAGCATAAAAGGTCCAAGTTTCTCCCAGTACACCCACCTCCTTCTGCCAGAGGAGACGGACGAGCTGCTAAGCAAGGGGAGTTGCTCTCCAGTAACTGCTTGGTGCCAACAATATGTGAAGCAAAACACACGTAGTCGTAACAGCTGTAGGTGATCCAGTGCACTGATCAGGAATAATAAACACAGGACACACAATCACAGCAGAAGAGAGAGTGATTAAATACAGGAGCATGACACATTGCTGGCATTGGCAGCCTGGGTTTGTTCCTGATGAAGATTAAGAGAATTGGTGTAGCAGGAAATTGCTTTCTTCTACAAAGGGAAATCAATTGTCTTTAAATACACAGCAGTGTAATTAACAATTCTTACTAATCACTGCAAAACAGAAACGTGAGTGTGCATTGTCAGGCTGGCTAAGCCAAGAAAGTATTGTGAAAAAAAAAAGCTGTAGAACCTTTTAGAAATGAATATTTTTCTTAAGTACGTCTCCATCCCTGGAGATCCACGTGGCTGGATGAAATAGCAAGGGCGCAATAAAAATATATACTTCCCAACTTTCCCATGTGAAAGAGCATTAAAAAACATCTGTTAGTCAGAGAGCTTCTCCTAGGACATGCAGGGAAGAACAGGGTGGGTGCACTGGCTGCATCAGGCCAGTCTCCCCCAAGCCCCCCAGCCACGTGAGGCCAGTGATGGATGGCAGGATGTCAGCTGACACTGCCCGCCCAGCATCACCGAAGGCCACGCATGTTGGTTAAATAGGTCACAGTGCTGTTTGTGTTAATGTGCTGATAAAGAGGCAGGGAAACGGAGCTGGAAAGTTCTCCAGGCAAGTTCTTGTCCTGATAAAAGGCTCTGTTTAGTAGAAAGCGGAGAAAATAAACCATTCCCTATTCTTTCGAGCAAGGGTAGGAAAACTACGGAAGCCACCTGCATTACTTTGGTGCCACCTGGACACCAGCAAAAGCAAGTGTTTGGCCTGGTGAGCTGACAGTGAAGGGAAACCAAGGTCACCACCACCACTGATGGCAGCTGCAGGTACT
This sequence comes from Chaetura pelagica, assembly GCF_000747805.2. Lineage (NCBI taxonomy): Eukaryota > Metazoa > Chordata > Aves > Apodiformes > Apodidae > Chaetura > Chaetura pelagica. Next base: position 1,383,313 of record NW_009952704.1, read on the forward strand.
GAGGAGAGGAAGGCAAAGGGAATCCTCTGCCCTGGAGCTGAGGGATTGGCATTCCTCAGGAAGACCAAACCACTGCAGCCTTTTCGCTCACTGTTCCTGCCTGGGCTCCTGTTTGGGATCTTGGCAATTCCCCATGGCTTCTCTCCCCTCCCCACTCTCTGCCCTGCCAGGTAGCCCTTCCCTGCCTCAGTTTACCCACCTGTGAGGAGGGCCTGCAGCATCCCCACTGCACCAGGGTCTAGTCCCTTAAGGATCGATTTCTGCCCTAACCCTGGGGGCAAGGGAGCAGGCAGGCAGGGGCTGTGGGATGGGCAGCCAGGCTGCAGGGTTGGTGTGGGGGGCACCAGCCTGGCTGCAGCCACCTGCCTGCCCCTGCAGCTCGCAGGCTAAAGGAGGCAGCTTGGGCAGCAGGCAGGGCAGGCCTCCCGGAGGAATGCAGCTGCCTGGGGCAGTGGGGGAGAGGAACAACATCTCCCACCCCTGCCCTGCCGCCTTCCTGCAAGCTTTTCGGAAGGCAGAGGCTGAGGTTTAGCCTCCTCCCTCCCACAGCATTCCTTTCAGCAGCATGGCCTCCAGCTTTCCCACCCACTGCCACCTCCAGCTGCCAGCACCCTCCATCCTTCCTTCCACCACCCTCCTCTTCACCCAACAGCCCTGGCCATCACTCTCCTGGTATAAAGCACACAGCTGGTGGAGATGAATGGCAGGTTTATTGAAAACCTCTGTTAGAAAGCCAGAGGGAGCGTTCCTCACTTCCAGGTGTGATTCCATCAGCACAGAGCTGGGGGTGCTTCCCTGCCACCTTGCGAGAGTCCAGAGGTGCGTTTGCTCCTGCAAGAAGCCAGGCTCCATCCTGGAAACACTTACAAAACCTACAAATCATTCACTGTGTTTATATCCTAGCACTGAAGCCTTTATTGCTTTCCTGCTAAAAGACTCCAGAGCACGTATCTCAGGCATTTCAGGGCGGCGTGTGCAGTCCAGGCTCCTGCAGGGACTGATCTGCCTTGGGAGGGACAGGCACCAGGGATTAGATCTGGAAATGTCCACGGAGAAGCCAGTGTGCTGCTGGCCACTGGTTCCTCGTGTTAGCTTCCTTGCAAAACAGTGAGCATACCATAGTTGCTTGGGGAGAGAAATCTAGCTATAAATTGTCACCCAGGCATTTCCTAATGATCTTCTTTTTTTTTTTTTTCCCCCAGAAACTGTGCAGCCCCACACTGTTGTCATGCCTCAAAATCTGAGGGCGTTTCCTCCCAGACAGAAAACTCATCTGGGAGGTATGGAGTGGAGGGGGGGCAGGAGTGGGGGGTGCTTTCTCCACATTTTCTCCTGCTCTCTGCAACGTGAGCCCAGAGCCAAACGTGGCAGCAAGAAACAAAGACAGACCATCCATCTCCTCCCTGCTCTTGCTCAGGACTTGCCCCTTTACCTGGGCAGGCGCTCCCAGTGGGAAGGGGCTGAAATCAGGGAGCACCACTCGGGGCTGCTTCTCCCCAAATTGCTGCCTCCCTCTGCTGCCACTGCCACGTGGAGCAGGGCTGGGTTACAAGCTGTCAGCATTATTTTGCATGAGTAAATGCAGTGTGTTAAGCCTTGCCCACAGGAAAAGAAACAGATTGAATGGGCAGTGGGTTATTTGCTTCAAAGGACAGGGTTTACAATAAGCTGATTCAGACAGGCACGTAGATGTTGGTCCAGTGCTCCAACAGCAGTCGTGGACCCCTTCATTCCTTAATAGGCATGGGCTGTAAAACTCACAGGAACTATAAAACTGTGGGACCATATCTAATCGCAGCAGAAGGGTCTGCAACTCAGTGTAGTATTACAACTCCTGCCTAGTAGAAAGTTCAAGTTAATCATCTGCTGGCTTGGGAATACCCCTAGCCCAAATCTCACGGAAAGAATAAGTCTGAGCGTGGAACTTCAAAGGTATTTTGCTGCCTGGACGTTCGCGGAAAGCGTTGTGAATCAAACACCAAAATGCCTTTGAATCTCTTGGCTGCCATCCCCCCGTGGAAGGCTCTGGCCATCAAAGTGTCTGCTCATGCGTGCAGAGCCTGGAAGGAGGCCAAGCTCAGCACGACGGTTCCCTATCCGAAGGGCTTCGGCAGCCTTTTCCATGTTGTCCGCGCTCGCATTGTTCTGCAGACAGCTGATTTGATCCTTTGGCATAGGAAGGAAATGTACTTTACATAGCTGGTCAAGGCCAGCAGCATCCAGAGGGGCCGGCCGGCGAGAAGGCCGCTTCCCTCTCCCTCCTGCGAGTCCGACTGTAAAACCACTTACAGATCATAGATAAAGAGTAATGGCAGGTAACGTGAAAAAGAAAGTCAGAAAAAAAAGGCCGTGATCTGAGAGAAATTACATAGTCTTCCTTGGTTTGTTTGTGGAAAGCTGAAAATGGAGACATCTACTCCCAAATACTTCTGTTCTGCCAGAGGGTTTGTTTCCTAGAGGTCTGAAGAGCCTCATCTTGGTGTGTTTGCAGAAAAACCCCCACTAGGCACCAGCTGAGTGATATGCTGGACAGGGACGTGCCTTCCCTTGATTAACTTCCCATCCTCTGGTGAGGGAGAGGGAAGAAGGAGCAAGAGCCATGTGTCATTCCCTTTTTGATCACTCTTCATCTGCTAATGTCGTCGTCGATTCCCCCCATGAGTGAAGCAGTGGTGGGGTTCACATTCCCATCCTTACCCACCTGCTGCCCTGTTTCCTTTCTGCCAATCTCTCAGGCCACACAAATATGGATTCAGGCAATCTGCTGCCCATTGACCTTGGGTGATGTCAAAACCAGCCTCGCACTTGCCCGTTCCGAGGATGCTCTTTAGACGTTGAAGCTCAGTCTGGGTTTTCATCGCCCCATTTGAGCTTAACCCCAGACTCAGTTTCAGTCAAGGCCCTCAAAAGAGGAAGTTATTTTTGCTCTTGGTCACTGGTGGCCTGAGCCTACACCTGCCTGGCACAAAGCTGCTGGAGGCCTCTGTGGCCTCTCCTGGCCCAAGTGGGAGGGGAAGGGGCAGCTTGTGCTGGGATCCCACTTCCCTGACTCCTGGAGGGGGTGGAGCTCCACTGCTGCACTTTGCCCTGTGCTGGGATTCCCACCCACCTGCCTTCCCTGGAAACCATAAAACCCTTTACCTAACCCTGTGCTGTGGCTGGAGCAGCTTTTCCAAGTCCAAAGTTTATCAGCTTATTGGCCCGAGTGTGAGGCTAAGGCAGCTGCTGCAGGGATGAGCCTCTTGGTCCTGCTTGGAGCCTCCTTGGAGGCGACAAACCCGTGCTGAGTTTGCTTTGAGAGAAGCCAGGCACCTTTTCCAGGACCTCACAGTGCCATGATTTTTAAGTCCATTGAGCCAAAACTGGCTGGAAGAGTCAAGCTATTTTAGATCTGGCCTCAGTTGCTCAGCAGTGCTTCTGCAGGGGATCTGCTCAGGAAGGAGGGGGGGGGGTGAGGCGTGTGTGGATATTTTTGATTTCTGACACCTTTTGGTAACAGCCCAATTCATGATTATTAAAGACAGTGAAACTCCACATTCCTTAAGATCCGGCCCTACCTCCTGGAGCCTGGAGGAGACTAAAACAACAAGTCTTGGAATGCAGGACACGTGCCCGGGCCTGTAGGATCAACCGCATCAGTCAGTTTACCCAAAGGCACCAGGGTTCCCTGCAAACCAGCCTGTCCCCCCGCCCAGCAGAGACCCCACTGCCAGGCTGGGATTTCCCACGAAACATCTGCAGCAAGGAGAGAGGCCGGGGTGCTAAGTGCGGAGTCGTGAGAGTAACTGGTTACCTTTGTGAGGTGCCCCGTTCCTGCCGGGGCACCCCGGATGTGGTTGTACACACCATCCTTACACCTTTCCAGCGCCCGGATGCAACGTGGTGTGACCAATCCCCACGTAACCCACACACGCCACTCCAGTCTCTTGACATCATCACCCCTCTGCTTGTTTCTCGGGACAGGTGTCCCTGGAGCTGGTCTTGCTGCAGCTCCTCACCTAGAGCACCAGGTGAGGGTTACACAGACGTTCTGGACGTTGGGATGCTGGTGTTTCAGGAATCCAGGAGCACCTGTTGCCCTTCAGGGTTGGTGCCGTCCCTCTCGCAGTGGGCTGGGGTCCTGTGCAGCATGAGAGGTCGAAAACAAAACTGTATCTTGGTAATATTTAATGTAACAATGGTATATTATATATATAGATATATATAGTGTGTGTATATACTGTACAGAGAACCACAGAAACCATTCTGGCTGGAAAAGAGCTGTAGGATCATCCAGTCCGACTGTTCCACTGGCCCTGCCGAGCCCACACCCACACATCTCTGACACCCCTCTGGGACTAGTGACACCCCCCGTCCCGTCCCAGGGCTCCCCGTGACACCGCGTCCCCCAGCGCCCACCCCCACCGGGGCAACCTGAGCCCCTGTCCTGTCCCCTGGGAGCAGGGACAGATCCCGCTCCCCACGGCCGCGTCAGTCACCTTTGAACGGGGACTTGGGGTGTGTGTGTGTGTGTGAGTGTGTGTGTGAGTGTGTGTGTGTCTGTGTGAGAGTGTGTGTGTCTGTGTGTGTGAGTGTGTGTCTGTGTGTGTGTGTGTGTGTGTCTGTGTGAGAGTGTGTGTGTTTGTGTGAGAGTGTGTGTGTGTGTGAGTGTGTGTGTTTGTGTGTCTGTGTGAGAGAGTGTGTGTGTGTGTGTGTGTCTGTGTTTGTCTGTGTGAGTGTGTGTGTGTGAGTGTGTGTGT
>NW_009952704.1:1390426-1404375 GCF_000747805.2 Chaetura pelagica
CCTGCCCCTTCCCCCCCTCCCCAGGTGCTGGGTTCCCATCAGCTCTGGAAAGGGTCGGTGTGTCCCGAAGCCGGCAGAAAAACGGACGGTAGGCACATTTCCCCTCTAAATCTGGGCTCGGCAAGCAGCGCAGGCTGTCCCCGGCGGTTATCGCAGTGGAAAGGGACCCGCTCACATGTGAGGATCTCCCAACGGGAATGTTGAATGTCCTGCTGGATTAAAATGATTTACTACCTCGGGACGGCAGAAGGTCAGGGGCAAGTCGGGTGTTTCCTTTCCCTGCCACGCCACTTATCAGCAGATGAGATAACTTGGCTTTTGAGAGGTGGAAACATGGAATTGCTGGGAAGGCTGGGAACTCCGCGGTTCATTCAACTTGGCAACGAGGGCAGGTTTAGTGTATGAATTTTCCTCATGACCCACGGTCGCAGAAGTAGAAGCAGGGACAGATGAAGCTCTCCAGCCTGGTGCAGAGGAAGGGTTTGCACCTCAGGCTGCCGAGATGCTGCTGCACGGGGTGCTGTCTGTTGGCATCGCTGGGTAGCTCAGCAAAGGTCTGCACACACGGGAGCAACCCGGGACTTCATGCCGGTTTCAAGGATGTAGCTGGAGGGACCGGCGGGTGCTCAGTCGCAAATTGCTTAGCAAAATGTGTGTTGGCATCAGGTGGTGGTACTCGCCCACAGAGGGCTGTGCTGGGGTTGCTCATCTCAGAATGTGAGACTGGGGTCAGCCCCGTGGCTGGGCAGATGTGGTTTTATTCTGCTGCAGAGGGATGATACGTGGAATTGCTGTACCTGGAGCGTTTTGGCCTGGAAACGTGTCTGGGTGCTGTGTGTGCTGTGCAGGCAGGGAGCCTCGTCTGGGGAGGCCTGAGTGCTGTGACACGGGGCTGATAACGCAGGTGGGGTTGGGACAGCAAGTCTGGTGGGGGGCAGTGCTCACAAGTAGGAATATTTTGGTGAGGGTGACATTTAGCTCCGCTGCGGAGGTGCTGGAGGTGCTGGAGCTCTCTTTGGCAGACCCTGCTCTGTGCATCTTCTCCTCACGGTGCAGGTAAACCAGCTGGGTGGCACCTCACCCAACATGTGCGTGGGGACGGGGTGAGGAAGCAGGGGCACGTAGTCAGGGGTTAGGTTTTGTCACAGAATAAGCAGTAGCGCCGTGCTCTCAGCCAGTGGGAACTGTGTGGTGGCAGGAGTTGTTCTGGCAGCAGGGAGAGCCCTGTTGGTGGCTGAGTTACAGGTGAGCTCGGGGGAGGCTGCTGGGTTGCTGGTGAGGCCTTTTGAGGCGGGTGCTCAGTCGCAAATTGCTTAGCAAAATGTGTGTGTTGGCATCAGGTGGTGGTACTCGCCCACAGAGGGCTGTGCTGGGGTTGCTCATCTCAGAATGTGAGACTGGGGTCAGCCCCGTGGCTGGGCAGATGTGGTTTTATTCTGCTGCAGAGGGATGATACGTGGAATTGCTGTACCTGGAGCGTTTTGGCCTGGAAACGTGTCTGGGTGCTGTGTGTGCTGTGCAGGCAGGGAGCCTCGTCTGGGGAGGCCTGAGTGCTGTGACACGGGGCTGATAACGCAGGTGGGGTTGGGACAGCAAGTCTGGTGGGGGGCAGTGCTCACAAGTAGGAATATTTTGGTGAGGGTGACATTTAGCTCCGCTGCGGAGGTGCTGGAGGTGCTGGAGCTCTCTTTGGCAGACCCTGCTCTGTGCATCTTCTCCTCACGGTGCAGGTAAACCAGCTGGGTGGCACCTCACCCAACATGTGCGTGGGGACGGGGTGAGGAAGCAGGGGCACGTAGTCAGGGGTTAGGTTTTGTCACAGAATAAGCAGTAGCGCCGTGCTCTCAGCCAGTGGGAACTGTGTGGTGGCAGGAGTTGTTCTGGCAGCAGGGAGAGCCCTGTTGGTGGCTGAGTTACAGGTGAGCTCGGGGGAGGCTGCTGGTTGCTGGTGAGGCCTTTTGATGTCCTCCTGGTGTGTAGAGTCTGAGAAGTGTGGGAAGGAGGAGAGGTAGATGGAAAAACGAAGCACTGCAGTCATGGCAGGGGGAAAAGTAATGTTTTGTGGAGCCTCAGCTCTGTGCAGGGGGCTCGGCAGGTCTGCCCTGTGGGGAGCCTGGAAGGTGGAAGGAACAATAACAAGGTGTCTTAATTATAGGCCTCCTCCCCCTTTCGTTCTCGGTTTTATTTTCAGTTTTTTACAGTTACCTTACTTCCTTTGGAGATGCAGAGAACACAGCTGGTCTTCTGAGTCTGTCTTTGCTATGCCAGAGCCTCGAGCCAGCCAACTTCAGGATGGAAAATACTTATTTTGCAATAGTGATAAGAAGGATCAACAGCGTGTTTTGTTGCAGACTTTCTCCCAGGGAAGGGAAGTTTAATGGAACAGCTTTACAGTACATGGGAGTCAGGAAATGAAAACAGGTCTCAAGTGCTGATGACCAAAGTGCTTTATCTAAAATGCTCTCAGCTCTCCTAATTCTGGGTGCTTCTTTTATAACAAGGGGATGTTTTTCAAGTTGGCACTGTCTATTTGGTCACATACACTCCTTCAGTCTGTCTCAGTCTGGACCAGGTATTTCTCCTTAACGATTAAATCTGATCACAGTAAAGGAGCTGCTTTTTCTTTCACTTGTGAAAACGAATGTTTGTAAATTAAAGCCTAGGAAAGGATAAGCTAGGAAGTAGGCATAATGTAGGTAGGATGCTCTGCTGAGGAGTAGCAGACAATCTGGTTATCTGTCAGCACTAGCTTGCTGTACAAAATCCTCAGAGTATGTGTAGCGAGTCAAAGGAATGAAGTAAACAAAGCCAAGACTTTTGTTTTTTTAAATAGTGGCCTATGTGTGAGCAGCATGGGCTGCACGTGTCTCTGGAGGAATTTGGGTTCTTCAGGAGTGCTTTTAAGTGCTGACTTGATTTATTGTGGGCTGCTGAAGAGGACTTAGGGAGTCTCAGGTATCATCCAGGTTTTAAGCTTGGGGAGGGAAATCCTGAAATTGCTCTCTGGAGAGGCTGGTTCCCATTGCGGCAGAGAAGGAGCCCCAGGTCCCAGGAGGGGCTGCTGGAAGCCACCGTGGGTTGTATTCAGGTTTTTGGTGTACCATTTCCAGGGATCATCCAGGAACAAGGTGCCTGAATCCCACAGATTTTCCAGGGCTGCCTGAACTCCTGGTGTTCCTTTCGATGCACCAGCCTTCATCTGCACTTGGCGAGCAGGAAGATTAATTAAATAGGAGTGACAGAGTGAGCTGCGACGCCTCTGCTGGCACCACTCAGGGCAGTGCAGATGTTGCAGGTGAGGTGAGGAGGCACTATCCTGAGGACTGGTGCCAGGTGAGTTTTCAAGTGAAAGCTGGGCACGTGCACAGCCAAACTGAGCATCTGCCTGTGCTGGCTGGAAGTGACCTGGCAGGGTCAGGCCTGGCTGAGAGGCACTGGGCTCTGCAGGGAGGTTTTGCCATTCCTTTTAACAAAACCTGTGGTACCATGCAGGCACAGATGGGTGCTTTCAGGGGTGTAACATGTAACATCACAGTTCTACCAGTGCTTATTCCATATAGCTAGATGGAAATCCCCATCTGATGAAGACTATCTACACCCTTATCAAGAGCTTTTTTTAAAAAACACTTTTTAGAAATGGCTTTCTTTTTATAATCATTTGTTAGTGGTTGAGATCTGGCTTCCTCTCTTATTATTTAGAGCACAGCTGATAAGCTGCAGGTATTTTAGGAGGGCCCCAGGCCTCTTGTTTTGCAGGTGAATGCTGGAGTGCTTCCCAGCATTCGGGCAGTGAAGATCTCATAGCGAAGTCTGCCCATTTCTGTTCCTCTTGGCAGAAGCAGAGCAGTAGCCTAGTCACTGGTACCCTGTGAAGACCTGGAACCCCAGCACCTCTGAATGGGTGTGATCAGCTCGAAGACCAGCAGTGCTCTTTCAAAGTCTTGTGCATAGTGAAGTTAGCTCTTTACTGCTGCCAGAACCACAATTCATTTATCTTGAAGGCTGTAGATACCTGAGGACTTTTCCGAACCCTGCTGCTGATGGTGCAGCACCAGGATGTTTCAGTGGCAATGCTGAGGGGAGAATTTCTGGTTAAAATGAAAGTTCTTCTGAGGTTTGTTTTGTATGTGGATGATAATACCTGCATCATTTCCACTGGGAATGAGCAGAAGCTTCCCTGCTGCGTGCTCCTGGGAGAACACGGCGGCTGCGAGGAGACACCTGCCTGCAGCAGTGAGGAGGGGGAGGCAGGGTGAGGAAGGTCCTGATGGAATAAGGAAAGCTGGAAGGATGGTGACACATGGACTGGTGGGTGTGTGCAGATTGCAAAGCTTATCTCACTGCAAGGAACGAAGCAAGTAAGTATTTGCCTGGGATATGGCTCTTCAAGATTACAGCAGTATGTGCTTCTCCTCCCTTCCTCCTGGGAGCCAAGCTCAGTTTCTAAGCTAAGGAAAAATCTACCAAAAAATCTACCAATGGGTCTTTCAGCCAGGATACTGCAGCAGTGGAGACTGAAAGGAATAAGGACCCTCATTCATTTGGCACTGGAGTTAATGTAGTTTCTGACATGGCTATGTGGTATTTAAAGTGTCACTGATGCGAGTTTGATGGCATTTTTGTACTTTGCTGACAGTGTGTACGCAACTGTCTACAGTGAAGTTGGGGGTCAAGAACATGGGGCATGCAGAAGCAGTATTGAAAAACTGCATTTCTCAACTCTGTGGTTCTTTGGGTAGGGAGTACCTGTAAATTTTTGCTGCCAAGGAGTGAAAACCCCACTCTCCCAGTGGTGAACAAGACCACATTGCCAGGTTTTCCAGGTACTTGATCTCACATGGGCCTCCAAATCTCCTTGAAACCAACTCTCCAGCAAGTGTGATGGCACAGTAGTGGATAACAGCACAGTGAGGCACACAATGTGTCTGATTTAGAGTCTGGTATAGAAATGACTTGGTTAAGGTGAGCCCCAGGGAGGTGACATCAGATTTTGGAGAAGGTCTGAAGTAAAACCCAAGGAATTGAGCATCACATCAGGTATGACAGGGTGAAGGCTTTTATTTTTTTGGCTTTTTTCAGCATGTGGTATTTGAAAAATGTGTGTGTAAGTGGGGGCCTTGCTTCTCCTGGAATAAATAGGTGGATCAGAAATGCAGAAGTCGTACTCTGCCAAAAGACAGCGGGGTCTGCTTCTGGATTAGCTGCATCCATGTCTGGACATATGGGAAAGATGATACTGGAGGTATTTATGTGCAAAAGCTGATCGTGGAAATGTGGCTTACATGAAGTAAGTGGAAGGGGAAGGACAGACTTATTTCTCCAAGTGCTGTTTCTGGATTAGCTACATAGGCAGACCCACAGAACAGTCCACTCGTCTTGCCACTGCGTTCCTCATATCCAGGAGCAGATTGACATGGCAAGGAAATCTCACCACTGAAATAGCACAGCAAAGCATTTGGCCCTCTAAAATGAAGCAACAGCCTTAGCAAACCCCACCAGGAGCACATGTAGGAAAGCTTGGCTGTCCTGGATGCTGCTGAGAATGGGGATGCTGCTGGAAAAACCCACAACTGTGTGCTTGGTTTGCAGGTATATGATGTCTGGCATGTGGAAATAAATCTTACTGACCAGTCCCAGAAAATGCTGCTGTTCAGCGTGGTTTGCATTGAATTACTAGCGAGTCGGATATAGTAACTGAGCTCATTCTGAGGAGTGTGAAATAGCAACACTTAGAGGAGAAAACACCTCTACAGACTTTGAGTCTGGCGCTAAATGGAAAAGCACTTGTTGAACTTTGAGAGTGGGACTGACATTTCAGACCGGGCGCCGGGTTCGCTTTCATTTCTGACAGCCCTTGAGGTCTGCATCAGGCCCGTTTGATCTTGTGAGCTGAGGCTGTTCCCAGCGGTCGCCCTCCTGGTCTGCAGTGCCGAGATGGGACGCAGCGAGTGCTGGGACATGGCTTGCAGGGCATGGTTTTGGTCCCAGCTCTGCCCCAAAGGTCTCTTTGTTCAGGCTCTCAGCTGCAGCGCAGGCGGTTGCTTTGCCGCATGATGCAAAAGGGAACAGAGATTTCTTTGTTGTCAGAGGCCAAGCTGCCCTGCCAGCAGAAATTGAGCCGAGATTAGCAATTTCAGCCGAAATCAGCACTTTCCCTTTCCAGATCTGGCTACCATTCTGTTGGTACGCTCAAGTGTGAATTTACCAGCAACGTGCACGGGCAGCGCTTCAGGCTTGTCATCCGGGGGGCAGAAGAGAAACCTTTCATTTTTCCTTAATAATGCCTTAACAACATAATCTGAGGTTAAAAGCTGCCCTTTCGGAGGGGATATCAGCTCAGATTGGTGCTTGCAGCAGCACTCATTGCATGCAGCAAAGTGAAGGAGTGCAGGAATCAGGCATCCTGCTGAGCCGTGACTGCCCACGATCCCTCTGCTTCCAGCTGAGGACAGAAAGTTTTGCTGAAAGCTATTCTCTGCCAAGGAAATTACCCAGAGCCTGCTGACTAGTGTCAGCGGCATGTGGGGCTGGACTGATGCTGCTGACATTTTAACTCTGTGCCTTGGCGAGCAGAAAGCACACTCAGCACTGTTTCGGGAAGCGGCGGTGGGAGCCGGCGCGGAGCAGGGCGCAGAGCCTGTTCCGTGGCGGGATGGGCTTGGAATGGCAGTGTCTTCCATCGGGTTGGCTTTGCACACAGGTTGCTGAGCTCAGTGACCGGCCACCCGCAGCAACAGGCACTGCTTTTTCCTTGCAGTACCTCAGCCCAAAGAACAGGATCCTTGTGGCAGCAGGAGGCAAGTGGCTAAAAAAAAGTGGAAAGGGAAAATCAATAAGAAAACACCCTTTTTTCCCCTTTCAGGCCAGGTGTGCTGAGAGTCAGAGATGAAGGCTCAAGTGTGTTGCTTAAAATACTTCAGAATATTCTCTTTGGAAGAAGTGAAGACTTATTTCTAGAATAATTCCAATTTCTACTGAGATTTAATTTGCTTTTAAGTAAGACTTAGCAGATACTAGTAAAAATATAAACTATACACAGAATTGCCAGCACACCACTTTTCATTTGTCAGCCTTGCCACAGGACATCTCTAAATATTTATAACATGGCTGGCAATTGCATAGTTGGGTGATTTAGCACATTATGGTTTTTACAGACAACATTGTCGATTTATTTTAAAAGCCCTTTAATTCCATAACTTTATTTTCCATGTTTTAAGGGCCTAAATATTTAAAGAAGTGGCTAAAAGAGTTAAGCAGGGGATGAAATGGAGCATATACTGAAAGAAAGGGGAAAGGATGGTGCAGGAAAGTTGAGGAGTGGGAGGTGGAGGAATGTTTGAGAAAGGATTCAGGAGCCCAGGCATCTCCTGCAGGATCTGGCCATACTGTCTGTCCTGTTGGAAATCACAGGCCATTCCTACCCTGTAAAGCTTAAATGGGATGTACAGGAGACAGCAGAGGCCATTTCTGCCCTCTGTGGGATTTGTGTTAGGGTGTTCTGTCATGGTTTTAGACACCTGCCACTGTCTTTACTGTGCACGGCACCTGCATTCAGCTGTTGTGCCTCCTGCCTCCTGCTTCTTCGTGCTGCTCATCTGTATTCAGCATCATGTGGCTCCTATCTGGAAAGGAGGAAATCAGAGCACGCTGGTGGTGTTTTCTGGAGCAGCCACTCATTGGCACGGAGAAGGGAAAAATGCAGCCATTACTATGCAATAAATACATCAGTTCTGTGGAGAGCCTAGTGAATGTCGTGGAAAGAAGGCTTTGAGCAGCAAAATCAGCAGGTTTTTTACTCTCAAAACTTTCCACTCATCATCATTGTTGTCAGGAGAGAATTTTGTGAGGTAGCTGTTAGTTCTTGTGTCAGGTGTTTGTACAGCATCTCAGGCTGCCACTGACCTGGGAGAACTCTTGTTCCTGGGAGAGCACATCAGTTTGAAAAGCCACATTTTCTCATCTTTGTCTCTTTTTTTAATGCCTGCCTGATTTATCTTTTGCTTTCTTGAAAGGTTTCTTTCAATAAATAACCAGGATAAATGTCCCTGGTTTGAAAAGAAACAGCAAGTTTTGCTAACTTGGTGCCAGACTGTGTGGGCCCCCAGCCAAGCCAGCGTTTCAGCTCAGGTCAGATTTGGACAGAACAGAGTAACTAATTATTCTCTGCAGCCTTCTCTCCGGGTTTGTGTCAGTTTGGACTCTGGCTCTGAGTGCAGTGGGGCTCGGAGGCAGCTTTCAGTGTACTGGTTGAAGGCAGGCAGGCAGACAGAGCACAGAGAGCCAGGGCTGCTTGGGGAAAATGAAGTGTTTGCTTTTCAGCAGCCCTGTGTGTGCTCCTGCAAAGGGCTCCGGAATGTTTTTATCCCTGTAGTGTGAAAACTGATGGCTGCAGCTCTCAGCTCCAGGAAGAAATTCTTAGGCACCCTGGGACTGCCAGCGTGGTGCTGCCAGAGTTGGGAGTTACTTTTCAGCGCTGTCGTAACTACGTTGGATTTCTTCCTAACTTCCACCAGACCTTTCCAATTACTCTGAAGCTTGTGGGGCCCTGAAATAAGTGAAGGTTTTCTAACCACAGCATGACTAAGGTTCTCCACCAACGTGATGCTGTCCCTCTTCTTTGGACCACTAGGAGTGAGGCATGACTGACAGTCCCTGCTGCCCCAGGGATTTGGACCAGTAGTGGAAGGAGACCTGGAGGCAAAGTCACATCTGCACAGTCACCAAGGAGCAGAAGCACATTTTCTGCTTGTGCTTCACAAGTTGCTTGTTTAGAGGTAGTTAAAGGGTGATGCTGCTTAAAATGCCTGAAATAAGTGAACGGGCTTTTTCCTTGTCATTTTCCTTGGACAAGGACTTTCTCACCCCAGCCACTGACAGTGGTTTTGGGCAGCTTCACTGCATTTCTCCCTGCGAGGTGGAGGAAGCGGGTCCTGCTGTTGGGTGCCATTGAGGGTGTGAAACTCTGTTGTCACTTCTTGCTTTGTTAGCAAAATAGTTTTGTGTGGAAATGGAGTGAGATTTGAGAGGCCTTACATGAACACACAACACGATTTGCAAACCTACAGTGCCAAAGTCCTCTCTGTGGTCGCTCCCCTTCACCACCACCTTACATCTGCCTTGTTGCTGCCATTCCCGGCCCTGGTCAGACCCCTGCTTGAAGGGTTCTCAACAGCTTCCTCATGAGGTGGATAACCTCACACTACACTGTCTGCCTGGTTTGGATTTCAAGTTGGAGCCCCACACCGGGGCAGGTGCTGCTGGAAATGTGCTTGGCTGTGCTGGCAAGAGACGAAGCTGAACTGAGCATGGTCATCTTCTCCCTCCTCTGGAGCTCCAGAGCTGGCCCTGGTCTTTTGGTGATGGTGGTGGCAGGAAAGCCTGGGTGAGAGGAGCAGCTTGGACTTGCAGGTGGGACAGCTTACAGCCAGAAGTGGACCATGTGTGCTGGCCCCAGCTCTCCTTCACACCATGGGCGACCTAAAAGTCAGCCCTCCTCGGCTGGTGATGCCACCACCACCAAGTATCCTCTCCTTAAAACTCACTTTTTTTCTTGCCTTGTCCTGCAAGAAGCAAGAACAATGTCTGTCAGGATACATGATCTGTGCGTAGTGCCTACGTTGGGTCCCTCTTCAGATGTGGCTGACAGAGGGAAAACAGAGAGATGTCAGGTAGTCAGTCCAGCTCTGTATGGAGGTATGGGTCTTAGGGCTTTCAGCAGGTGTGAGTGAGGTCTGAAGTCGGTGACAAAGGGGCTGAGTGAAGATGTGTGTTTTCCTCACATTGTTTGCAACCAACAAGCTTATTTGATGCAAGAAGTAGCAGAAACTACTGGTCTGTGAACAGCCATGAGCACCAACTACTACCACCCAGGCTTCTGGGAGGGCCACTAAGTGGTTTTAAATGTATATAAAGTTTGTGCAAACGAATGGGTGGAGGAAGGAGATGTCACTGTAGACAAACAACAGGGCTGCTGTTGTCTAGTTTACTTTTTTTTCTCTTTCACTTTTTTGGCTTTTTCTGTGAAGGTTTCATAATTGTTGTGGCCGCTGTTAAGAGCATGTCTCAGAGTGGGTGATGCTGATGTCACCTACGTATTGTGGCTACAACGAACCGCCTGGTCCTAAGCTGCTGAGCTGCTGTGCTGAGTTAATTACAGGTGTGGTCACCCAGCCAGTGACCCCAGCTGCCCCACCAGGTCCTGGTTATGACCTCTGTCTCCCTCTCTCTCTTTCAGGCACCTGTGTGAAATGCAGCAAGGGGGTGTATGGAGCAAACCAGGCTTGCCAGGCCATGGGCAACCTCTACCACGACAGCTGCTTCACCTGCGGAGCCTGCAGTGAGTACCCTCTGCCGGGCCTGCTGCCTGTGGCAGATTCTTTGGGTTTAAAGGAAGGGGGAAAAAAGGAGGTGGTTATTGAGTTACCTGCCGCCTGGAGTGTGCCACAGCTCTTTGAGTTGGTGGTGGTTGCTGTTTGCTATTTAACAGATGCTCACGAGGCATGTAGAAAAGATGCTTTGGATTGTGCCACTGCCTGCCTTCTGGTACGGGGGATGATTGTTTTCATTCCTCAGCCTCCCCGCTGCAGCTAAGTTTGTTGGTTTTTTACTTTATAGAAGTATTTTTTCAAAATGCCTGGTCTGGCATTCGGGGTGCCACCACCTCTGGCATTAGGGTGCACCAGTACTGTGTGGAGGGTCTGGGCAGGGTGTGAGTATCACCAGCGGGATCTGCCAGCGCTGGAGCCGCCTTTTCAGTCAGAGCTGCTGCACTGTCTGTCTGGTCTTAGTGTTTTCACTCTGTGCGTAACTTCTACTCGCTGCAATCGTTTGGCCCTTCTGAGGGACCTTTGGTGAAAGCAGCCAAGGGCTTTAATGACCCAGGCTACACATCGTGCTTATTCTTTCTCCAGAAAAATAGAGCCATGCCCCAGGATGAGGGGCACGTCTCTGCCCACTTGCTTTCTGCTTATTGCAGGGAGGGTGCTGCTTATTGTGCCAGAGGTATCAGACTGGGAGCAGTGATGGTGAGCCCTGTGAAGTCTGCCCAGGAAGTAGGGTAAATAGTCCAGCTGGCCCCACCAAGCTGCCTGCCACTTGTCAGACCCAGACATGAAGCTTGCTGGAGCATTTAGTATGCTGCAGTGTATAGATCCTCCTGAGCAGCTTTTCGAGGAGGTCTGTGGTGGAGCTGGGGTGAGGAACAGGCTGCTGGATTTCAAGTCGTGCCTGTGTTTGTAAGAGAGTGGTGCTTCTATCTTGTTACATTTAATCCTAGGGCTAGTAGTGTGCTTTTAGAAGTCTAGCTGTATATGTGGCAGTAGTAAAAAGAAAATAAAAAAATTAAAAAAAGGTGCTTTTGTATGTATCAGTTTGGTTTTCCCAGATGAGCCTTAGAGTTTTTCTCCAGCATCGTATTTAGAGTTATAAACTCATCAGGACTGCATGTGTTTTATTTGGAGCTGTAAAGTGGGAATAAATATAGAAAGATTTGTGTGCTTTTTAATAACAGCTGAACCTTGAACTCTGCTCATTTCCCAGCTGCCCAACACCAGCTGCATTGCCTCACCTATGTTTTTAGTAGAGCACTTCCCCATCATCTGACTGGATACGGGAAAACTAAGAAGAAAAAGTCATGTTCACGCATGGTGGCAGTTTCCTAAAAGCTCAAACGTCAGCAGTTCACTCTTTTGCCCACTCTTATAAATTGGTTTGAACTCATCTCATGTGCAGAGGATTCCTGGCTGCAGTTGAGGCTTTGCTTCAGAGCCCTCCTGCCCTCTGTGGCTGGCGGCCTCCAAACTGCCCTTGCATACAAAGCTCCTGTTAAAAATAATCTAGCAGCAGGTTCAAGCTGTCTTTAATTTCTAAAATTACTACTGTGCAACTGGTGCTTTAGAAAGAAACACAATCCTCCTTTTAGAATGGATTTTACTGTTTTTATTTGTAGGCCAGCACTAGGGAGGTACATGTGGCTGCAGAGGTATCTGTGGTTATTTCTGTTTATGTTTGTCTGTGTTTGGTTAAAAAATAGCTTAATCCTATTTCTAATGAGGTGTCTGAGCTAGGAGAGAAAGAGAAGCTTTTTGGTGCTTCTTCTAAATGGCAACCCATTCCAAAGGTTTCCAATGCAAGATGAAAAACTGTGGGTGTCAGGTGAGACTAGGAGAGGTGGAAAAAAACCTAAGTTTAGCAAAGCAAAGTCCATTTTGTGTCCTACCCTGGTTGTAACGGAGGAATCTCTTTGGAGATTTGCTGTTGCAGAAAAATCTCTGGAGATGTGCTGGAGCAAAATGTTTCAAATAGAAAGTAAAAAAAAAAAGTTAATAGAAATGCTAGTTAAAAAAAAAAAAAAGGTGGGGAGTAACAATATTTATCATCATAGAAAGTACTTTATTTCCATAAAAGATAAAAAAGGGGAATGGAAGCTGGAGGAGTGTAAGTGGGATCCTGTTTCAGCTTGCTAGGTGCAGGAATTACTTGCTCAAGTTCTTTCCCACTGGGGCAGTGGCCACAGTAAGATGGAGCTGGAGGCAGCAGTGGCCAGCACGGATGGATGGAGAGGACGGGGTGTGGTGGTGTGGGAACGTGGTCCTCAAAGGAGAGCAGTGCTGGAAGGAGGCCTCTGCAGCAGTGGTGTTTCCCTCATGTGCATGTACCTCTACAAGTGGCAAGGCTCAGAAGAAACCCTCTTGTGAGGGCTGCCTGTGCTGCTGCTTCGGTGCACAGGGCCCTTCATGCAGGAGCAGTTTGCTCCAGGGGCTTGGGATGTGCAGGGAAGCCCCTTGCACTGCCCCTCACCCCCCATCAGCTGCCCTGCCTGCCTCCCTGTGCTCGGGCTGACTTTCTGATTCATCCAGCCTCTTTGCACTGCAGCTGCTTCACCAGTGCCTGGGGTGGTACACGCTGTCCTGCCCTGCGCGCAAGGAAGAAATACACCCAAGGGGAATCCCGCCTTGTGCAGACTGAGGTCATTTCTCAGCCCCCTGGCCCGTGGCTGCAAGGGGAACGAAGGGCACACAGCCCTGCGGTTACCCAGAGAGAGTGTGTGCCTCCCTGCAGGGTTGCTGTCATCTGTGTCACTGCAGTGAATGCGATGAGACCATTTCATCTGTCAGAAAAATAAATATTTGTACGGATGGTGTTGTTCTGACCAGCTGCAAAATGTGCCCTGAGCAGCCTGTGTGGGAACTCTGGTTTCCAGCTGAAAATTAAGTACTGCTTTTAAGGTCAAGTGGAGTTCATCTTGGACACCATCCAGTACAATCTTACCTTAGAGAAGTCAAGGTTGCCCGTGACTTCAATCCTAAATTTCTGCTCTGGTGGAACGCTGAACATCTCCGCTCCAGTTTTATCATCATAGAAAGTACTTTATTTCCATAAAAGATAAAAAAGGGGAATGGAAGCTGGAGGAGTGTAAGTGGGATCCTGTTTCAGCTTGCTAGGTGCAGGAATTACTTGCTCAAGTTCTTTCCCACTGGGGCAGTGGCCACAGTAAGATGGAGCTGGAGGCAGCAGTGGCCAGCACGGATGGATGGAGAGGACGGGGTGTGGTGGTGTGGGAACGTGGTCCTCAAAGGAGAGCAGTGCTGGAAGGAGGCCTCTGCAGCAGTGGTGTTTCCCTCATGTGCATGTACCTCTACAAGTGGCAAGGCTCAGAAGAAACCCTCTTGTGAGGGCTGCCTGTGCTGCTGCTTCGGTGCACAGGGCCCTTCATGCAGGAGCAGTTTGCTCCAGGGGCTTGGGATGTGCAGGGAAGCCCCTTGCACTGCCCCTCACCCCCCATCAGCTGCCCTGCCTGCCTCCCTGTGCTCGGGCGGCCTTTCTGATTCATCCAGCCTCTTTGCACTGCAGCTGCTTCACCAGTGCCTGGGGTGGTACACGCTGTCCTGCTCTGCGCGCAAGGAAGAAATACACCCAAGGGGAATCACGCCTTGTGCCGACTGAGGTCC